>NW_027270908.1:1200000-1800000 GCF_040938485.1 Diadema antillarum | reverse complement strand
CTACAACAAAGAGATTTAAATATGGCATAATGACTGTGTTAATATTTCAAAAAGAATGATACAGCAGTGCATACAGCAAAGAATGCAAACTATCATAGTCAGTGATACATGTACCCACTGCAGTTTGATATAAATGTCCATTCTATCAGTCAATATAATACAACAAATGCTTAGTCACTGCAAATACACAGAATGCCCCAGAGAAAGAACCATGCAAATACATACAATGTAAGTATCTAGACAGAACATGACAGCATGTGTTAGGATAGTGTAAATCCATGCTGAAAAAATTCAGGCTTAAAGACACTGCCACTGTTAGAAGAACGCATTCCCAGGCATACATCAATTTTCACACTGCTACTACAAACTTGGTGATAAATGGTTTCAACTTTCTCTACACCAAATCTTCTAGAGCACACTCTAAAATTTTTGGAAAAGAGATCAGAGAAATTATTCACTGATTACGTTGTAATGCAGTTTAAAGTTGGCCAATATACATTGTACGTCAGTAGTCATGCAAGAAATTTGAAGCTGCCAGAAAAGGCCTTTAACTATCAAGGATTATAAGACTGCTGTGATGAAGCAATAAACATGAAGAGATCAGAAGGATTGATTTATATTTTTTGTTGTAAGAAATCGTTGAAAGGACATTAGGAAGATTAGGGCTTGTACAAAGTGTAGCGAAGGAGTAAACTTTGGCAGGGGGCACCGCTCACCGATTATGGTTACATTTGCACTGGAGGAAGTGCGCCCCCACGCGTTAGACACTTGACAGGTATAGACGCCAGAGTCCTCTGCAAAGGATTCGCTGACCTGCAGCACCGTGACGTCGTCCTCGAACGAGATCGCGAACTCACCCGCCTCGTCCAGCAGTTCACCGTCTTTGAACCACTTGACAAAGAGCGGCGGTTCGCCACCAACCGAACAGGCCACTCTGATGGGCTCGCCCTCACGTATCGTGAGGTCCTCGGGGTGCGATAAGATAGAGGGAGCTCTAAGGTCCTCTTCATCGAGGCCTGGGGTCAAAGGTTGGGATGTGCATTTACAAGTTTGTGAGGATTAGTAGAGTGCATATCATTCAAGCCCACAAGCATACATTTTTTGTTAGTGCCATCAAAGAAATACTGATTACTGTAAAAGTGGACATTTTCACACATTTCACACAACACAAGACTAGTACACAGTCACGTAAAAGTACACAAGTTTTTCGCTTTTTATATGTAATAGTAATTTATATTTTCATTCCATAGAAATGAAAACACATATAGATCGTTTTACGTTTCCACGTGTGAAACATTGATTGTGCATGAGAATTTCCACTTTTGCAGTACATGTGTGTATGATATTTCATTATACATACACATACATAGTGTACGGCTGTGTAAATGCATATTTGGCATACAGCATAGGAATAAAGTTAATCCTGTATTGATTACAATTTATGCTTACAGAGTGAAACTTTAAAGAAAGATTAGCAATAAGATAATCTTTGATTAGAGCTTTGTATCATTAGACTCATTATAACTTCTGAATATACAATTGTAGGACACAAATGAAGGATAGAATTCATTTCCATAAATGTTACAGGAGGTAAAGAGCTGCAGAAAGAGTGAATCAATATTCATTCTCGGGACTCCCAAGAATTTCTGAAGAGATTCTGGCTTTTAGTGCTGTGGATGAGATACAATGTATGCCTTTAATTAAAGGGAACTTGCTATAGTGTATGGCTGTATATGTAGTGTGTATAGTATACATGTACACACTGAGGGCTTATATACAATGTAGCAATATCAACTTGGAAAGGAGCACCTTTCAGCAAAACTGTGTGACAGTATTTTGAGTGTGACATAGAATGATGAAGTCTATTTCTACAAAAACCAAATCAGGTTTGCACCACTATTATAGTCATGGTAAAGAATTCGAATGACTGTGGCTACAAGGAATGAGCTTCTTTTTTTTTTTGCAGGGATTGAAAATTCTATCTCTAAATGCGCTGGTGGTACTATTGTTATGCTATGTCTCGTATATTGTACAAGTGTGATCATTTTGAGCTTCATTGATGTTCTTTTGAAACAGAAACTAAAATTTTTATGCAACAATAAAGATGAGTGAATGACATATTCTGGAGGATATAGTTTACGCTTACTACGTGTATCTAATAAAGAAAAAAAATTACATTTTCATTATACCTTCTTATTCTTATAACTTTCAATGTGAAAATGTATATCCTTTCCTGTTGTACATGTACTTTGTATTTGAATGCATACAATCATACTTTAATACAGCTATAGCTGTCAAGTTGAAAGCATTCTATCACAGCATTCAAAACGAAACGTCAACAGCATGCCTTGGAAACTACTATTCCATAAAATGCCTGCACGCTATGCATACATGTTATATACAAGCAAGATGCATACACTTGGCACACTACGTAGCTACAAGTATTCCCAGCATGTATGCAGTCACATTATTCACAGTGTCAGCAAATTGATTTCACAGCAATCAAAACAAAAGCAAACAAAGGAAATTACTAAACAATGTTTATAAATATTTTTCATTTTCTTAAAGCTAATTTAAAGGCAATGTGACATTCCAGCAGCACAGCAAACCCATTGTCGATTATCAAACAGTCAGAAAAGCAGACTTTCAAAATGCTGTAACAGTAGAAATCACTTTACTTTCTTTTTGACTGACATTTCAAAAGGCATATGAAAGACTAGCTCAATATCAATGTCACACCAAACTCCTCCATTTGTATGGGCTTCAAATTCCTGAATACCAGAATGTAATATCCCTCATGTTCCATTTCATCTAAAATATGTTGATGAATGATTAGGGCATAAAGTAAATAATTTGAATGTGCAAATGACTTGAAATAGATCAAGTAAAAGTTTCCCAAGACCTATTGAAATACCCACTTTTTAGATATTGATTTGTCTGCATTGGAAGAGTCACATTCATTGCTGCCTGTTCACATGGTCTGCAATTACAACCAGCACTAAAAGTTTCATGCATTTTGATTCACAAATGCATGAAGAGATTATTGGATGCTGGCAAGAAGGTGAAGAATAAGATTTTAGCCTTTAGCTCCAGAACCAGCGGAATGTTCTTCCACACAGCATACCATGCCGGTGAGCTTTTTTTCAAGTCAGGGAAGTGTGGTTAATTACATGTGGTAAAACTGCACAGAAGGAGCTGAAAACCCAATGCACAGAACCGCTGCAACCAAAGACTTTGATATAACAATTATGGTGTGCACAAAATGATCGCATAAAAGAAGCTCAGAGAACATAACAGAAACTTGTACGATGAAGATTGTGCGAAGACTGTGGTCTCGAATCCATTACGTTCCAGAGAAATACCTAGAAAGTTGTGACTATATTCAACGGAGGAAAAAAAAAAGCAATTTAAGTGGGGAAAGAATAGTAACAACTTCATGGTTAAATGAGGAAAATTTTTGCGTTTTTCAATTTTTGCAACGATACACGGAACTTTGGCTACAACAAGACTTACCGAAAACAGAGAGCATGGCCGTCGTTTCTGCTTTGCCAACCTCATTGGTTGCGCGACACGTGTACCTCGCGGCATCCTCGGGGAAGACCTCATCGATCTCCAAGCGACACACGCCAGTCTCCGTGTTGCGCGCAAGTTTGTAGTCTGGGTTTTCGGTTTGAATCGGTGTGTTGTTTCTCAGCCATTCAACCTTAGGTGAGAAAACAAGTATCAAAACAAACTTCAGACAGAGAGGAGAAATGCCATTAAACCCTTTAACTCATTGAGGATGGGCTGATTTTGCTACAATACGCATTTCCCATACACATTTGCCGGAGTAAACTCAGGACTCGTCCTCAGCGGGTTAAAACCCCAGGCACTTGGCTCCACTTGCCAGGCTTTTTCATTGGCATTCAGTACCAGGGATTCCATCCAAACTTAATCTAGTTATAAGTTACTAAGCTCACTCAAGTGTAGCAATGTGCCTCATTACAACAGAAGGCCATGGTGAAACATTAGGAATTAGATAGACTCCACCTCTAGCAACAAGAGAGTGGTCTTATTGGTCAGTGCGTGGCATCCTAGTTACTGATTGGTCGTGTGTAGACCGCTGGCGCTAAGCTTGAACAAACATCGTGGAGGTTGCTCTGAGCAGACCTTCTATTGTCAATGGGTGAAAACTGTCTTACTTCCCCTAGATCATAATTGCATCGGAAAGAAAACTTTGAAGGCAGTTTTGTCGAAATGCTCATTTCCTAGACGACTCGACATGGTCTCAAAAAATCACCAATATCTCCACACCCAAGAACATTGTATAGTTGTGTTATATATGTGACCCTGCACCTCAAAACAAACAAAAAGTCGCCAGACATGAATTTTTAGTTAAGACCATATTCTGAAAAAAACACTTTAAGCTTTAAAATGATTTATAACTCAAATCAAATGGACTCTCCTAACCTATCTAAATATTGGAAAGAAAGCACAAACTCAGGAAAAGTGTGAACTGAGTAAAGAGGCTCTGAAGTACAGTGTCTATTCAAGCGCTTAATCTGTACCAAATCGTGCTGGCTGTGCGATGAATGGGACAAAAAACAGGAAGTAAACCACCAGGGTAACAACAATGAAGGGATTATCTGATGAAAGTGAAATTAAGCGTGCCTCATTAACACATTCTATCCATGATTAATGCCAACTTTCAAAGCAGTAGCAATATCCTTTCAAAAGTTATTAGAGTTGAAAGTGAAGAGTGTGGACTAGGTTTTTCAGAAATGAAAAAGGGATTCTAAAGACACACCTAATCACACTATTCTACTAAAAATGTTTAAGATAAACTGCTAAAAAACACACTTTCCTGCCCGTTTTATGATACCAAATTTTAGCATAATGTAAAAGAAGACCCGCTCTTTCTGAAAATCTGAAAAAGTCAAGTTCGGCTAGGGTGACCCATTTCACTTATTTCCAGTCCTCACGCAAAATCAGTGTGTGCGACTTTATGTTCGTTTTGAGGTGCACGGTCACATATGAAACTAAAGCAGAAAAGTAAGGGAATAATGTCATGTTATTTTCAGCAAATTGACCTCCATCATTTTTCGGACCCTTTTGTTGTATCAGGTCACACACGAAGGTGGTACTCCAGTGGAGGAGGGTAAAAGTAAAGGTACCACATTTTAAGGATCAATATCAAATCTAATTAAATCAAATTAAATCACAGGTGATGCAAAGTTCTTGTTCCTCATACCACAGGGACAGGATCTCCCTTCAGCACGCACTCAAAGGCAAACGGGGCTCCCTTCTTGGCCCTCGAGTTCTGGAGGGGCGTTACAAATTCCGGTGGCTCTTCCGCTTCTGAAGAGAAAAGAATGATTTAATTTGGGGGAGAGTTACAGTGTTGTACAAGACAACCATTCAAAGAAATCAAATCTCAAAAGATGCAGAAAAATCATTTCTGTGTTGAAACAGTTTGCATTCAATGACATGTTTATCAACAGAGACAGCCTATCTAACGTATAACTAAACTTTTTTCCAAATACGTGTAAACAGATAAAAGAACAGAGAAGAAACATATGAGGTTGTGTGTGTACAGATATTGTCACTCATTTACTGTTCACCTGACCCTGACAAAGGGGCAGACATTGACGAAAATAATGGATCCTATGAAACAGAAGACAACTTGATAATTGAAAAAGGGAGGTTCATACCAATAAATTAAATCACCATTTCCTTACACACAGATCAAAAGTTGAGAAATGATATGGTATTCAAAGGGAAAAAAGTGAAATGGAAGAAGGTAAAGAAAGCCCATCATCTACAAATGGTGACTAAGAAATAGAAATCAGAGAAGAGATCCATTACCAATGAGAAAGAAAAAAACAGAAAACATTAAATACTGCTTATTTACACCAGTACATAATGTGTGAAAAGGGGAAATGTACTGCACTTGGGGGGGGGGGGGGGGGGGCAATGTTTTGAAATGATGAAAGCTACAGGAACACATAAAAAAAGACAAGAATAACTTACTGAGTGAGAGACAGAAAGAGACAGTAGAGGAGAGAGAGGACGATGCAGAGAGAGAATGAGAGAGAGATGGAAAGAACGAGAGACTTTGGATAAATTTGAAGGAGAAAAAAAAAAGAAACTTGATCTCACCGTTGACTTTGACTTGAATGATGCACTCTGCTCGTCCAGCGGGGTTGGTTGCCGTGCAGATGAAGATGCCTTCATCCTCCAGGTCTGCGTTGGGGATGATGAGGGTGTGTTTCTTCCCCTCTTGTTTGACAATGTACGGTTCACCTTTGACCTTGATACCATCCTTGGACCTGTTTGGTGTCACAGAGAGGTTGCTATAATCTGGGCCCCCGTTATACATGTATGAGACTTACAATAATGGTAAAGCTATGATTATCTTGTATCCACAGCAAAAAAAAAACTTGTTAAACATAAAATTCTATTGTCAGCCCTCTTCTTTCCTGTAATTCTTCCCAATGATGATGAAAATGATGATTCTTATTTCTCTAAAAATAATTGTAAGATGATAAGTAGTATTCTCACCATTATCATTACTATTATAACCATTATCATTATTATCATTAGTAGTAGTAGTGGTATTACTATCATTATCATTAATATCATTTCTACTACTAATACTACTATTATTACTAGTACAGTGTATCATTATTATCATCCTTTTCAATATTATTATTATTATCATCATCTTCATCATCATCATCATTATCATCATCATCATTATTATTATTATTATTACAATCATTATTATTATTATTATTATCAATATAATTATTGTTATTATTATTATTACTATCTATAACAAATAATTACATTTATGGGCACATTCAAGTTTGTTCTTTTATTTTTTGCATGACACATCTTACACAAAATATTTCTAATAAGCATTCTACATACCAGACAACTTGTGCCTGTGGGATGGCTTCCACCACAACCTCCAGACAAAGGGGTTTCCCCTCATCCACCTTCTTGTCGCCCGGAATCTCCAGGAATTTGGGAATGACCGCCTCAGAGGCCAGTTTGATGGCACTGCTGGACACTTTGGTCACCTCCTTGGGGAGAATGAACTCCTCTTCCATTGCTGGGGAAAGATACGATTGAAACAGATTGTAATTCAACGTCTCCAGTTTGCATTTATTCATTCATTTATTTTAGACACACTGACCAAAACTGTAAATGTGAAAACTGAGTCAGAGGAATGGGGAAAACCAAAGATATCAAAAGGTGGATATTCATTCTTTTTTTCTTTGGTTTCATTTTACTCTATTCTGTTTCCATGTGTTTGTTTGCTTTTTTCATTCCACTGAAACTTCCAAGCCTCATGCAAGCTCTCATAATTTTTTTTTTTTTCAAATTATTTTTTGGGAGGGTGCAATTTGATTTTTTTATTTCTTTTTTATGAGGGGACTGCATACTACAAGCTCTGGTTTTTAGCAGTCCCCTCCATTTCCAACAATTTTGTTTCTGAGTTTACCATAATGATACAGCATTTATTTGTATCTCTGCTAATAATTTACATGTACCTGTGTCTTTATTACATTTTCCTATGTTCATCACATTGTTGCACTGATTTTGTGACATTATTTGTATACCAGAACATTACACTGTATCCATAGTTTGTTGAAAATAAGAAATCAACTTAAATGCAACAACATTATTACTTAAATTGCTCTACACTTTGAATGCTGGCATGCAATCACGAAGAGACTTACGCTGGACTTCCAGACGAGCCGTGCACACGGCTTCCCCCACCTCGTTGGTGGCCTTGATGGTGTAGACACCACTGGAGATCGGCTGGATGTTGTAGAAACTCAGCATGCAAATGCCTTCATCGCCGCATTCCACTCGGATGTTCTTGGACGTACGGACGGGGAGGTCATTCTTGAACCACTCAACCTCGGGAGCCGGTTCACCCTTGACCACACAGTCAAGTTCTGTGACGGAATGTAGAAAATCAGGCCATGTACCAAAAATTGCCATTTTGTCCTGCTACAGACTGCGAATGGTGTTCAATCACTTCTCTGCTCAAATTTGCCATTCCTGGACTTACTATGCTGCTTTGTTTGGCATACCTTGTAGAATGTATTGTATGTCCAGTCTCTACTTGATTGTAAAATCATGTACTCTCAGGTTTTTACAGGATAAGGTCACATCTATTTTGACCACTGAGTATCCTTCCATATCTTTAATATTGTATCATTCAAATACAGAACCAATGTCACGATCTATTAAAAGGTACAAGCATACATTGTACATCACAGTGGTATCGTGAGGTGCCCAACAATGACATCATGAAATGTTTTGCTAATATCTTTACAGCGATTAATTTTTGCGTGCAGCCTTTTCCTTCAATCCATGCTCCATCACACACAGATATGATACAGTTACCACGGCAACACATCATCAAACTTCAATGAGTGGGACTATCATGGAAAAGAAAGAAGTGATGCATGTTGTATACTCTCTAAGCATCTGGATTTTAAACTGCCTGATGGCTACAATCCACTTACGTGTAGCTCTCCCCTGCTTGACTGCATGGTCTCTTATCTTCCTGGTGAAGTAAGGGGCGTAGCCAACCTTCTTTGGGGGCTCACGGGCAGGGACGGGTGCTTTGACCGGTCTGACCCCAGATGGGGT
Source organism: Diadema antillarum (assembly GCF_040938485.1). Classification (NCBI taxonomy): domain Eukaryota; kingdom Metazoa; phylum Echinodermata; class Echinoidea; order Diadematoida; family Diadematidae; genus Diadema; species Diadema antillarum. The sequence continues at coordinate 1,791,348 of NW_027270908.1, read as the reverse complement.
CACTTTAGACTCCGGCTGCATCAACTGTAAAAAGTCACATGGCAACAATATGCATCAACTGCAAAAAGGTTGTTCTGAGCAGGTTTTCATAACATATTTCTAGACCAGAATGGAATTCCTGACCTTGTACAATGTAAGTCATGATTACGACAAAATCAGGAAAGGTAGTCTCCACTATAACTGTCACCATAGGCAATGTTAAAAGAGCACATGCAGCTTTACATTACAGCCTGATCAAATTCAAACCCAACTCCCTAATGAAAATGGAACAACAATTAAGACAGCAGCTGTTTGAACAAGGAGAAAAAGATTAAATTGCACCATTTTAGTTGGACATATTTTCATTTATTGATATGGGTTTAAACTGTATGACAAACGAGTGGGTAAGATTGTGCAAGTCTACATGACCATGCTTGTCAAGTACTCCAGGATTTTTTTATTTTGCCATGTACAACTTACATACACAATCAAGACGGCACTTGCATACAAACATTCCACACACCTAACATTTAATCTCTATTTTGAAGATATGCCACAGATATAAAACATGAAATACTGCAAACATGTATTTTCATCTTTACAGATCTACAATGCACATGTACAAACTGTATTAGGCACATTGACATTTCAATTTGATATCCATTACTTGATCTCAGATCGCCCTAAAGAATGCCACACACTATATGACTTTTGGTCGCACGACTAAGCAACTTTGGATCTGAAATAAACAAGCGTGTTTATTCTGAGGCTATTGTGATTCCCCCTAGATCCAAAGTCTGTCAGTCGTCGCATAGTGTGCGGCGGGCTTTCGAGTGACCAGTAATCATATGACCTATGACTTCTGACCTTGATAGACTTTGCGCTCCTCTCCGGTAGCTGGTCAAGCGGTATCTGGTAGTCACCGGATTCCTCGTCGTCTGGGAGGATGATCTCCGTCACCTGAATCGGTTCCGGCGGAAGGTCCATCGGCGACATCTGAGCAGGCTTCTGGTAAGAGGGCATGATGCTCTCCTGCACAGGCTTGGGAGGTGGAGGCGGTTGCCATGGTTTCATCTGCGCCGGCTGCTGGTAGCTCGGCGCCACTGTCTCGGATACCCGGCCGGGCGGTTGAGTGGTGGGCTTCTGTGCCCTCACCAACGGTGCTGACTGCACCGCCCGCTGCATCTGCGGTACCACAGTCTCATCCGGTGTGGCCTCAGCTGGCTTAGTTTGCACTGGCAGGTTGTTCGCGAGAGCAAAAAGCTCATCGTTGGTGAACTGGAGCTCGTCAATCAACTCACGATTTGTCTTGATGGTTGAAGACACCCTTGGTGGCACTTTGTGACCTTTACAAATAGATTGAAAACAGAAAACACAACTTGCAAGCATAAGAGTATGGACAACTATTGTGTTTTTCATAGACAGGTATCAGTACATGTCTAGTGTACATTATACTATAGAGATTTCTTCTTTACATGATGTTTAGTCAAACAGTATGATTTCCAAGTTCAGTAGACTCAAGTTATTGTACGAGGGCACGACTAAATTATCTTTCTTGGCACCGATCAATGACATCGACAATTAAATCAACACATTCATGTGATGTCAACATATAAACATATAAACACGCACTTTTCGCTCACATTGCAGCATTTCATAACCTGTAAGTCGTTATGTAGTACTAGTAGTTAATCAATTTGGGGTGGAATATCGCTGAGATCAATAAACTAACATCTTATCATTAACATACACATGGATTTACTTTAAAAAGACTGCAGGGGTCATTGAACTAATAAAAACACTTCAGATGTTGGTAAAATGAGAACTTATTTTATAGGTCAATGTACCATAAAATTGCTGTACTGGCCAATGTATTAAAGTAGCGTATTCAAAGGTCGCTGCAATTTTGACTTACTGTAGAGGTCAATGGCCATCTCGTTGAGTTTGAAGAGTCTGGCTTTCTGGCGGGCGTCGCCCTTGTCGATGAAGTCCTCCACTTCTTCCAGCACAGCGGCCGCCTCCTCCTTGGCAGTGAAGAGAGGTTTCTTCTTCCCCACGGCAACGAGGAGGTCCTCAGCTTTGACCTGCCATTCAACAACCTATCAAGGGAGGGTGAAGGGGAGATGCTGAGAGTGATCGATGGCATCATCTTATCAACAACAAGGTTGTACCACAGTTTTGTGAATAACCGATTTCTGTAAATTATTTGTCCAGAAAATATGATTTCTATGCATTTACTGCTGTGAATTTTACACTAATTTGCCTTGCAAAGGTTGCTTCAACAACAAAGTTGTGATGATGAAACTCAAATAGACAACTTGAAAAGCCCATTCTGGTTCACCCATTATACAATGAATGTATTTCTTTATCCTATTATTGTACATTGTGTAAAAAAACAAACAAACAAGCAAACAAACTGAGTCAAAGGAAATATATTGACAAGAATACATGTGTAGCAAATACACAATGTATACAATGCATAAGTAAACTGTGAGTGTTATAGGGTGTCATGACATTTGCTCCTACAACTATTGCTTCGGTCTTATTTTCTTCAAGAATGTATGGTTAGGGTGAGGGTTGTGATAGGGTTTGGGGTTTAGTTTGATGTGAGGGTAAGGGTTAGGGTTATGCTTGTGGGTAGAATTTATGTTTGGCTTAGCGTGCCGATATTTCATGGGAGAAATTGTCGCAGGAGCAAATGTTGATGGAACCTTGTTACAGTGCCCTAAATCTCACCGTCTTGTAGAGTTCGTGGAACTTGGGGGCAGCCTTCAGTTTCTTTTGCTGGTCCTGAAGCGAGACGTGCAGTTTGCTCCAGAAGCGATTGATGTCATCAACGTCTCTTTTGATGGCCGATGCGTTGGGCGGATTCTTGGACAGAGCAATGTTTGCTCTCGTGACAAAGTTCTCGCGCTCCAGCGTCAGCGGCTGCAAGAGATAAATTACGAAAGTTCATCTACTGACACAGGTTTGCAAATGGAGTAAGGTTTAACGACATAAGGCTTTTACTGTTTAACAACAGATTTCAGACTAATCAAATACTGCTGGACTCAATGTCCCAATTCTTTACAAGGCAGGTTTGTAAAAATGACAACAAATATTGGTGCGATATGAGCATATTCACAATTGCATAAAAAAACAGGAATTCAATCAAAAGACTCTTTTTTACAAGACTTTGTACCTTGATGTCCTCCTCAAATTCAGCAAACTTTCTCTCGACTTCTGGCAAATCCTCTGCCTTCTCTCCAAAGTCTGTTTTGAGCTCAGCAAGATGCTTGGTAGCCTTCTGAATGCGTACTGCAAGCTGTGTGTGAGAAATTTGAAATCAGAAGTGTTTATCACGCTGAAGTAAAGCTACCAGCCAAACCATACAAATCAAAGAAACATTGTATATCTCAAGAAAATACAGAAAAGAATATGACTTTGACCTCCTACATGTAAGTACATGTGTAATTCCAACCTCATATCAAAAGTTGACCCAACTTTACATCTCATTATCATTTACACCAAATCAGCAGACACAATGCACATAAACATGAACAAATTTGTGAATACAGTTCTTTCTTCCTAAGTTTTCAATCACTGGAGATCAGTATTTCTGCAAATATGAACATACAGAATGTACAGATGTACAATACTTAAAAAGTATAATACATGAATACATACATTCAATAACACTTTGAAGTGTCTGAAGTACAAAATTGCAAGAGCATTACAATAAATCATTCCAGAGATCTGTGAACATTAATCAATAGACAATGAAATCATTTCATAAAATCATTCAAGAGATATGTGATTTCTAGAAGGCAAGAAGTTGGGAAGAGATTATGGGGACTTACAGTCTTGTACTGCTTGTGTATGTCGAAGGCAATCTCCACCTTGTGTCGGTAGTCCTGGACCTGCCTGTTGAGCTTGGACCAGTAACGCTCTGCCTCCGCCAAGTCTTTCTCGATGATGCCAGACGAGGGCGGTCTACTTTTGAGGGCGATGTGGGCAGAACTGACGTAATTCTTGTAATCCTTCTCAAGGACCTATGGGCAAAATTATAAAAAAAGGCAGACAGAATATGATTTGGTTCAAATACAAAGATATTAATCTGGAAAGTTTTCTTCTTGATGCAGATAGTGTATATATTGCACATGTATGACATATAATTTGTTCATCCACATTTGTCAAACCAAGGCAAAAAAGACAAGTTATCAATATTCATCTGCCACCAATAAACATCAACATTAGCGTATATATGTATTTGTATGCATTTCATCTTGAAAGTTACATAAGCAATCTGTCATAAGACATACATGTATAATATAAACTGCTCAAATATTATCTCAACCTTTTCCATTTGGTCTGTAGGGGATGACAAAAGCTGACAAAATACTGATAAAAAAAAAAAGAATTATGTTCTGATCTAAAGAGTCACATGACATGTCAACTGACCTTGATGGATGCCTCCCAGTCTTCATGTTTCTCAATGATGAGGGAAGACGAGGCCGGAGTGCTCTCAAGATCCTGAAGATCATCCTCCACCTTCTCCATGTTGACGATGAGCTGTGGGTGAGGAGCGGAAAGAGGGAAAGAAGAGAAGGTGGGGAGGGAGAAGGGACAGAGAAGAGGAGGAGGGGAAGGAAAGGGGTGAAGGAGGTAGAGAAGGAAGAGGAGGAGGAATGAGGGAGAGGGGAAGAGGAGGAAGAGAATATGAGCAGACTTGATTCATGTTGTGCTTGATTCAAGATTAAGTGCGTAAGCTCAACATTTAACCATTTATAATGTGTGAAAGAATCTTCAATATATGCTGTCCTGGACATACATTGTACACATACAGGGTAATATTGTATGTTGAAAGTCTTTCCTTTGTATCTTCCTGATATCCTATAGGTTTTGTCACCTTACAATCCAATCATATGTTACAGTACAAGCACTTAAAATGGCTAACAGCTACTCATTTTTCATACAAAGCGGTGACAACAACAATTATCAAAGGCATAATTTATCATTTGCAAATGAAACAAAAACTCCAAATTAGTGATTCAAAATAGTTCTAAAATGCGAGTTAAGATAGAAACGACCAATATAAAAATTTGAACCAGTATAATCAATGTTGAATATCGCTTTTAAGTAGGATCCATCATATTTCTTTAGCGTTATATTTCTTTAGCGTTATACATAGAGCCTAACGTACGATGATTAACCGCTATGTTTTATATGTTTACATTAATTTACTGTGCATCCAAGCCGGATATCATGATTCACTATGTTTTATTATATTTGATGTACACTCCTTCATTGAGAAATATGAAAATGAATTAAATTAAATTGAATTGAAATAATGTTAAATATACAAAAGGTGAACAATACAATAGTTATAATTTAAAAAAAAAATCCAGACTAAACTGTCTACAGTCATGGTTAAATGAGAAAAGAGTGTCTTTCCTCATATTTTAGGCTTTATTGCAAAATTCTGGATGTTTTGTGATACAACTGACCTGCACATATGCATCAAAAGTGATAGCTTGAACATTTTTTAATCACTGCTCCAAAAGGTAAATAGGACCTTTAAAGTAGAGTATGTTATTTCATGATGCTTGTCAAACCAAGCAAAGTACATTGTACATGTATAAAGACTGATCAAATGAGTTTACATCCAGGAGAGTCAAACGATGTCATAATGTCTTACAGCTTTATACTGTTTCCTGATGTTAGCAACCAGCATCATCTTCTCCCGGTAGTCGGCCACGGATTTGTTGAATCCAGACCAGAACTTCTGGACCTCGCTCAGTTCTCTCTCGATGAGGGCAGCGGCTGGAGGTTTCTGGTCCAGCACGATGTTGGCTCGGCTGACGTAGTTGTCATAATCTTTCTCAAGATCCTTTGATTGAGGCATTGAGATTAAAAAGAAAAAGACCATATAATGATTCATGCATATCGTTCTTGACAAAATACATTGTACAATGTACTGCATCTCAAATTTACAATTGTAGGTGAAAATCACGTTACGTCATGCCCAGTCCAAATCCTAGGTGCCTTACCCCAAAAATGAAGCCACCACAGCATATCAAAGGAAAGGTGTTTTCAGTTACTATAGTGCTTTAGCTGCCATAATTTCTCGCTCTCCTGAACATTTGACATTTTTTGACAGACAAGATTTTGTAGCCCCAACAATGATATGTTTTCATAATAGCAGGTACATGTATAAGACATACAGGTGCACAATATGTACATGTATGTTGTTGCACATATGGCATTACTCTCAACAATGGAAGCATCAATATTTAGACACTACACCAGTGGGTTTACTCCAATGCAGAACGATACAAAATTTCATTTTTTTTTCTCCAGAATATCATATCAGCTAAAAGTCGAGAGAATCAAGAACCATATCATTACTTTGGGACCAGGAATGGGTCCATGGCCTCAACATCACTTGATTCTCAAGTGATAATATCTCTGTATGATGTACTGTAGTAGATCATATAAATACATTTCATATATCATCTTCCATATTCCTCTGCTTGAGTTTGTCTTACCAAGAAAAAAATCCACCGCAACTTTCACTGTGAATGATTCTCTCTCCCTCTCTCTATGTATCTGTGTATCTACCGTATCTGTTTTTCAGTCTATTTATTTATCTGTCTATACATCTACATATTGTATCTATCTACATATCTTTCTAACAGTCTATCAATCTATCTATCTACATGTACATTGTATATATCTGTCTGTCTATCTATCTATCACCTACATTGTATCTATCATCTACATTGTATCTATCATCAATGTACCTATCTACCTAGAAGTGTATCTATCAATCTATCTACTTAGAGTGTACCTGCCTATCTATCCACCTACAAGTACACTGTACCAGTCTATCAATCTATCTATTTATTTATCTTTCTATCTATCTACCTGTATCTATCTATCTATCTATCACCCCTTTCACCCATTCATTCACTGGTCCTCTTACCTTCACTTGATGTTTCCAATCATCAAACTTCTCTAGAGTCAAAGTTTCTGACAGATCTATCTACTGTATACGCCATATATTTCGCGAGTCTAAATTTTCGCAAATCGGGAATTCCCGACAATTTCACGAGTGGTTAAATTCGCGATCGTGGATTCCTGCACTGAACAGAGAAATGTACGCGCGTACATCACATCCACATCGGGATCGGAGTCAATATTTTCGCGTGTTTTTAATTTCGCGAATAGCACCTGACTCGCGAAATTCGCAAAAATAAAAACCTCGCGAAATATTCGGTGTTTACAGTATCTATCTATCTATCCATCTAGCTCCCTCTCAACTATCCACCATTGGCCTTCTTACCTTCACTTGATGCTGCCAATCATCAAACTTCTCTAGAGTCAAAGTCTCGGACACCCTGGGCTGCTGGAGATCTTCCAGCTGTCTGTCAGCTCTCTTCAGATTGGTAGCCAGCTGTGGTGGGATAGACAGCAAATTATTCGGCTTACTTCAGCAAGATTTCTCAACCAGCAATGAAGAGACCCATGATGGAAGGTAAAGTCACTTTTAATCATAGAGTGGTGGAGTCATCAGCGTCTTGAACATCTTACTGAATTAGGCCTTACACCATCAGTACATTACCAGCCTGGCTTGAATCTTAACCCGTTGAGGACGGACTGTTTTTGCTACAACATGCAATTCCCACAGACACCTGCCTGCGTATACTCGGGACTCGTCCTCAACAGGTTAAGTGCCGGAGAAAGTCCTGTAAAACTGGTTCTGTGGATTATTTTTCCCTCTTGTAGGGCATACAAAATGTAGTTCTTCACATGGGTTTTCATCCATTATCTCTTTCTGTGCTTACTTCTTCTTGACACATACATGTACATATATTAACAGCTTATACTTGTTTGCTAGTTTGTCTGTTATCTTGCTTTTATCTATTCTTTTCTGAAATTTATTCATCTGAGCAGCAGTGAACCATGTGACTGCTAAGTAGCCAAATTTGGAACTCTACTATAAAAAGCAAGAACACTTAAATTAGTTATTACTTCCTTCTGCACACTAGAAAAAGAAGAAAAAAAGAAAGAGAGAAAGAGAGAGTGAGAAGACAAAAGCACAGTACTCACAGTCTGGTACTGCTTGCGTAGGTTGATAACCAGCTCCATCTTCTCCCTGTAGTCATCGACGTTGCGGACGAAGCTGCTCCAGTACCTCTGGACCTCATCGATGTCCTTCTGAATCTTTGGCTTATCGGCTGGCTTGCTCTTCAGAGCAATGTTAGCTGTGCTCAGGTAGTGCTTGTACTGATCTTCAAGGACCTGTGGATTTCCAAGGTCATACAAAGTTTGATTTGATTTGATATGATTCACTTACAGGACAGCTGAGTTGTCATTAAATCTTATACTTGGTATTTCATGTAAAGCCTGGCTGAAGTACATTGTACAATGTATGAAGTATAAAGTTTGGCACACATTGAACGGTATGACAAAACTTAAAAAAGAACAGCACCTTTAGGTACAGAGTAGCTCTACGTAGATTTGAATTAACATGCTCCTCTTTCTTCTTGATGAATTCTTGTCTAGACAAATACTGGTTTGCATTTTTTTTCACAAATACTGCTCCTACTGTGTATAGTCTAAGAGCAATGTTAGTTGGTGCATTTTCGAGTACCAGTGTCTACTACACTATATGAGAATTGCTATGGAGGAAAGACATCATAGGATATCACTCAAAGATGGACATGCTTTGTCTGTCTGTTTGTTTTCACTTTCCATCTGCAAAGATGGTTAGATACATGTAGTCCATATTCAGCTGCACGAGCTGGTCTTTCACAGGGTCAAGTTGTACGTCACTTCCCTCTTCAATTCTCCTCTTTCTGGGCTCTTCTTCTGCCAAGCAACGATCCGGTTAAGGACTAATACACATGGTGTCATCGCAAACCTTTCTCCCTCAAGTTGTACAGTTGTATGTACTTAAAGCAAAACACTTCATCACATAATGTACCCTGCTCTTCACGATGAATGAAAGAAGGGGGATTTATTTACGTACATAATTTGTGACTCTCTCACCCACGAGACGTCCATTTTATGTTCTATTCGAGGGACAGAGTGTTTTGCCTCTAAAGACAGGACAGTATGGTAACACACAACATTGTTCGATAATTAGACTTAATGGGATTCTAAGCCGCACTGAACCCAAACCATTTGTGACCGTGCACCTCAAAATGAACATAAAGTCGCACACACTGATTTTGCGTGAGGACCGAAAATAAGTGAAATGGGTCAACCTAGCTGAACTTGACTTTTTCATATTTTCTGAAAGAGCGGGTCTTCTTTTACATTGTGCTAAAATTTGGTATCATAAAACGGGCAGGAAAGTGTGTTTTTTAGCAGTTTATCTCGAACATTTTTGGTAGAATAGTGTGATTAGGTGTGTCTTTAGAATTCCTTTTTCATTTCTGAAAAACCTTGTCCACACTCTTCACTTTCAACTCTAATAGCTTTTGAAAGGATAGTGTTACTGCTTTGAAAGTTGCCATTAATTATGGACAGAATGTGTTAATGAGGCATGCTAAATTTCAGTTTAATCTGATAATACCTTCATTGTTGTTACTCTGGTGGTTTACTTCCTGTTTTTTGTCCCATTCATCGCACAGCCAGCACGGTTTGGTAAAGATTAAGCGCTTGAATAGACAATGTACTGTACTTCAGAGCCTCTTTTCTCAGTTCACACTTTTCCTGAGTTTGTGCTTTCTTTCCAATATTCAGATAGGTTAGGAGAGTCCATTTGATTTGAGTTATACATCATTTTAAAGCTTAAAGTCTGCTCTTTCAGAATATGGTCTTAACTAAAAATTCATGTCTGGCGACTTTTTGTTTGTTTTGAGGTGCAGGGTCACATTTGATTGCAAGGCAGCTAAGTTACCAACTGGGCCACCTCACTGCCATGTATATAACAGTGTGAAGGTTACCTTGATCTCAGCCTCCCAGTCCTGGAACTTCTCGATGGTGAGGGAGACAGATTCCTTGCTCTTCCTCATGTTGTCCAACTCTTCCTCGGCACGCTGGAGGTGAACGATCAGCTGAAGGAGGAAAACATCAAAGAGAGGAGGATTTTTACCAACTCTGACTCTAACCATGACAAATACTAATGTGGCACTGATATCAATATGAGCAATTAGCTCCAAAAAAAAAGAAAGAAAGATCAGCTTGATGTGAGAAAAGAAAATGCATCAATACTTATAAGCAGGATGATAATCAATCCTTCAATTGACCATGCACATGTATATCAAAGTGTGACTATGCTACTGCAATATCAAACTGGCCATAGATGTGGGAGGGTAGCAGTAATTGTAATGGTTCAAAAATTCAATGTGGAGATCTTAATGGTGGTGATAGCCCTTACACTGACCATACTGGTACTGATGATGATGATGATTAATTGATTAATTGATTTATTAATGATTAATGAAATATACTGTCTTCTCAAAGACATTGTTCCGTAGTGTATTGCAGAATTACATCACAATGATATTACAAACAAGATATCACGAGATATCAAGAGATGATTATTACAAAATCAATGGCAAACAGCTGGAAATATTTGAAGATAATGGATGTAGTTGTCATGGTGGTGACAGTAGCGGTACTGCTGACTAACACAAGAATGTATTGCCTGCAATAAAATGATCTTGTAATTAACAAACCTTGACTCATAATGGGCTGACCACTGTAAAGAACACATTTCCTGCATCAAAAAGATCCTGTATGAATATTTCACCTCATACGGGCTGATGACTAACCTCTGACTTGAGTAGCTTCAGGCTGGTGTCTTCGCTAGCCTTGACCAGTCCATGTCGGTAGCGGCTCCATTCATTCAGCCAGCGCTCCTTGTGTTCCTCCAGGGCGTTGAGAGTGACCTCCACATCTCTCCTGGCAGGAGACACCGGATCCTGCAAGATGGAGACGGATGAAGACTCAGTCGCCATGGCAACCAACAGCAAAGGTCTCTAGCATCACAACTTCCATTTAGTAAGAAAGGCTTGCAAACTGGATTTACATACCCTCCCTCATATTCCAGACAGGAAGATTCATTAAAAAAAGCTTTTGTATCGGCAGGTTTTCTGTAAATTTGTGGTTTCCTTATTTCATACTAATCATTTAAATCTTTGCTCTTCTCACTCCTATAAAAGAAAAATATCAATGCATGAAAAACTGCATTGACATCTGGCAAGTTTTCCGAGACATATTCACACTCACACAAAACAACAGAATGATTGCATAATATACATCATTGGTATATTTTCTTTTTTGAGTGATCCATGTCTTACAAGCTCCGCTTTTCAGTAGATCACTCTTTTCCATCACCATATTTACTTTTATCACAATTGCAAAGTGTGCATTGTTTTCTCATTATACAATGACTCATACATACAATTTGTATGATACTTTTTGACTTGTACTTTTGTCATCCACAAATGTATACTTCATATTATGTACTACATTTTGTAATAACGTACAACTGATTTCAAATTTAAATGAAATTAAAAGTGCTATCCTTTTGAAACTTTACTAGAGCACTTCAGTGAAATATGATTTCGGCAGACTGAGAACGACTTTTGACCAGACGAGAGCCGGGGAGACTCACAGCTTGTCTGATCTTGGCAATGACTTCTTCTCCCTTCTTGGTGGTGGTGGTGTAGAGCTCGGTGATGTATCGTTTCTCCTCCTCGTGCTGCTGGAGTCTAATCTGTGCTTCTGACGTCTGGGTCGGGAGGGGCGCGTTGCGGTAGGATGCCATCGCATCGTCCATGGTCTTGTTCACCTGTTGGTGTTTGATTATCACACAGTCTGTCTCAACAACACTGGCACCACAAATAAAGATATTAAGGATATGTCCTAATTTTCTGGGCTTTCCTTATGGATATTCATTACGAATGAGTACAGATGATTAACATATTTAACTTCCTAGTAGAATGAGACTAGCGTAAGCTTCTAAATCCTGCTTTGGGAGAGGGGCATCATTAATGGAATGCCATACCCTTTGTTTTGGTTTTTCATTTGTTATGTGTTTCTTTGATTCATTTTCTTTCTTTCCTTTTTTTTGTGGGGAGGCAGCTCTTACTAATTTTCTTCTATGAACAGGAATGAATCATAGAGACAAAATGTTAACAAATATCTAGTAGTGTAGTTAGTCTTTCAGACCCACTTGGACGAGGGAGGGGGCACGAGTGATATATCTAGCAACTTTGCCAAGACGAAACCTGCCACATCTACAAGATGGAACTAATAAAATACAACACATCAAGAGACAAAGGTTCATCAATTATCAGCAATAATTATGAAAGCAAAGTCCAAGAAAATGAAAAAAATCTTTCAGACCCACTTGGACGAGGGAGGGGGCACGAGTGATATATCTAGCAACTTTGCCAAGACGAAACCTGCCACATCTACAAGATGGAACTGATAAAATACAACACATCAAGAGACAAAGGTTCATCAATTATCAGCAATAATTATGAAAGCAAAGTCCAAGAAAATGACCATTACCTTGTTGACCTTCTGGTAGAAGTCGATGCTGAGGGTGAGGACCACTTGGTAGTCAGCGACTCGGTTCATGAACTGGTGGTGGACGGAGGTCAGTCTCTCCACGATGCGCTCCTTCTCGCCTCCCGTGTCTCCCTTGGCACCAAGCATCTCGGCTGTCTTCAGACGCATCTGGACCTCGGTGGTCACACGCTGTTTTTTAGGAGGAAGAGGAGGTGGGAAGATTGAGAATTTGGGTTGGATTGAGCAAAGATGGCCATTGTTAATCATCTGCTTGTAAATTATGATGTCAAAATTGTCAAGATTATCATACATGAGATGCACGAAAACAACACATAGGATATACTGTATATGAACATGTGTACAAAATTACATGCTAGTTATTTACATAGGGTAAATAAAAAGATGGTCATTTGTGAACTGAAAAGGAACAACCACAGAATCTCTTATTCCATCCCTCCTCCCACCATATCAACAATACCCCTCTATTCCTCCCCAGTGTCACCCCTTTAATCCAAGGTGTGAAATAAAGACACAAAAAGAGGATTAGCATCAGACAGCTTATCCTTTAATCACTTGTGTTCAACTGTTCACTGTTATGTTGGATTATCAAGGTATTACCACAGAACAAAGAGATACATGTGTAGATGTACAACTCTGCACTGTGGCTGGTGAGTTGAAGGGGCTGGTATGCACAGACAATTTGGGAAAGACTCAAGTACATGTATTTTGAGTGTATGGGCAGTTAGAAATTAGATACAGCAAGAACATTTTGATGTGACCCTGGTACATTACAAGAAGGTCACATCGGTCAATGTTGAGTTTTCAGGTGAGTGTTTTTCTACCAGGGTTGTCATTTTTGTATGTAAATTGGAATTTTTGGCAGCATAGCATTCAGTTACAGTCATTGTTGACCCATTTTTAATTGGAAAATGAGAAGCATTAAGACTCACTGTCACTGTTTCTTGGAAGGTTTCAGTCTCTTGCCGTTTGACATCAGCCAGAGACTGGGCGTCAGACATCAGACGGGGGAACACGTTGCCCTCCATGTTGATAACGAATTCGATTGTCTGAAATAGCAAAGGATTTGCAGAAGGTGCAGGAATCAAGTGATGCTAATAATCTCTTACCTCCAGGTCTATTGCACATTTTTATCACAGATTGGCTACAGTATGTGTGATATAATCAAGAAAATTAAACAATAAAGTCAGAAGAAAAAATGAAGTCCACGGATGGTTCTTACAGTATAACTTCTCCTTTTTGAATGTAGGAGTTGGTACAATCTTTTGGGCCTCCAGGGTGTAAATGACAAGAGTTTTGTATTTACACCAAGCAAAGTAATCTTAAGGCATTTCCTTTTTTGTGAAATGATATATACTGTATCTTCCAGAGCCTTCTAAGTTAAATGACAAATTTTTGAAACCATCTACAACTACAGTCATGAAATAGTTTAGGGATTTTTTTTGTCTTCTTCTGTGAAAGTCATATAGAAATAATTTCAAGGTTTACGAATATTTGTATATGCACAGTGACAGATCCATACGGTGCTGATATTCATCGAATTGTTCATACAGTGGTAGTTTCATTGTTGTACTTTAGTCCAATATGGCATGATGATATGGTGTCTAAAGTCCTGAAGCACACTACACAATCGAACCACTCTGGAGGCAAGCTGGGTCACATGACCAGTTACATGTCTCGAAACTACACACTATGCAATCAGATCACATACAGTGTAGTTAGGCTTACGACTGGCCTCAGCACATATACTGTTGCATGATTGGCTGAAAGTCCATGACTGGTAATGAAAACTGGTTGTGAAAATTTGACGTGAAAATTTGCCATGTTAAATCTTCACAACCGGCAGTGTTACCCAGTCGCACCACCAGAAACTGGCAAGGCTGGTAACGTCACACTCTCGGTCAATAGGTTGTACAACCGGTGAATTGTGGTAAAGTCGTGTAGTGTGCAGTGGTCTTATGGTGGATGTAGAGATGAAAGGGATAATATTCAGACATGAATATTTCATCTGATACACACTGAGGACAGCCTGTATACAATTCATCCCTTACCTTGCGGGCATCACGCACAAAGTGTTCCCACTGTGTCTTGAAGGTCTCCTCGGCCGAATATCGCTGGTGGAGCGAGTCATAGAACTCCTCCAGGAAGATCTTCCTTTCTCCAAAGTTCCTCAGCATCAGCTCCACGTAGTGACGGGACGTTTTGGTCACCAGCTGGGTGTCATTCACCAGCTTGTGTGGGAAAAGAAATCATAGAGTTTACTTGGCAAAAGCAATCATTCACAATCTTGTGTGGAAAAAGAAATCATGAGTTTGCATGGGAAAAAAAAATAATTCACAAGCTTGTGTAGGAAGAGAAATCATGAAGTTTGCATGGGGAAAAAAAATCATTCACAAGCTTCTGTGGGAAAAGAAATCATATTTTCACAGCTTTTGTGAGTGAAAAGTAAACATAAGCTGAGAGATGTCAAAATCCCCCTGCCCAATGTCTTGCAATGAATGTGTTATTTTCATGAAATGAATGCATGCTTTTGTTTGTCTGTGATCTTAGTTGTCAGTTATAGTGTACAGTTTTTATTCACTTTGGGCAAAAAGACAATGCTTCAAAGGAATACTTAGTTGAACCAAAGGTTATGTTCTAAACAAAACTTTAACACAAAGGATATCATCTAAAGTAGTTTCTTCAACATATTAGAATCACATCTGAATAATAATTACTGCTATATAAAACTGATGCCTTACAACCCACAAATGTCATGTAAGTGCAAAAAAATATATAAATAAATGCATGAAAAAATCAAAGTGCCCACAGTGATCTAACCATAAATATTGTATAAATTGTTTACATATTTCCCTTCTAGTGTATGATGACATCGTTGGTACCTAAACAATAAGATCTATAACAGTGTGCAAAGTGTGAATCAATGAGACATATCACAGATTTTTTTTTCCACTACTGAAAATTCTAACCATGAAACCTTTCTGTGCCAGGAACTTAAAGCCGACAAAGAGTTAAACTGAGACAGGACCACCGAGTCTCTGAGAAAAGACTCCCCCAAATCTTACCCTGTGGAGTTCATTGAGGACACTGTGGCCGCTGTTGTCCAGCTGGATGTTGATCTCCACCATCTGGTTCCACTTCTCGTGGATGCGCTGCATCGTCACCTTGCGGAGGGTACGGACATCCTTGGTCTCCTCAGACTTCAGCTGGTCCTCCATGTTCTCCATAGCATTGGAGAGCTGGAGGATGAAGGAGGTTGACGGTTAACTCTTTCTGTACCAGGGACTTTGGACAGTGTGAATAATATTATGGGTTTTCCTGTGCCTATTGGCACTCAAAGCATACAAACGCGTAAAGGTCCTGTTTACCTTTGGGAGCAGTGATTTAAAAAATGTTCAAAATCTTACATTCCATGCATATGTGTGGGTCAGTTGTATAAAAAAAAAACATACTGCCATATAAATCTTTTGCAATAAAGCCTAAAATATAAGGAGATATCACTATTTTTTCTCAATCAACCATAACTGTAGAAGGTTTAGTCTGAAAAAAAAATAAAATTATTATACATGCATTGTTCATATTTTGTACATTTAACAACACTTACATTGATCATACTGATTCAAATTTTGACATTGGTTGTTTCTATCCCTAATTCATATTCTAGAACTGTTTTGAGGCACTAATGCAGGGTTTTTGTTTCATCTGCAAATGGAAAATTATGCCTTTAACCCTTTCCATGCCAGGGACTTTGGACAGTGTGCATAACATCATGGGGTTCAGTGCCACTCATAGCACACAAAGTGTTAAAGGCATAATCTACAAATTGCAGATGAAACAAAAACCCAGCATTAGTGCTTTAAAATAGTTCTAAAATGTGAGTTAGGGATAGAAACAACCACTGTAAAAAATTTGAACCAGTATAATCGATGTTACGCATTGTTAAATATACAAAGTGTGATCAATAGTTATAATAAAAATGATTCCAGACTAAACCGTCTACAGTTATGGTATAATGAGAAAAACAGTGATATCTCCTTATATTTTAGGTTTTATTGCAAAAAAAATCATGTGGTAGGATGTTTTGTGATACAGCTAACCTACATATATGCATCAAATGTGATATCTTGAACATTTTTTAAATCACTGCTCCTAAAGGTAAACAGGACCTTTAACTTCCATGTAACCATGACAACAACCACCATCTGATGTCGGTGGCATCTTGTAGGTTATGGTCTTGAGAGGGATAATGGAACTACATATGTGACCGTGCACCTCAAAACGAACATAAAGTCGCACGCACTGATTTTGCGTGAGGACTGAAAATAAGTGAAATGGATCAACCTAGCCGAACTTGACTTTTTTTATATTTTCTGAAAGAGCGGGTCTTCTTTTACATTATGCTAAAATTTGGTATCATAAAACGGGCAGGAAAGTGTGTTTTTTAGCAGTTTATCTCGTTACATTTTTGGTAGAATAGTGTGATTAGGTGTGTCTTTAGAATCCCTTTTTCATTTCTGAAAAACCTTGTCCACACTCTTCACTTTCAACTCTAATAACTTTTGAAAGGATAGTGCTACTGCTTTGAAAGTCGGCATTAAGTATGGACAGAATCTGTTAATGAGGTATGCTTAATTTCAATTTAATCTGATAATCCGTTCATTGTTGATACTCTGGTGGTTTACTTCCTGTTCTTTGTCCCATTCGTTGCACAGCCAGCACGGTTTGGTAAAGATTAAGCGCTTGAATAGACACTGTACTTCAGAGCCTCTTTTCTCAGTTCACACTTTTCCTGAGTTTGTGCTTTCTTTCCAATATTTAGATAGGTTAGGAGAGTCCATTTGATTTGAGTTATACATCATTTTAAAGCTTAAAGTCTGCTCTTTCAGAATATGGTCTTAACTAAAAATTCATGTCTGGCGACTTTTTGTTTGTTTTGAGGTGCACGGTCACATATACTTAGTAACATCTTCAAAATTTTCATGTCAACAATCAGAGTTTATGACACAGATGAGAAAGTACATGTATGCTTGTGACTGCCAGAAAGCTTCTAAGCGGCTTGCCTGACATTGCAACAACTAATGCATGTACATAGGAACACGGGAATTTAATAGCTTGTTACGACATCACATGAGGAAAATTATGTAAACTTTCAACACATTGGCATAAATTAAGAGATATTCTGGACAAAGGAGAGAGTACACCTTTTGCTTGGACCTCGGGGGATTGCATCCAGCCTCACCTGCTTGACAAGTTTGTGGAACTTGATGTAGATGTGAGCGGCCCTGATGCGGTTCTCCACGATGACGGTGACCCGCGTCCAGTGCTGCTGCAGTTTGTTGGTCTGCTCTGGACTCAAGCGGTTCTGGGCTCCCAGCTTGTTGGCTATCTCAAGGACAATGTCCACCTGGCTGGTCTTCTCCTGTACAGATAAGAGACACAAAAAATCCATTTCTATCCATTAACTGCATAAAAAGTTTCAACATTCTATTTACACCACTTCCATCTGAGAGGCAGGACACAATGTGTGGTGTCAACGCTAATAAAAGTGAAGTTTACTGTACATGACAATTAATCCCAGCCTCAACAGGATTACAATGTACATGTACATGCAGACAGTCACCATCAGAAATTTTGACTCCATTTCTCACCTATTCAATCCCACTACACCTTAAGTCCTGCAAACCACAAATATGAGACAAACACATATTGGCTTCTGTAAACAGGTAAAATCATACAATTACATTTAATCTGAATTGTTAAAGGGGAAGGTGGCATTACAGGGCAAATATAAAAAGGTAAAATTGTTTACACTGATTGTAAAACATTCAGGGACTGTATTAATGGAACTATTTTGCAACTTTTTATAGCAGAGGTCAGGTGAAAGAAGAGGTTCTAGTTGATTTTAGTTCTGGTGAACATATAGAATGAGTATAGGACAGGGAACGAAATCATATTAAACACTATAACATGTTTACACTCTGAATACTTATAAACTGCACTGTCATTGGTAGACACCGAGAGTCAATTTCACTATAGTCCCACACACCCTAACTTCTGTCAGTAGTTTTTCATGCCCCTCAAGGAAGTCCATGGTGGTCTGCATCTGGTCTCCCATGTCATTGTTGGCCATGAGGAAAGCATCGCCGACGTTGACGAGCCACTTGATGAGGACAGTGTACTTCTCCTCAAAGGTCGCCTGGAGGGTCGCTCTCTCCCTCAGCTCCGGCTGAGCCTGGTTTTGAAGGTCAGCGCACTTTGTCTACACAGGTCATCATGGGGACAAAAACCAATCAGTGCATACCGGCAGAAATTGTTTTACTTCACACTCATTTTGACTGGATCCCACAATGAAACATCTATGTAAAGCAATTTCCACATTTCAAGAGTGTAATACAGATATATCTTCCACAAATTCTCATTAACCTTTAACCTTTTCTGTGCCAATGCGTCAAATGTGCACAAATTTTACAGACATACTGTACATGCACCTATGAATAAGAAATATACATGGATGTGGCACACAGAGTGTTAATGTGCTTTGTTTGCCGTTTGGCATGCACACTGGAGTGCATTGCTTGCAAGCTACAACAGATGTCTGGAAACTAATTGTCAATGAATAGAGATTACCTAATCCCCCTAATCCCTACTGTATCACCATGGCCTTCCTGTTGGACTGAGGCCTGTTCACTACATCTGAGTGGACTGGTCAACTTTACAACTACATGTACAATGTAGATTACATTTTGCAGGGATAACTAATTGCTGATGCAAAAGCTAGGCAAGTTTAGCTGAGTGTCTAGGCACTTAAAGAGTTAAAGCATTAACTCTACGATGAGATGGCTCCATACACATCTTACACACACTATGCCCAATTTTCAATCGAGACGAAGTCCAAGTTTTAACCTTAAATACAACAGACGGCATTCACCAAACATTCTTAACCCAGTATTGTTTGAGAGTTTAAGAACATCTATCATGCCACATATCTTATACATGTACGTGAAAAAAACAATCACATTAATATGTTTAATTCATATCAACATAAACACAATATGATGCACTAGTATTTTTCCAGACGCATACAGCTTCTTTCCCTTTCTTTCCTCCCTTTCCCCCTCTACTCACTCCTCTTCTCCTTTATCCTTACATTTCTCCTGCTCTCTCTTTGTGCCTCCCTTTTCTTCTCCCCTAGCCTTTGTTTTCTTTGTTCTCCTGTCTCCCCCTCACTCTGTTCCTGTCTCAGCCTCACACTACATGTAGCATCCTCTATTTCTCAACATTCCTCACTCCACGCCTCCTCCCTTATCCTTCTATACCCTTTTTATTAGCTTAAAGGGTTGTTATACGTCACTAATGGAGGATATAAGATACATGCATGTAAAACGGGTTTGTTTGTTTTTTTCACTCAACTCTGTTTTTGTTCCAATATACAAGTAATTTATATACTGAATGTACTTCCACTACTGATGTACCGATAATTTGTTTTGTTGTTGTCGTAATGGTTGTATTTTGTTCGTGTGTTATATACAAATGTATGTAAGTTATTTTGTCTCACTGTATTTTTATCGATGTAAATCAGACACAATTCAGCCGTTCGGCTGCGAAGTTTGATCAATAAACCATTCCATTCCATTCCAGTTATCTTTTTAACTCATTGTACCTGAGACTAAGTATTGTGTACAATAGTTGTATAATTTTGAGACAGTGACAATACAAAGTGTAAGACCGCTACTTGGTTAAGAACAAAATTCAAACCATCCCTCACAACGAGGCTCACCTGTATCTCTTCCATGGTCTTCTTGACTCCCTCTGCTCCAGGAGTACTCAGGCCAACCTGGTTGAGAAGGGCGCGGCCCTCGCTCAGGACTGGTGTCGAGATCTCCGAGATGGCATCGTTGAGCTTCTCCAGACGCAGCGCCCTCGTGCGGTCATCTCTGGGCAGTCTGTCCTGGGAGAGCTGGACTTCCAGTCTGCTGAGATAGTTCTTGGCCTACATGAAGCAAAAGAAAAAAGGGGAAAAGAATTACAACAAACTCATTAACTCATACTGGGTTTCTTGATTGATCTGAACATCAACTTATGTGCTTTCATCAGTAAATAACATCAGTAAATTGCTCTACTCTTTTACAATTCTCCTTATTGCCTATAGCTCTCCGAATCTGAACTCGTGTGGCACTCTAAATTTTTTTACCATTAATTCTTGGGATGCAAACTTTCGGTTATAGCGTGCGATGTGTAAATGTACGCTTTTAATTTTGAACGCCGAAGTACTAGTATTCATAGATTGTATCAAATTCTGTCTTACAATTTCACGAATAATAGAGTTATTCTTTTATCTGTAACTGTACTTTTGATAAATGGGATTCTTCTGCGAAGCTAATGACGCAAAATGATGAAATTATGGAAAATATCCATAGATGAAGGACGTGACGTGGGTAAATTGCAAAACAAGAAGAACATGTCCAAAAAGCGATCGATCAGATATCGGTATCGCGTGGTGATATCGGCTATATGCGATGGGGAGAATTGATACATTCTTTGCCAACAGGCCTAGATGCCCTGTATATAACAGGAAATGAATTCAGAATTTTGTCATCCTACTGAAAGCTTCAATAAGACCCCATGCAGAATTTTTCCAATTGTTTCAACTGAGCGGCATCGTCTAATATCAAATTTTTGTCAGATAGTGTCATAGCAGTGGTGAAATTGATGCAATGACATGCCATACATGTACTAAATGTACATGAGACTTGTTTAACCCCTTGAAAGACTAGTCCCAAGTATATTAGGGCAGATGTCATTGGGGAAATGTGTGTTATAGTAAAAGCAGCTCATCCTCAATAGGTTAACCCGTTGAGAACGAGTCCCGAGTATACTCGGGTGAGCATCCATGGGAAATGCATGCTGTAGCAAAAACAAACCGTCCTCAACGGGTTAATACATTTTTTGAGGAAGGAATGACACATGCCTTATAAACAAAGTGTGCTAATAAACACATATAATTGAATCTTTGCATTAAAACAGAGAGAAAACATCACAGTGATTCCTATATACCCCCTTCACACGAAGTGTGGCGGGGGTATAAATATGGGGGGTGGGGGGATATATTCTGCCATCGGGAAGACCTACCAGTGCAGCGTTGCGGTAGAAGTCATGCGCCCTCTGTAGTTTACCGCGCCTGTCACCGAGACGCTGCATAAAGTCGTCACAGAGCGTGTCAATGGCCCGCGTCTGGCTCCTCAGCCGCTCCGTGTTCTCTGGGTTGGAGTGCTGTACCTCCTTAGAGGATTCCAGCAGGGTCTGAACACTGTTCTGAACATCCTGTTTCATCCAAGGAAAAGAAAGAACTAGTGAGTCATCTTTTCCCTCTCTCTCTCTTCCTCCTTAACAACTACAACATGAACAACCAAGAAACAAGGACTGAGTTTATCTTGCTTTTCTGTCCCTTAGCAACTACATCATAAAACAGAAAAAATCATGCAGTAGCTGACAACTAGAAAACTATGATTGATTAAAGTTGTGTAAATTCAAGAAAAAATTACCACTGAAAAATCAGAACATATGAAGAGAAGGCATTACAAATAATGGAGGAAAAAGGTGCAAATTTCACAGCTTTTTGTCCAAAAAGTAACAGTCAATTTGCACGATCTTTCCAAGATGGAGGAAATTCTTCTTTCAGATCTCAGTTACAGGTGCAAGCACATGAAGCATTTGATGATAAATCAAGATTAGGAAGATTTAGACTTGTTTGTAGAATGTTACTTTTGTATGAGAATAAAGAAAAAAACTACAGTTTTATGTGATTCAAGGAAACCCAGATAAACATGTACACCATAATCACCTTATGGTCTTTGCTGTTGTTGCCCTGGTAATAGTATCATGAGATTATCATCATATCTGAGATCAAGGACAATAAAAGGAAACACACACCAACAGCAGAGGTTGGTGCTGGCTTATCAACAAGTGGTACCATCACTGAACTAAAGTTCAGTTGACCAACAACAGACTTACCGCGGCAGAAACCTCAAATGCCTGGTGTTGTCGCAGTAGATCCTCACACTCCTTCTCGTTCTCTCCGATGTCCCTCTTCTGAAGGTAGAGCTCACCCTTGGTGCGGAACCAGTCTGAGATCTGGTGGAGAGGGGGAGGGGGGTGAGAAGGTGGGTGTGGTCAAACAATGAACCAATGAGGGAGGATTGCTATGGGGATTTAATCACTTTACTTTCAAATCTACAACTTACATTCAAACTGTCTTCATCTTCTTCATACGGCACAATGTGCCCAGTTGATAACATTTGCTGACTATTGCTAGATGCCTGGGGCAAACCACACGGGTTCACATCATTTGCCCATTTTTTTTTTTTTTTTTTTTTTTTTTTTTTTTTTTTTTTTTTTGGGTGTAGCTATGTGCGAGGACCACTTCACCAGGTTACAGCACACTGCTCTTTGCGATGAATGATGTTTCAAGGTTTGTGATTCCCTCACACATGGGATCTCCATTTCATGTCCTGTCTGAGGAATAAAGTGTTTTGCCTGTTACTTGAGGGGACAGAATGCTTATACATATACAACATTGCTCAGCTCGACTAAATGGGAATTGAACCCGAGTCGGTTGATTGTGAGCCAGATGCGTGACCAACTCAGTCATATGGCCATCCTATGGAAACTAAAATTACAATGCAACTTTGCTGAATACGGAACACAAGCTGTGATAACCATGCTTAAGTTAATGCCAACTGCGGTAAGAAAATCATTCCAGGAATGCACCAATATTAACAGCAAAACAGATAGCTACACAGCAGAAGTTATGATTCCCAAATTCTTCTACCTGGATATTTCTTAAACACAATGAAAAATGACAAACACACATAATTACAATCCGATACCTTACTGGGAATGTATTCATCGTTGATTCATAATACAATGCATGGCTTTAACTTGGTTTTACACCAATAATTGAAATACATACAACACACAACATATAATAAAATCTTTGAAGGGTTTTCTTGGCGGTAGAACGTTGGGTGGTAGAAGGCTTAACGGTGCACCACGTACACTTACACAATGTATTAACCAACAAATGTCCATATCAGTGCATGAAACTATATCTAAAAGTGGTTTATGTCAAACATATTGTGTGGTTTTCTCTCACCTTCGTGACCTCGGTGTCAATGTCCCGCAGGGCGTTCAGCTGCTCTAACTTCCCTGACCTGTCTAGCCAGAGGTCACCCAGAGTTCGTCGTTTGTTCTGTATGTCGTCCATCGCCTTCTCAACCGCCTGGCACGAGGCGGCCGTGGCCTGCTGCGTCTCGGCACCCGCCGTGGAGCCGAGCTCGCGTAGGCGGTCCAGGAGGTCGCGACCTTGCGACATGACCTGCATAGAGCCCTCCATGTTGTCTGGTGGAGGAGTTTGATTAACCATTATTGACACACATGTTTATTCAGTCATTTGACATCAGCGCTGAATAAAGTTCATGTTGTACAGAGCACTCACTGTATGATGTAAACTCATCAACATTATTTGAACAAAGTGATATTCATTGTATCACAATACAGAGAACTATAAGATCAAGTGTCTCTGTCTTTTTTATATCTTTATAAATCTTACATTGGAATACGATTCATCTTACTACATGAACATATGATCATACGGTATGACATCAAGTGATTTTCATCATGACAGTATTGTGTGATTATCCGCTTTTCTTTTCCCATTCCAATATTCAAATTGACTTTTTACTAGACCAGCCACATCCCCTTAGGAAATGGGTTTAGCTTTAAGTCAGTCTGCTCATAATTACCAATATGAGATATTCTTTGAAAGGACAGTGGGTGATGCAGCATTGTAAAGCTTACGACGCATTATAAAATGGGTTTGAGAATGCAGCCAGTTGGAAGCTTTGAAATGAGTCATGTGCGTGCTCTTTATTTTCTATACTAAAAGTGTGCAGCAAAAAAGCATTAACTACACGGCGTGTTATCCTACAGCAGATTACCGACTGGTCTGTGCATGGCAGCTTGCTGTGTGCACGATATGAACTCTTTTAAACAATCACTTTGATTCACATGATCAACCGCATGGCCAATCATAGAGCAGCCCCAAATGTATTGAAATACAAAATTTTGCCAGCTGAAATCATAGCTCATAGACCCATTTTATAAAACAAATAATGAACAGGTTTAGCTCATAGACCCATTTACTGTAAAAGGGGATATTTTCGGGTGACTAATTTTTCGCTCTTGGCCGGATGAGAAGAGTTTCGCATGTTTTTAATTCCGCAGAATCAAGACATCAACCACTGGAACATATGGCATGCAAAACTATTCGCGCGCTTTTATTTTTGTGCTAGTTTCTGGTTGCGTGAAATACGTGAAAATTTCAACACCGCGAAAATTTCCACTTTTACAGTACTACAATACAAATAATGCACAGGTTTAGCTGATAGACCCATTTTATAAAACAAATAATGCACAGGTTTAGCTCATAGACCGATTTTATAAAAGAAATAATGCACAGGTTTGGCTCATAGATCCATTTAATAAAACAAATAATGCACAAGTTTAAGTCTGTGATGTTAGTGGAGGTGCAGCACACTCTCGGGTATTAAGGACTTGTAGATTGTGTGGACACGACAGCGGTCAGGCCACCAAAAGTGCGAGCCAACCGTTCCCGGCGACTCCCGTCGACGCCAGAGTAAAACCATTTTAGATTTCAGACGACGGTGAGTATGATTCAACAGATGTGGTGACGTCATAATCGTCGTGCTAAAGACATGCTGCGCACACTGCCTGTCCTCACTCTGGGAGGACGTGAAATCCTTCAAAGACACGTTCTCGATTCTCGACATGCCTGAAAATCTAGAGCATGCGCAATATCATGAAATGACGTCATCACGTTGCAGTCCACGCCCTGGATGCGAATTCTAAAAGTCCCAAATGACAATGTCATGCATGTTACACCATTACAAATACCTTCTGACTGCACTGCATCTCCATTATGTACTCTCACCTGTGCATTATTTGTATACCATCACCTGTCTTCGAAAACACAAACAAATCAGTGATGTGCAAACTGTACTTTGATTCAGAATGGATGAGAGAGAGAGAGTGGTGCATTTCGGTGGGGGTTACCTTTCTTGACCTGCCGGTATCTCTGCAATTGGCCTTCCACCTGTCGTGGGTTGGATGGTAAACTCATCGTTCGGCATTCTGTGATCCCATCACTCAGCTTGTCATTGTACTGAGGGAGAAGGAGAAGGCAGGGAGGGATGGGTGGAAAATGAGGAACTTTTGGCGCATGTCAACAGAGGCTTGGACAGCACTGTCACAGTTGACACTGCTGAACAGTGACTCGCAACAATCAAGTTTTCATTTGTTCATTCACTGATACCCTCTCTCTCTCTCTCACTCGCAGATCAATCTTTGTCAAAATCGCAATGATGCTGATTTCAGAATATTCACCAAATACTATTCAATGACAGATTGATTCTATCACTAAATTCAGTCAATTACAGTAAAACATGAATTAACAAAGAAATTGAGTCAGAGAAATTAAGTCATCAGGTAATAATAACATAACTGGAGATAAAAACTTATATCAATCCTAATGTCTCTCAATCATTTGCAAATGGCTAGTAGACAGTCAAGCACATGATAGTGCTGAAAGTTAGGCAGACTGTTCTTGGGAGTCACATCACACTGTCTCAACATTAATGGGCCAAAGAATAGCATGCTATCTTCCATATATTATTCAGTCAAACCCACCAATGGGTGCCATTAAACCTTGTCAAATCAGCCTTGCACAATTACTGGACTTCTTTCATCAAAAATATGAACAGTATAGTGCAACAAGATCATATATGTGACACTATTTAAAACCAAAAAGACTGTGAAGGTGCACTAAGGTAAACCTGGATGGTGATGGCAAGATGATTTTTGTCCTTCACTCTTATCTGATATTACCTGTACTAATATATCTCAAATCTATCTCTCCCCCTCTAACCTCTCTCTATCGACCTTTTCATTTCTTTTTTTCCCTCCCTGATATCTTATCTATCAAAAACTCTATCACTATCTTCATCTCTCTCTCTCTTTCCTATCTTTCCATCACTTGTTCTTTCTCCCTGATCAATCTTATTTTATTATCTATCTCAAACTCTCAATCTCTGTCTCTCTTTTTTCATTCTTATCTATCTCACAATTCCTCTCTCTCTTTCTTTCTCTTATCCATGGTGTACCTATGACAGTATTTTTCTTTCTTTTATTTTTCTTTTCTCCTGTCTCCCTATCTGTCTTTTCATCCTTCTTTCACTTTCTGGGCAGTATTTTCTTTCATATATTTTTCTTTCCTTCTGTCTCTCTATCTTTCTTTCCATCCTTCTCTCACCTTCTGGCCAGTATTTCTCTTTCTTATATTTCTCTTTCTTATATTTTTCTTCCCTTCTGTCTATCTCTCTTTCCATTCTTCTCTCACCTTCTGTGCAGCCTGGTAGAAGTCCACCGCCTGGTTGAGAAGCTGCTGCCGAGTCTCCATCTGCCTGCCCAGGTCCCGCCAGGCTTCTCCCAGGCTTTTGGCCATGGCCGCGTACACATCTCCATAGAACTGCTGTGTGGAGACCTGGTTGTCAGCCTGGCTGAGAAGACTACCAATCTGGTCTTGCTTAGCCTGGAGGCACAGAGAGAGAGGGAGGTATGGAAGGAAATATGACACAATGTAAATCATCTCAGATCACATGTCAAAGGTACTATTAAACCATGATACATGGGGCATCACATTAACTGTAACATGCACTTTGTATATTTACCAGAATCAAGAGGTATTGTACCGGAGAAGGGTGTGTGGTAGATATATGACTGGCGCATCCACTTAAATACATCAGCTGCAATGAAAGTATTTTGCTGGTTGCGATGTTTTATTAACGATAGGCCTACATCATGATTTTGACCTCAGAATAGCAGGCAAATTTTAACTAGTGATGGTACACTGTAACTACCGTATGTGCAATAACAGGAATTATCATGCACTATACTCTATTTTCCGATTATCATTTTTCAAGAAAATACACATTCACAGAAACTAAAAGTGTTACATGGTATTGTAATTGTATGTATGAGTGAATATATATCACATAACTTTGTTGCATCAATCAGAGATTAAAAAAAAAGGATAGGCACAGTCAAGTTGTAGACAATGAAAAGAGTACAATACACAATGTTTTTTACATTGTATATGAAAAACCATAAATGTAGGCCCCTATATTTTATCTAATACTGAGCAGGTGGATAAACATACATGGATATGAGTATATATATATACATATTTTTTTTTTTTTTGGGGGGGGGGTAATCTGTGACCATGGGTGGTCAAACACAAGGTGTATAGTTATGTTTATTGAACACAAAAACCATTGATAATATCATTAGACAAATACAGTAAGATTTAGAAGTGTACATGTAGGCCTATCTTTTTACACATTGATTACATACTCACACATAAAAAAAAAACATAATCAATAAAAAAATGAGTCAGACAGAAATAGATTCAAAAGCATATACGTTATATAGATTCATGTTTCTAGAGTGTACATCTAGTCAGCCTCATTATGGGTATGCACTCATGTATGCACTCATATATTCTTGTACGCTGTAAATATAGCATACAATTGTATTTCCAGGGCTGGCAGCTAGTGAGCCTGTATCTCTACCAATCCTAGAGGCTGCTAAACCTCAGAGCAGAGGGAAAGATTCTCCCTGACACATTCCAGGCGGTTTTTCGCTCTGAAACCCAGGAACATGGAATGTCTAATTGTGTCCAAGGTCCCAGCTATCCATAGGCTCCCTCGCCAGCAGTTTCAATGCCAATTTCAATGCAAAAGTGGTGGCACTACACTATCAGTATCAGATGCAAAATGCACGGACACCTTATCCCGTTCCGTGACTTTTCAAGATTTACGAGAAACATTTCTAACTTTCAAAACTAAAATTCACTCAGGCAACTGACTAATAAATAGTAGAATAATAAAAAATTTGAAATAAACATAACTTTCTACTAATGATTTCTCACGACATAAAATCATACACATTTTCTAAAAAACAGACAATTGTACAATGTATGACAAAAGTGTTACTTTGTCTTTAAGGTAAACTTTAATGGACAATCATATTCTGCCTCATGTCAAATACTTCAGGACTCCAATAAAGACTTCAGAAAAATAGACTCCTTCACACATCCTTCCTATCAATTCTATTCTCTGAACACACCTAAAATGCTTTGGCTAATTGTTACTGTATGAGCTGTTATTTTCACGAAGGTTTAATTTTTAAATTTTCAAATTTATCAACAAGCGAAAATGTCTACATGCGCTTTGTTAATAAGGCATTAACGTAAAGGTCGCCGTCGATTCGCGAAAACAACATCTCGTCTATGACCTCGTCATTCACGAAAATATCTGTACGTGAAAATAACAGCATATAACCAGACACACTTGTAGGCAGCACTATTGCACTGGAGTTAATTATGTTTAGACAGACACCAAACAACAGTTTACTTAATGAAAGCAGCAGGGGCATTGTATTTCCACATCCTTGGAGTGTTTTTTATGTATAAACAATGAAATAAAATCTGATTTCAGTAGGATTTGTGCTGTAAATGAATTTAAAGTATTCAAATATTCTACTAGAAATATACATTTCATATTGTAGGAAACATTCTAAAAATATATGCAAAATTAGATAATTGGAAATGTTTAGTGTAGAATTGTACTTTCCCTTGCTACACAAGGCAGAAAGTTGCTCTGAGGACAATGAATAATCTACTACATGGTAATGAGCGCTATGGATAGAGATTAAATGTTTTTCTGATAGAAGATAGTAGGACAGTAACCTTTAGGCATCATGCTGAGGAATCCCTGTCAATATCTTATTGGCATTGCATGACAAGCTACAGCTTCAAGGGATTGTATAGTTTCAGCTGAGACCAAACTTCATGTTTCTCACATTTTTTGTGAGATAATGATACACTTCTTATGAAATATGAAAGAGCATGTATCTGTAATTCCAAGAGGAATTCAATGTTTGTTTGATGAAAATTGGTTTCAAAATAGCTGAGATATCCGAAACAGAGCAATCCTAATAAAAGGTGGAACCCACCTTTTATTACAATCATCTTGTTTTAGTTTGTTTTTGGATGTCTCTGCCATTCCGAAACCGATTTTCATCAAATAAACTTTGAATTCCTCTCATAATGGTATGATGCTTTGTACTATTTCATAAGTGGTTTCTTGGTACACATATATCACAAAAAGGTAAAATCCTGATCCTCATCTCCACCAATACTATACCATCCCTTTCATATGTACATTAGCATCCCCACTGTGTCCCCAACATATCAAAGCCTCATCCAACATGTCATGCCGTGGAGCACAAATAAACACGACACGCAGCAATAGTAATGGGCTGTCACGTCTGGCCAGCTACTGAAGTCAAGTTTTGAATGAAATGAAATACCATTTCGAAACCAGCCTCAGTGCTATACGCTCCATTTTAATCACATCTCTCCTGTACCCTCTACAACAAAATAATCAGAGCAATAAACCATTAGAGTTTCATCTGTTATGCTTGCTATAAATTCCTTTCTATAACATTGCACTGTCCACACAGGAAGCACAATAACCGTTTCACCTGAAACGCTTAACAAGCAATATCATATTTTTCATGTTAATTAAATTTCATATGCCCCACATGACCTGGTGGTCTGTTAAAGTCTATAGGAATTTCACAGTTCTGTATGGTATTGATTAACCTCCTTTTTGTTTGGGAGACATTGGGAAGTATTCTATGAGTTAAACAATGAAATTGCTGCATGCTTTATTGCTACCTGTACTTCTTGTTTTAAAAAATACACTACATTCAATTACAAGCATACACACACACACACACACACACACACACACACACAAAGGATATGGTCTTCATAGTAATGAAGTTGTACACTGAAACATGTTGCTACTTAGCCAAAACTACTGCAAATATGTACACTTTCTAAACTTTTTTTATGAAGTAATGGAAACATAGCAAATCCCTGCCACTTTCTGTGGAAAACTATGAGAACCAGAAATTTAAAAATTAGAAGATGATTGTACAAGGTATTGAATAAAAATGCCTCTGCTGGAATCCTCGTCATACTCATCTGACACAAGAATTTTGATTTCCAATTTTTCCCCCCTTCCAAATGTCCCCAGAATCCACCAGAAAGCATCCTTGAGCACTAGAGGATTTATGTTTACATGTATATGTTAAGAGCATATCTCTCAGGCCCAGCTATCCGATCTCCGCAGTCCTCCGCAGCGGTGGAACGCATAGCATGGATTCCTCGGTACATCACCGCAAGGCTCATAATTCCTGACACGGATGGAAGCTATCTTTAGTCCGCACGTAATGGCTTCTCTCTCGGTCTCTGTCTCTCTTAAAGGTGATACACAAACCTCTTTCTTGCCAGCCATCCAATCTCCACTCATTTGCACCTGTAGATGGCTCTTGGTTTTATGACACAGATTGTTGGGTTTCCACTCAAGTTCAGTCATGGTTTGACATTGAAAGATTTTTACTCGAATGTCATATAATTTCCAATTACCGGTACTTGCACTGGTAATGAAACATGGGCAATTCCACGGTAAATGGGTAGTTTTATGCACTCTAGACATAGAGCAATTTCATTTGAATATATTTGTTTTAATCATCTTTTTTTATTTATTTTGTGAATAAATGTGGCAAGGTGAAATAAAATATTCAACCTCGTTGAGTCTTTTTGTCATTATTTTGTGATGTGTTGGTTTGTTTGTTTTTATTCAATATTGTTGATAATGTGCAAATTTGAAATAAAAATTGACATAAATTGTAACTTGTATAAAATAAATTTTCTTAGAAGACACGCACCCTGGATGGATTGTAATTCAAAATTTATCGCCAATGCACCGAGAAATCATTTTCTTGTTCGCCCTGAACGATTACACGAGTTTTGAGAGAGTGGAAAGCAAGCTGGACCAAAAAGGTCAGCGTTCTGTCCTACTTCAGTTACGTACGTTCGGCCTCAATTTCGTTTGGTTTCCAGGCGTCAGAGTGCAGTTATTTTGTGTTAAATACACTTTGCTGACGACAGTTCCAAGTTAGGTTTCACTAATTCAACAGAAAATTAAATCAAATATTTAATATCCGTATTCAAAGTTACCAAATTCAATTTTCTGTCCACGCCGCGAACGTACGTAACTGCTAGTTGAGACACTCCAGAGTCGTTCGATTTAACACGGAAACGCCGACACTACCCTGAAGTTAGACATCTGCTTTCGGTTTCACGCCACGAGCATAGTTGTCTTTTCAGAACATTTAGTTATCTAGCTTCAGCTTCCGTTTCTAATTCTGTCCAGTATGTTACGTGCGTTCAGTGGGTACGCTCCGCTTGGTGGGACGCACGAACGGTGGACAGAATCGACAATCGGTCTTCGTTACGTGTGTTCGCAATTTCACAGAACGCGCGTAACTCAGACAGATCGTTCCCATGTCTTGCTTACCTCGTTGTTTCGCGCCGTTCTGTCCGAGGTTGCGTATCGTTCGCATCAAATTTCCCGTGTTATGTCTGCATTGCGTACAATCCAGCATCGACTGCTCAGGTCTGAATATCACGGAGGTGATTACGACTCTCGCTGACAAAAGGTAAATTTTGCATTCTAGCGTAGAATCTTCCGTATTTTTAGGATTAATGGCCCTGCTGGCATTATTGGAAATTGTTTTAAGATTCTCTGTATGCTAGCTTTCACTACTCGTTTTCGAGTTTACAAGGACGATAACTGAGCCAAGTCCCACATGTGTTATTTTTTGTCAGTAAATTCTTCGTTGCTTCCAGCTTCAAATAATCTTTCTTTTCATCTTTTCGTAATATTTTTTCCCCAAAATAAAACCAAACTGACAGTGAAAGAACAGCAATGAACGAAAAATAAGCCAAGAGTGGTACTTAAAATGACTGAATACAAGTTTAACTCCACTGCACTGTCCATCGTGAGCTGACGCACTCAAGTTTAGTGCCGCCTGTAACATGGTTAACCGTGTTAACGTTAACTACGAAACGAGTGTAACTGTAACATTTTAATATTGAATTTCGAAAGCCAGGCTAGCGCTACGCTAGTGACATGAGTCCTAAGTGCAAGTGTAACCACACGATATCGTTAGTGTATGTAGACACCCATGATCAAACAAGTTGGAAAAGAAAATTTACTAGGCCTACATCGGGATTTGACTTGATTTAACTTTCTGCCTAAGCAAAGTGCAAACTCTACTTCTAACGTTGTTAATGTTGTCCTTCAGCCACATGAGCTCATGGATTGCAGTTCTCTCATGATGTGATTTATTTATTTAGATTTTATTTCTATGTTTTCATGTAGACTAGACAACTAGCAACTGTTATGTGAGAAGCTGTGCTGCCCTGTTCTGCACCTTTTAGTGGTGATTAAATCTGTGTCGTGAGTGACCAGAGCGTCCCTTCGATCATCATGCCGGTGCCCAGCCTGTCTGCTTTCCAGTGTTACGGTGAGGTGTATATAATACATATTTTTATGATTTTGCGGGAGGGCTCGTTGGAGCTAAGTGACCCATACTCAATGTACAATCTGTCCATAACACCCCGTCTTTTGTGGCCTGGACAGTTATCTGTGCAGAGCCTCATTCCAGCTGTTGCACCATCCACCAGGTTTGCTCTTTGCTGGCCTGTGTCGTGTCCTAAAAACGATCCCTGTTATGAAATCAGCCCCAAATCTTTCTGCTCTAATAAATATATGACATGACCAAAGTTCCGCAACTTCACTTCGCAGAAATTCTGCGATGTTATGTTTATGTACAGAACTATTTTGTATTTATTTAATGAAGATTGTAAATTTGTATTGCATACATGAATTAATGACCACTAAGCAAATTGTGTAGGAGATATTAAATCTCTTTCTGCAGTGGAAAACAAACATTACAAGTAACAGTAATACCTTTCAAAGAAGCCATGACCTCCATATTTTTAATGCCATGCTATTATGTATTGTAAATATTTTATTTGTAGATGTCATAGAACTGGTACATAACTAGTCTTCATTTTGCTGTCTTCCATGATATTTTGGTCCATTGTCATGTAGCCACATCTGTGCTTATTTGGGGTTTTCTTCTGATACGATTATCACTATAGAAGCTGCGTGGCCCTGTTCTACAGCTTGTGGTGGAGATTTTCTGAGTGCCCAGAGCATCCCTTCATCATGACTAGCCTGTCTGCTTTTCAGTGAGAAGGTGTGAATGCACATTTTCATTTTATTATGTAATCTTTTTTTTTTCTTTTGGCCAAAAAGGCTGCTACATTGGCACTCTTAAATATGTTAAGGGTGCATATATATATATATATATATATTTTTTTTTTTTTTTTTTTTTTTTTTTTTTTTCAGACCATGACAAAAAAAAAAAAAAGTTCCTTTTACAGTATGTACAGGACTATTTCTTATTCATTTTTAAAGTACCGGTATATAAATGTATAGTGCATACATGAATAAATGATTGCAGAGCAATTTGTGTAGGATGTTTTGTAGGAGATATTAAATTGCTTTCTACAGTGTGAAATAAACAGTGATTGTTACCCTTCAAAGATAGAAGCCATGGCCTCCATATTTTTTGACACTATGGCATATTCTTTTTTATTATAAAGATTTTATCATAGATCTCTTTTTGAATGATTATGTACAATTGTAGTTAGCCCTCCTTTTGTTTTTGGTAATACAAAGTGTAAATATCTTTATCTGTTGTCGTGTAGCCACATCTGTGGTTATCGGGGTTTTCACTTGATGTTATTATCATTTTATTTATAGAAGCTACATTGGCGTGTTCTACAGCTTTTGGTGGAAATTTTTTAAATCTCTGAGTGCCCAGAGCATCTCTTCATCATGCCAAGCATGTTTGCTTTCCAGTGATAAGGTATGTATGCATATTTTCATGAAGTTGCAATCAATTCTCGGTATCGCCAATGCGCAAAAAACTTCTGTGCATGCTGAAGAGCTCTGTCACAGATACACTTTGGGATTCTTTTGTGCCCTTGTTCACTTCTGGTTGTCTCACGCTAAGTAGAGGTTGCAGTTCCCATATGATTCAATGGAGTTAATTGTCTGCTTTTTCATTGCTATCCCTTTTTTTCTTGGTTAAAATTAAGCTTAAAAGAGTTGGAAGTTTTTAAGTTTTACTGATTTGCGGCCACTAGAGTCCTGGTTCACTACTGCAAGGCTTCAATATGCTGGTCACATGATGGAAAGCGAAGAAATCTTCAACAAAAATACCTCTGGATAAAGATAGAGCATGATCTGAGTGCATGAGCAGTGCATGAGCAGCCAAAACCAGGTCGAGTTTGTCCTGTAAGCTATCTCATAATGCATCTAAAACACTGCTCTCCGCACGGCAACTAGGTATTGGCGATACCAAGAATTACACCTATCCTTTTTTTGAAACTTTGGCCAGGAAAGGTTGCTAGGTGGGTTGATAGATTGGAGGTCAACTTTTATTTTTCTATGACAAACATACATTGCTTTTATGTACAGAAGTATTCTGTATTTATTTCCCAAAATCTATAAATATTGCATAGATTACTAAATAATCAAACAGAAAAGAAATTCAAGAGGGCAAACATTGTGCAGAGGTGTTGATACTCAATTGCTGTCTGCAGCAAAAAATAAATATTACACATTACCTTTCGAAGATAGCGATAACTCACGGCCTCCTCCAAATTTCTATAATCCTATATACATGTACAAAACTTATTGGAAATGTTTTATTATTAGATGTCTTTGAATGAAGATTGTTAGATAAAACACAGCTCTTCAAAATGGGATGGCTACACATACTTTTGTTGTCTAGAGTAACAGTTTTTTTTCTTCTAAAATTCCATTTTTTTAAAATAAGAGTCTACTGTATTTGTAGTTTGTGTATTCTATTGCTTGGTTTACGGAATAACTATGCAGCAAAATGTTCAACTATATTTCAATTGCAGGTGACATGTACATGGCTTTTGAACAATCTTTTATCTGCACTCAGTATGTAGGAATATTCCAAACTTTCAAAAACTGTGATAAAATGAACTCAATATGTGTATTTGTTGATTATATATAATTTTTTTTTTGACAGGTAAAAGACATCCTGGATGATGACATGATGGGGAAACCAAGGCATGGAGTTTTCAAGTGGTCGTTCAAAGACGACATC
Organism: Diadema antillarum; assembly: GCF_040938485.1. NCBI lineage: Eukaryota > Metazoa > Echinodermata > Echinoidea > Diadematoida > Diadematidae > Diadema > Diadema antillarum. Next base: position 1,755,573 of record NW_027270908.1, on the reverse strand, counting down.
TCCGGAGAATCTACAAACAATATCCTGTGCAGAATGCCTGATCCCATTCTCTTGGAGGAGCAAAGCACCACAAGACAGCAGTTGTTGGGTTTTTTTTTTCCTTCAAGTTGTAAAGTATATCAGATATGACTTGAGCTTTTAACTTTTTGCAAGATACAATGTACTAAGAAACCACTTAGGAAATTTTTATGAGCATACAATTCTACAAGGAATTCAAAGTTTAGCTTATGAAACATGGTCTTCAAATGGCTGAGGTATGAAACCACAAAGTAAACCAATGTTATTGAAATAGAAGATCTGGGTTTCAACTTTTATGAGGATCACTTTGTTTAACTTTCTTTTTGGATATCTCGGCCTTTTCAAAACCGATTTTCACTTAAGTAAACTTTCAATGCCTTTAACAGAACCTATATGATATTTCAAAAAGTTAAAAGCTGAGTCATCACCTAAACCAATACTTACCATCCCTTTTGTTGTAAAGCAAGACATAAACAGGGATACAACTGAATAAAAAAGTTATTACATTAGCTGCTTTGTTTCTTGCTTTGGCTGATGAACATTAAGGCGATAAAAGAACGAACAATGTCAGTTTTTATTGTGTTCAGAGCCTGTATGTTGATTGAGTTTGGAATATGATGACTGAAATTCCAGGATGGGCCTTATACACCATTTGAATGCATATGTATCGAATGGGCAGGCACATAAAAAGGGTGTGTTTTTTTGTGTGTGTGGTTTTTTTGTTTTTTTGTTTTGGTCTTATTTACAAATCAACTCATAGATTGTAAAGTTAAGAGTTCTCTGACAGTACCTGAACATTTCGGAAAGTGTTATTCTTCAAAAACAGTTGATGGCACATTAACTTTTTTTTAAGTTTCTTACTGTGGCTGATTTACATTAAAGGTCCAGTTTACCTTTGGGAACAGTGATTTAAAATATGTTCAAGATATCACATTTGATGCATATGTGTCAGTCTGTTGTATCACAATATCCTACCATTTAAAATGTTTGCAATAAAGCCGAAAGTAAAAGGAGATATCAGTATTATTCTTGATAAACCATATGTTTCTTAACTATGGCTGATGGACATTAAGGCGATAGAAGAGTGAACAATGCAAGTTTTAATTCTTGTTTATGGAGCCTGTATGAGCCTATACACCATATAAAAATGTACACTGTATTGAATTGGCAGGCAAAGAAAAGGGCGCTTTCAAATTCATGGAATTTGTCTGTCAAGATGTTTTCATTGCTGTCAGGCAGAAGCTCGTTGCTCTAGTGGAGATGGCGCCTGTCCGGAGATCAGGGGGTCGTAGGTTCAAATCCTGCTCGAGTATGTACGTCCATGATTTATTAACATTTTTTTCTGCTGTCAGACAGAAGCTCGATGGTCTAGTGGAGATGACGCCTGTCCGGAGATCAGGGGGTCGTAGGTTCAAATCCTGCTCGAGTATGTACGCCCATGATTTTTTATATCATGGCTACTATAGAAACACTGAACAATTCAGAAAGTGTCATTCTTTGTGTATTGATTCCCTATAAGGATTATTTCCTTAATGAATGTTACAACTATTCATTTTCAAATGAATGTAAATTGAAATGAACAGATTTAACTGTTGCACTATCAAATAACAGTTTCTTTTCACATTGAAATCAGCTATTGGTACATTAACTGCTTTATGTTTCTGACTGTGGCTGATGGTCATTAAATGCAATAGAAAAATGAACAATGCAAGTTTTAATTCTTGTTTCCAGAGCCTGTGTGTTGATTGAGTTTGGGGTGTGATGACTGAAATTCTAGTTAATTCCTTATAAACTGTATCAATACATTTGTATGTAATTTTGTATCAGTAAAAAAAAAAAAAATCACTTTAGTTTTAAATTTGGACAGGCAAATACAATCCGCTTGATTTACATGTACGTGTATGTAGGAATATCAAAGTGTAATGGACACGAAATGATAACTGCTGACCCAATGACAACAGCAAAATGCTCCTTTGCATACAGTATTTTGATATTTCAGCCTTTGTATATACTGCACATTGCTGTTTAAAATGAACTACACAATACCACTTGTATACTGGAGAATGGGAGTGTATTGTATACCTTGGAAAAAAAAAAAAGTGTAAAGTTCAAGTTTCTGTCCTACTCTTGTGTTACATACGTTCACCACTAAAGCAGTGATACATGTCATATCATGTACTTTGGAATTTCAAGAAACTCTATGCCAGTGAAGCTTTGGCTTTTCCTCACACACACATGCACCCACACAGATATGAATATGACAACAGTTTGCCCGATTATGGAGGAACTTAGTACAAACATGATCTCACCTTTTGGATATGATGCACAAATTTTCTGGCATTAATCATGAATGCACATTTCAAAATGACACAAATAATGAATGTTTTCACAAATATGGACAACCTAAATTGTTCTTATCATAATGTATCAGTACAATAAATAGTGTCAGATGATTTCAAATCAATATTTGTATTCTTTGTATGAGGAATCCATCATTCCAATATTTCTGTCCTACTCTATGTGTTACACGCGTTCGCCCCATAGCTATTACACATGTCTTACTTACATACCCTCTCAAGCTCTATTTGAATACAAAGTTATCTTTTCCAACTTAAAAATATTTAATATAGGTATTAGGCAACCAAACTCTGAAATATGGATACTCTGAAGACAATTTTAATTTTCCATGTTTTTCCAACCTAAAACTACCCATTTACTGTGGAAATGCCCACATCTTTATCACATATGCTTTGCAAATGTTACCTTGTATAATACCAGGCCAAGTAAAAAAAGAAAGCAGTTTCTCGTCCGGGTTTTTTGAGCAAGGCGATGAGGGAGGTCCTTACTATTTGATATCTTACTATTTTTTCGAGGATTGTCAAAATGTAAGTAAGATGTGTTTCTCGTCCGGTAATTCTGAGAAAGGTAACGAGAGAGGGGTTTACTATTTTCTATATCCAATTTATGAAATGAAATATCACTCTGGTAGCTGTGTTATGAGAGACCAGGTCCCAAGTGTATGTCTTGCCTGCACTCTGCATTTTCAAACAAATAGATATATTATGTACCATACTTGAAACGAAACTTCATGCATGCAGAAATATTTTTGCTTTTTCTTTCCACTACAGATGTCAAGGGAAAATGACCATCTTTATACTGGCATTTCTAATACCAGTGTACTTGCAATTCTGATGTATTGTGCTATTAATTGAAACAGGTATAAAACATGTCTTTCAACAAATGTACGACTGAAATTAATTCCATGATATTCAAAACACTGCTTTATTTATCATTTGTGTTAGTGACTTTTTGAGTCCACACAGCTGGTACGTATAGTTCTTCACAGTACAATTGTAGCACATTCAACTGGAAACTGGCTTGTACAATTGCAGATGGATGTCAAATTGATAATGGCATCATAGCATTAAACATTTAAAGATGTTTCTTCATGTTCTAAAAAGACATTTGATAATCACTGATCATTTGGATGATGAATGATTGTATACCAAAACTACATAAATGTAGTAAAACATGTACCTGTGCAGGTAAGTCACATTCTTCCTTCATTTCTTCCATGGCCATCATTACAGTGCTACCAAGAAGCAGCAGTGATATAAACAGCAAAATACAACGTGTAATGACAATTTCAGTTCATGCTCATCAAAACTGCTTATTACTTTTCAAAGTTTTGGCTATCAACATTCGTTTGTGGGTGTATTTTGTTTGTTTGTTTGTTTTGTATGTTTTTCCCTCGTGAAAGACGTAATGATTTCTTCATATCGAACGTAAACTGCATGTTTACCGTAAATAAGCCATTCAGCCCAGCTCAGCTACGGCGCATTCGATTCATCGAACTTGCAGTAACCTCTTATAGGCAGGAGCACATGGCGCATTCCTATAAACTTGAAAGTGAAGCCACGTGTTAGCACATCGGCGCTTCCACACACAGCGCGGCATTTTGCGATCATCGTTATAGCAGACTTTCCGATTCCAGTCAGGGGAAAAGGAATTGGAATACTTCGGAAAAGACTGATGTTTAAAATCCAATAAAATGAAAAAAGCCTGAAAACAACGCGTGATTATCTTTTCATAGTAAACGATAATTGGAAACACGGAACAGAGTACCGGTATCGCATCCGCTCACAAAGAAGCTCTCTTGAGAAGATGAAAGCATTCCACGTCCCCTGCTAGATAGTGGAAGCTTCCATAATCATCCCAGCAAGTTTTTGGAGGTACATACTTGCACTTGTACACATTCATCGCGAGAAAGCAATCAATCAACGCTGAACATTGCGTAGTTTGGCATCTTTATCGTGCTGGTGACCAGCTCGATGCTTCGGCATGTGTCATAACGTTATGTTTAGAGCCTGTAGGCCTCATAAGTCGACGAGTTTAATTCAGAATAGCAAAAAGAGGGAGATTGAAAAAATACGAATTCTGGTGGAAAATACGAATTTTGGAGCTGCTGAGTACTAATTTGTGCTTCCAAAGGTTGGCAGCTCTGGGCCCCGTTTTATGAAGAGTTAGAATTGATTATGAAGTCGATTTCAACTGTAAGTCTATGGCAGACTGTGTAGTAAGGAAAATTAAAATTGATTTTATCTCATGATAAAACGGGGCCCTGGTATTAAAGCCGTTCGCTGTGCACACGTGCGCTTGAGATCGGTTCTCTCCATCACTGCACTCCACGATTTTTTTTTCCAGCTCCAGAACGCGCGCATGCTATGCTGGCTGGCTGTTCTCCTCTATGACTAGTATGTGGTTACATTGCGCAATCAATCTAGCAGCACATGAAGCGGGCAACAGCCACCAGCACGAGAAAAACGTACAGAAGGTGCTCAACGTCCTGTCTACACCACAACGTACCGAGTGCGCTGTACATCACAGCCCAGGCCGCGCCCGCCCGCGCCCATCCAATTACAGTTCAACTGCTTTGTGGGTCATTCCTTCTTGCCGAGCTCGCAGTGTGAAATGCATGCGTTATTACATACGCACCACAGAAGCTACAGCTGTACTACAGCTATAAAGTAGAGGACGCAAGGCGTAATTAGAAATGAGACATCACGATTGGTAGGTGAATTGTCGATTTTTTTTTCGGCGGCCGAAAAAATAGTAAAATATCAAAAATGTCGATGCGGCAACTGAAAATCGATGCGGGCGGGGAGCGGGCTGGGACGAGAATTATGAATTTCTTGGTATTTTCAGCGCCATTTTGAAAATAGTAAATAGTAAAAAAATCGACGCGGCGGCCAAAATCGATGCGCGCGAGGACGAGAAACTGGTTTCTTTTTTTACTTGGCCTAATGTACTGGGGTATGACACTACCTCAGCTTTGATTCCGTGTAATTCTTAATCACAAAATGTGACAAAATTATTCTTTCCTACTGAATTTGTGTCACAATTCTATCAGAAAGTAAGTTATGCCATGAGTAACAAATAAATAGGTCTAAATAGTGAATTATTCTCTATATGTGACCGTGCACCTCAAAACGAACATAAAGTCGCACACACTGATTTTGCGTGAGGACTGAAAATAAGTGAAATGGGTCAACCTAGCCGAACTTGACTTTTTCATATTTTCTGAAAGAGCGGGTCTTCTTTTACATTATGCTAAAATTTGGTATCATAAAATGGGCAGGAAAGTGTGTTTTTTTTAGCAGTTTATCTCGAACATTTTTGGTAGAATAGTGTGATTAGGTGTGTCTTTAGAATCCCTTTTTCATTTCTGAGAAACCTTGTCCACACTCTTCACTTTCAACTCTAATAACTTTTGAAAGGATAGTGCTACTGCTTTGAAAGTTGGCATTAATTATGGACAGAATGTGTTAATGAGGCATGCTTAATTTCAGTTTAATCTGATAATCTCTTCATTGTTGTTACTCTGGTGGTTTACTTCCTGTTGTTTGTCCCATTCTTCGCACAGCCAGCGCGGTTTGGTAAAGATTAATCGCTTGAATAGGCACTGTACTTCAGAGCCTCTTTTCTTAGTTCACACTTTTCCTGAGTTTGTGCTTTCTTTCCAATATTTAGATAGGTTAGGAGAGTCCATTTGATTTGAGTTATGCATCATTTTAAAGCTTAAAGTCTGCTCTTTCAGAATATGGTCTAAACTAAAAATTCATGTCTGGCGACTTTTTGTTTGTTTTGAGGTGCAGGGTCACATATAATTTATTATGCCACATGGCATTCTTTCCACAAAACCCCATTCTTCTACATCAGACAGTATTTCATCCTGCTTCGTTTCACAAGCATGCAGATCACTTGGCACCAATTCAACAAAAGCCATCTGACAAACAAATGTGTTGTTAAAAAAAAATGTTTCAAGTGTGCCCGGATACAAAATAATTCTGCAATAAATGCCACTCCTCCATACGCACTGTATCCATGGAGATAAAACACTGCATAGTACGGGTTTTGTCTCTTTCCCTGAGGAGAGAATTACCCAAGCCGCAACCACATTGGCAAAAAATTTCTGGAACATTTCATGAAGTTTGATCGTCAGATCACGCTGGCGGCCAAATCTCTCAAAGTTTTAGTTCTTGTTTTAAAGTTTTCAACGTTTGGGCCACTGTGCATGTGCAAAAAAGAAGAAAGCACACACCATCTGACAGCTGAAAGTTGATACGTAAGCATAGCGCACACTCACCCAAGGAGTGCGCGTTTTGGGGGCACCACAAACAAGAATTGCACTGGTCACGTCACAAACTTTGTGAAGTTTCAGCTGCGTGTGTTCAGACCGCACAAACTTTGATAAGATTTGTTGTGGCTTCAGAGGGAAATTTCATGAGCAATTTCGCAAAAATGTTTTGGGAAGTTTGCGGCTACCCTTGCACAACTTCGAAACATCTAAACTTTGAGAACTTTTGCCAGTGTGATCGCGGCTACAGTCTTGTATACTTCTTGATTTTTCAATCACAAAACTGTATGTGATTCAAAGAGTCAAGTTTAAGTTTTATATCCAGCCACAACTGCAAATCAATTCCCATTGCACTCTTTAACAAGAGACATAATCTCACAACAAAGGCATTTACTTTCAATACCAGGAACAATCTCTATTCATCAATTTGTGACGTCTTTGACAACTCGTGCCCAACATTTTCACAAATTCCACAGGAAGACTATGAAATTTCTACTGCATCAATTCCTAGAGCAGAAGAACATTTTTCTTCTCTTTTCTCTCATTTGTAGTTTACCTCCACTTAATTCTTTTTTTTTTTTTGAAGTTCTGGTCTGAACTTGATTTGATGGGGCCAAAAATCCTCACATTTCATCTTCAAAGTGTGGGAATTTGCCTCTGGATATACAAACAAAAAATGCTGTCTGGTTTGCCGAAAACAATTTGTGACAAAAGTGCGTTTACTTCATAATGGACATATCATTTCTTTCAAACCCTAAGTGAGACCAATCGTTGTTACATGTTTCATTTCAATTTAGTGGAATACCAACAGAGTTCTGTATTGTACCTCTTTTTTTTTTGTCACTTTCAAATATCCAGACAGACAATTTAGGACAGGATTGTCCCCGACTGGCAAAATTTCCTAAGAATGAGCACGTTTGATGATTGATGGCACGCAGACCTCAGGGCAGGAAGTGGGAATCATTCCACATCACAAAATGCAAAAGGCATCTGCCAGGCTGTATTTTTTCTTCTTCTCTTCTGACACAGTGGGGCAAAAAAATGTGAAAACGGGTCCAAAGGAGCACCACCTCCCCCCCCCCCCCCCCACATTCATCGCGACCTTGGCCACAAGCGAATGAGGCGAGGTCTGACTTTGATGAATAGGGTTAATGAGGAGGGATGATCATAGCAGACTACAGTCAGGAATCCACTGTAAACACCTTACAGCAACCAGACAGATAAAGGCTAAGGTGGTGCTGCCAGAGACAGCTATTTGAATCTGGTACCCCGAGATCAAAATTAGATAGAAGTTGTTTCTGTTCAGTTCCAGGATACAAGAGCAAATTTGTGCACAAATCTGTAGGACTTACTCAGAAAACAACAGATTTGACATTATGTCGATGTTTGGGAGATAAACAATAACTTTATTCAAATGCATAAAAATTCTTTTGTCGAGTTGTTTTTATTGCAACTTATTAGCAAATCGCCCTACATTGACATAAATAAGCACTGAATTGATCAGTGTTTTAGTAATAGCAATGACATTTGCGTCAATGTAGGGCAGTTTGTTTTATATCAGCTGCAACAATAACTTTGTAGATTGTTTCTTACAGTCTGTAAAAGTATACTGATGTCTCCCATAGTTATGCAAATCACTGTGGAAGAATAATTGTTTGTTCATACTGTTATCATTAATACCATGATTGCATAATTGCAAGAAAGAGATGGGTATGATGATACAAATATGACAAGAGGAGGCACAAAATAGGGACTCATTTCTGTCTAGACCTGTCATTGTGGTTTGAAAGGGTGCGTTCGAGCACTCTAAAGCGAACCAAAGCAAACTGAACCAAAGCGTACTGTACCGAACTGTGCCAGTTTTGGAACGTTCGAGCGCTCTGTGGAGAAAGCGTACCTCACAAGTTATTTTTAGAAAAGGTCACGCTTGTTTGTAGCAAGAATGTCATCCACCTGGCGCTTGAACTACTTACAGCTGTCCTGAACAAAGAGAATGATGCTTTTGCATTGTGACGTATGCGCATGATACATGCATTCTTTACAGCGAACTTTTGGTACGCTTTTGGAGCACATCGGGAAGTGGTCCACTTTTGGCTCGGTACAGTACGGTACGGTACACTTTAGGAGCATTCGAGCGCTGCTCTGGCGCGGGTACGGTACGGTACAGCTCGCTTTAGGAGAGCGCTCGAACGCACCCTAAGTCCATGAATGTTGATTTTCCTTCCATCTTTTACTTGTACCCTCTTTTAAAATCTACATCTGCCACATGCTGAACCACCAAGAACCATCAATGGACTAATGACTTCAAAAGTTCCATTGGCTGTCAGCCTTATAAAAACCTATCAAACTGTGCATGGGGTATCACAAACATAACAAAACAAAACAGAAAGTAGCATCCATACTGTAGTAGAATCTTCTGAAGGAATGGCTCTACATCTGAAAAATGTTGAGGTAGGTATGGAAAGTTTTTCTTGAATTTTTGATTAGGAGCGACAAGTAGCAAATGAGGACAAACTTACCACCAGGTTCCTGATGACGTCCTCATGTTGCTTCTGGAAGTTCCTCGCCTCCTCCAGGTTTGTTCCAATCTCTGTCATCCTGGGTATCATGTCCTCCACCCGTACTTGGATCCATTCTGCCGACTGTTGGAGAAAGATAAAAATACAGCAACAACTGTTTATTGAGGAACATTTCAACAAAATTGACTGCATTCCTGTAAAGTAGATGAGAGAGCTGATAGATTACATGACATTACACTTCCACTGTGCACAGCATAACTGACTCGCAGCATCCAAAATAATGTTACTGTTTTATAAAACAAGTAACGCACATCACTTGGTCGGGCATAAAACAAATAATGTACATCACTTGGTCAGGCATAAAACAAATAATGCACATTACTTGTTCGGGTATAAAACAAATAATGCACATTATTTGGTCGGGTATAAAACAAATAATGCACATCACTTGGTCCGGCATAAAACAAATAATGCACATTACTTGGTCGGGTATAAAACAAATAATGCACATGGGTATAAAACAAATAATGCACATCACTTGGTCAGGCATTTTATATGTTCCATCCTCTGTGACTTTTTGATACACTTGGCTTTGTCTCCTGTATTTTGATCTGCTCCAAATTTACTTTAAGGTGGATCATTTTGACTAATGCCTTGTGAATATAAATGTTCAGAGCTTTTTATACTGATCATCTTGTCATTCAAAGCTCCATCAAACAATATTCACGTATCAAACTAACGGAGGGTTCCACAGAGCAATCAGGGAGATGCTAGTGTCAATACATAATAATCACTACAGGAGGAAGGTTTTTGCATTGTCTTGTTATGACAGGAAGAGATATGACATTTTGAAGGGAATCTCCTATATAAAAAAGGCAGAGAGACTCAAAAGCTCTGCTTTAATTGGAAACATAAGAAATCCTCTTGAGCTGGAGAAATCAAACACAAAGCATGATTTTCTTGGCAAATATATAGCACTTGCTTTGTTGATCAAACTTTGCCATTTTACATGAACTCTGCTGAAATTTTATCCACACAATAATATTGAGGCAATTGAAAGGTCTATAGCTACATTGAGCATACAATATGCATACAGACAGTTGTTCACTTAAACATTAGCAAAGGGTTACTGTAAAATGAGGAATGTTCGCGTGCATTTTAATTTCGCAAATTTCGCGAGCGCCAAGATTCGCAAAATTAAAGTGCACGCGAAAGTTCTCATTTACACTATATGCATTGAATGCCAGTGGCAATTCGCGAAAATTTCATGCCGCTAAAAAGGCCATCGGCTCCAATTCGCGAAAATTTCATGCCGCGAATACATCATGTTTTACAGTACACCTTTGGTTAACATTTATACACAAGGTAACACAGAGAAGTTGAGGTTAAGTCATCAAACAATAAACTTTTTTACACATTTCAAGAATGCCATCTTAGCACTCCAGATTTGACAAGAATCCTGTGATCAGTCAAGGAAAGCAGTTATGTAACAACTGGACGAGTGTTTACAAAGCTAGTAGTTTGCACACACTTGAAGACAACAAAACCCGTTTCAAGTGTCCCCAAGATATTTTCAGACCAAAACTCAAACACCCACGCACCACAATGACTCACAGCGCTCACTCAAGTCAGACCTACAAACACACATAAACATGTGTGGCTTCAAACTCTTCAATGTTTGCCACGGGGAAAGGCACACTCTCTAAATAGTTTCGCTCCGATACTCTCACTCTCTCTCTTTTTCCTCACCTCTTTCTTGAATGTTCCACTTTACGTTCCTTGCAGGCTTTTATCGTCCATCATTCATAATGACATATTGTGACCCTGTGCACTGACCCAGTTATAAAAACCAGATGTTTGAATGCAAAAACGGGCCACTATCTTCTTCTTCTTTTTTTCTTATACTAAAGTTATATAGCAGCAGGGAGGAGTTTGCTGTAGCTCAAGCTGCATGCATAAAAACAAATGCCTTCTCAGTGGTGTTATGATTTTGTGTTCAAACATTATCCTTCCTGTTTAGGTCTGAAAATCTGATTTCAATCGCCTTTTCACTCTCTATTCCTGTCTCCAATAACCCCCCCCCCCCTTTATCCATCTCTTTATCAAGCTACACAGTGTAGCTATCTTTTCATCTTATCTATATACTTCAATCTTAATCTCTAACTCTTTCCTATGTATACACCTGACAGGCAAGAAACGGGGGTGGGGTATATGTGATTTATCTTCATAAGATATGAAATCAACTTTCTACAATCTTAAACATGTATGATAATGTAGAAAACTAATAATTCCTACAGGAACCTGGTCAATTACACTCATAGTTTTTCATGGAGTTCAAAATCTTGTAGAGAAGAATTCATGTACCGTATTGCAAAGTATTGCATCATATGAGCACATGTGAGGTAATGAACTTTTACATTAGTCTATCACACAGTGGATCCGTTTATCCCGCAATTCTCCAAGAGCCTTAAATCCCCTTAAAGGAGATTATTTTTGAAGAATACTTTCATGTATATACTCAACTGCACGTAACAATAATCAAACAAAAAGAAAAACAAACAGATCGATAAACAAATAACATTAATCAATTCTTAAATGAAAATCTTACAATATAATAAGGATATAAAGTTTGAAAGAGCTGGCAATTACATAAATCTATCATTATTCATAAAAAATATCTGGGAACATGCAGAGATGTGTTGTGATGTTGGTACTGTATATTTCAAGCAATTATAATGTACATGTAGACAAATCCATGCAGAGAGGATATCAAAGACGGAGTAGTAGTGTGGGGATACCACAGTGTGGGGATACCACAGTGTGGGGATACCACAGTGTGGGATTGCTGGCCTGGGTCACACAGAATTAAAATATACCAGTGAGGAATTGCGTACAGGTTTATCTCTAATCTCTCTGTATGAACACATATAACCACAGAATCTCAACTGGAGTCAACCATAACCGGATGAGTGAATGCTTCGATGCACAGTAGTCATCACTGATGGGTGCTATTTATGGTCTTTGAATGCACCCCAGTGGGCAGCTAATGAAGATCTATTCAATCAGACCACCCATAAATCCCTGTCCTTTCATATCTTTTAAGGCATTATTTACCATTTGCAGATGAAACAAAAACCCAGCTTTAGTGCTTCAAAATAGTTCTAAAATGTGAGTTAGGGATTGAAACAATCAATGTAAAAATGTTAATCAGTATAACCAATGTTAAGTACATGTATTGTTAAATATACAAAATGTGAAAAATAGTTATGATAAATTGTTTCTGGAATAAACTGCCAACAGTTATGGTTTATTGAGAAAAATAGTCATATCCCCCGACATTTAAGGCTTTATTGCCAATTTTTCTGTATAGTATGGTAGGATTTTTGTGATACAACCAATCTACACAAGTGCATCAAATGTGATAACACGCACATTTTTGAAATCACTGCTCCAAGTGGTAAACAATTCCTTTAATTTCACAGGAAAGAAACTGTAGTCCAATTAAGTGCTCACATAAGTCAAGGTTTCCTGATCATTCATAACATATATAATGTAATGTAATATATATGTAAGTATGAGCTATCAAACATTTCAGGTGAATGAAGTGAAAGGTATGGGTACATTACACCATTGATGTGGGTAGGTCCTTGACCCAAATTTGTTGATCAAGTCTTCTCCCCAGAGGGGTAAGATACACCCATCTCTCCCCTAGCCTCTCTTGTTCATGATAGGATAATTGGAGGTAAATGATCCTCCAACTGTATAATGAGGGGTATAGGAAGACTGGAAGGGGAGGGGGGTCAGGATGCGGGTGGGGTAGGGAAGGAGGGGAATGACCACGGCACTATGGACTCCACCAGCCATTGCTGGAAGTCACAGGAATGCTGTAGCCTTCATTGGTGACATAGTCCATCTGTGAGCCAGCCAGCTTCATTGATGTATCAGTGCTTAGTGATTTCACAGGAAGGCGATTAAAGGCACTGCTTAGCATTATGCAGATGAAACAAAGACCCAGATTTAGTGCTTCAAAATGGTTCTAAAATGTGAGTTTGGGATAGAAACGACCAATGTAAGAATGTTAATCAGTATTAATCAATGTTAAGTATTGTTAAATATATAAAATGTGAACAATGGTTTTGATAACATTGTTTCTTGAATAAACTGCCTACAATTATGGTTTATCGAGAGAAATAGTGATATCCCCTTATATTTCAGGTTTTATTGCAAACTTTTGTACAGTACAATGTTTAGTGATACAACTGAACTAGACATATGAATCAAATATGATATCTCGACCATTTTTTAAATCACTGCTCCCAAATGTAAATAATACTTTAAAAGAAAGTGTTTAGTAGTGTTTTCCATTTTAGAATTTGAGCTGGATTATTCTAAATGTTACCAGTGTCTCTAATAAGAACTGTGTAAAAATTGAAACTGTGAGAAAAATGTTGTTGGTAAAAATGATCACAAGATTCTTCACAGGAGTGAAAACATATCACAGACAGGATAAACTGTGGAATCCAAAGACAAACAATTACAACACTATAGCAAAGGGAAACTTGAAGACTTATGATTTGATAGTGGCAGAAATATTTTCAAAATGTTTGGATATATTGGGGTGGGGGGTTTTTTCTCTCTCTTTTTTGTCCATTTTAAAACTTTACAGTAGCTGAGTCAGCACAGATTGCATTTTCTTTTTCTTTTTATTAAGCTACCACTCGCAGATATAACAATAACCCAGCTTTAGTGCTTCAAAATAGTTCTGAAGTGTGAGCTGGGGCCAGAAACAGCCAGATGTAAAAATTTGCATCAGTATAATTAATGTTTATTGGTAAATATACAAAATGTGAACAATAGTTAAATGATAAAAATGTTTCTAGACTATAGCATTTGCAGTTATAGTTTAATGAGAAAAATAGTAATATTTCCTTATATTTTGCGCTTTATTGAATTTTTTTTTTTACATGGTACAAATGTTTTGTGATACAACTGAGCTTCTCACAGGCATGAAGAGTGATATCTCGAACATTTTTTTTAGATCAACGCTGCCAATGGTAAACAGTTTTTGGCAAGCACCTACAGTGCATCAACAATGGTAACTGTAGGAATATATATAATGCTGTCTTTTGAAATGGTGCAATATAAAGTTTCAGCATATGTAGTTATGTATCCACTGAGTTTATTAGACTCACAATTGATTGCAACTCTTGATAATAATATTAGTGGGGGCGAAACCCAACTACTCAATGGTGGTACTGGGATTTCTGTCTCTGGTAAATTTTACTCTTCAACAGACATCAGCAAATGGCTTGGTTGGAAGTTATACTCTCCTGTAGGTAAACATGTAATGAAGGATCGGTCTTGGACATAGCCGTGGCTTCACACACACATGCAGACAAGGTTTATGGTCCAACAAGACCCATATAACTTTGGCACAGACATAATAATCTCTACAAAAAGTAATTTCACAATCTCTCCCTCTCTCACTCTTCTTTCTATCAATTGATCTAGATATCGTTCTCTCCTCCTTCACTCTTTCTTTTATAGTCTACCTCGATTGCTCTTTTTCTCTCCCTTTTACTTTCATCTCTTTTTATCAATCTATCTATCTACCTACCTACCTATCATATACCTACCTACCTATCTATACCTATCTACCTACCTAACTACCTATCTATCTACTAGTAGGCCCTATCTATCTATCTATCTATCTATCTATTTATCTATCTATCTAGTAGTATCTATCTATCTATCTATCTATCTATCTATCTATCTATCTCTCTATCTCTCTCTCTATCTATCTATCTATCTATAGCCTATCTATCTTTCCATCTCCCTCCCGGCCTTCCTGATCAGAATCAAACAAATTTCATTTTTTTTTCTCTCTCTCTATCCCCTCCTCCCTCTCTCCATCTAGATATGTTATTTAAATTATCTCCCCCCCCCTGTCTGCTTCCCCCCCCCCCCCTTGTATGATCAGCATCAGGCCAGTCGATGTCACTACTTGTCACATTGAGGAGTATAACCTCAGCTTGATGGAAAACGTCAGTCCTTCAGTGTCCTACTTTGCTTATTTCATATTGGTCTCGGATAAAGCAACTTGGACATTTAAGGTATTTGTGTCCCCTCTATATATAGAACTCTGTTTCTTTTGATAGATACATGGGCCCATTCACACATGAGTGACTGGTTTTTGGATCATGATGTGTGATATTGGTTTTCTTAAAGAGTTGATTTTAGGTATAAGTGCCTTGACCAGCCTTGTATCACATACAACATATATAAAAACACTCAACTGGTAAAGGAAAAATCTCAAATTACTACAGATTGAGTACCAAAGAAATCTCTAAATTATGCTTCCAATTTCTAGTCTTAGGGTAAAACTAAAAAACAGTTTTTTAATGGTCTGTCATCCATGTACAATGCATGTGCCATCCTGGTGTCTTTACAAAGTTTTAAAAAGATAGACCTACATCAACACTGCATCTTAGTTTTCATCAGCATCGATGTGCTCAGTGCAAAAGTAGCACAGAAAATTTTACTTTTAAAAGGGCTGCTCACACAATGCACAGAAAATACTGTGTAGACAGTGTGGCATTTCAAAAATTAAAAGGCTTTTCTTTTCATACACTTTTTTCAGAAACTCTCTACATGAAGACATTAAACTTGGTGTATTAAGCAGTCTGAAACAAGAAACACTGACCATAGTCGCATTCACATAGACAAAATAGCGGGATGACGCTTGCAATCTAAATACTGTGATATTTTGCACCCGTTCAGATGGAAAGAAATATCCCACAGTTTGCCGACTGGGGTGATTTGTTGACCAAACTACACATGCCCATAATCTGACAGAATGGTGACCCTTGTCTATGTGTTTATTATTATGATGTGGGTTTGGAATGATGGGACGAAAAAAAAAAGGAATCTCAAGATTTTTTGCTCCAGCATTCACACACTAGCATCATAGTAAATTAACGCGCTGCTTCTCAAATTATCACAATTCCAAAACAATAACTAGATAGATTTGGATTGTGATACTAATCGAGCAATTTACTGGGATTTTTATCTCCACATGGGCAAAAATCTCAAGATTTGTATCCTGCTAATGGGTGTCAGTGTGAATCACACGATTAAACGATGTCAGGGTATATATAGTGTGGAATACAAACTCGGAGACAGCCGGTAAGGCATGGCACGGCCGAGACGAGATGTTGAATTCATTAGCACGGCACAGCTGATGCATTCCAATCTAGTTAGTAACCAAACCTACTGGTGCTGGGATGCAGCTGTAACAGCATGCCTTACTGATGTCAAGTGATGGTAAATTCATCTTCGCTCTCCTGTATCTCTGCCCCCCCCCCCCTCCCCCCATTTCTGTCTGTCTCTTTATATATATATATCTACTGTACATATGATATATATCCACCTTTGACTCCCATACAATCATTGTGTGGCCATCTGTGTGTGTGTGTGTGTGTGTGTGTGTGTGTGTGCAAGCATGACAGAAAGATAGATAGAGAGAGAGAGAGAGGGGGAGAGAGAGAGAAGAAAAATATCCTTGTGTTACAACTGACAGCACGGGCCATCACTTGTCACACAACAGCAAGCCTGTAAGCTGTTTGATGAGTACCTTTAAATTTGGTCTGTCATGTCATCAAAACACATACTGTGGAATATGTGTACTTGCATGTTGTATGTCTACTCTTCTGTTGCTGTAGCTGAATGTTGCATCCAAACCAGGTGCATAAAACAGTGGCCCAAGTGGCAGAGAGCTATAAAGGAGCATGTCATAATGTCAACGATATCATTAAGCATTCAGCTCTCCGTACTTACTATTGGTGCGTAACTTGATTTTAAATTTTTGGAAAGTTTCGACAACTCCACTTTCTCATGGCTCAAGTGCTCATCTAAATAAGAAAAAGTGTGTCATACTACTGGTATTTCCCTCTCCTCCTCCCCACCCCTACCCCTCCCCACCCCACCCCACCCCCTCTCCGAACTCATCAGATATCAATCTTTATGCATTTATCTTATGAGTGAGGGGTTCACAATCTGAAACCAAGCACACTCACAGAAGACGTATGTCTCTACTTTTTCTTTCTCAGAGAGCTATGCTTCCATTCTCTTTCTCAGAGAGCTATGCTTCCATCCTGATGGAATGGTTTGTCAGTATCTTGACTTACAAAAGGGAAATGCCAGATCAACTAATAGTCAGTCTGACAAGAAGGAGAAAACTGTTACAAGCATAATGGTGAAAAGCTGAATTGAATGAAAATTAGAGAAGTTTGAAATGAAAATTGTGAAGTTTGGTTGATTTTTGCTAAACAGTTTTCAAATAGTTTATACGAATATGTAAATGAGTGAGCTGATGTCATCACCTCACAATTTTTCTTGATCCTGTACAAGAACTGAGAAAAATGTAATTTTTCTGCTTCGAAGTGAAAATGTAATGTTATTCCTGACTGAATAACTAGAAAATAATTACCCAGTTAGAAATGTATTCATTAAGATTTGAGACCTGGGCACAATTTCATTTGAACAACACAATGGAAATTTCAAGATTTTGTGTAAACATTATTAAAATGGGAAGTCGTCAGACAAGGACATCAATACTGTTCAAGAGGTGTTGAGTGAAAATTAGTGAAACTTCTTAATCTCATAACTTCCATAATTTCTACCCCATTTTGATTAGATTTTACAGTGATAACAGATTATATCACATCAGAATCTACTGCTGTATTTGGTATCATCATTTACACAAGACTGCATATGCATTGGTACAATTTGTATGACTGTACATTATGGAAGAAATTACAATGTACAATGTAGTATCTCTGTTAAGTTTACTTCCATGGGCAGACATACGTGGTAGCTGCACTTTAAACTTGATTTTGGTTTAGAGGCATAGTTTACCATTTGCAGATGAAATCAAAACCCAACATTTGTGCTTCAAAATAGTTATAAAATATGAGTTAGGGATAGAAACAATCAATGTAAAATTTGGAATTAGTATAATCAATGTTAAGTAATGTTAAATATACAAAATGTGAACAATGGTTATAATAAAAATGTTTCCAGACTATTAAAACCATGTACAGTTACTGTTTATTAAGAAAAAAATAGTGATGTCTCCTTATATTTTAGGTTTTATTGCAAAATTCCTATAATTATATATGGTAGGATGTTTTGTAATACAACAGACCTACACATATGCATCAAATGTGACATCTTGATCATTTCTTAAATCACTGCTCCAAATGGTAAACATGACTTTTAATCAACCCCCTTCAACTCTTTACAAACATCAGTGAAATCACACTTGACAGACTTGCCGCAGGCAATGATAGGGTTAATCTAACAGGACTTGGATTTATTTGTGCAATAGAAAAGACAAAACAAAAACAAGCTAAGCCATCTCCTGCGACATTGACTGCAATCTGGACACCCACATCTCAGCTGCTGGACGGCTGATAGACAAGTGAAGGTTGGTTGATATTTTTCACAGGGTGAGGCTAAATATGTAAGTCATCTTTTCTTCTATCTTTCTTTCTTTTCTTTTTTCAAAGCAGGCAGAATCATTTAAAGGCATTGCTTCCAATTTGCAGATGAATAACAAACCCAGCTTTAGTGCTCCAAATAATTCTAAAATGTGAGTTAGGGATAGAAACAACCAGTGTAAAAAAAGTTAATCAGTATAATCAATGTTAAGTAATTATTGAATATACAAAATGTGAACAAGATTTATAATAAAACTGTGTCTAGACTAAACCATCTATAGTTATGGTTTAGTGAGAAAAATTGTAATATCTCCTAATATTTTAGGCTTTATTGCAAAATTTTTATATGGTAGGATGTTTGTGATACAATTAACCTACACATATGCAGCCAATGTGATAACTCAAACATTTTTTTTTAATCACTGCTCTCGATGGTAAACAGTATATTTAAGTGCAATACCTGTTGGCTCCAATAAAATTTATTGAAGTCAACATGAATAATTTCTATTTAATAGAATTTACAAATATTAACTAGCAAACATAACAGTGGATTAAAGTTTCTTCCTTTAGATTGTTCCAATATGCAACCAATCTCTAAAAGAATGTTACACAAGTTTCTCTAGAGTTATTAATTTCAACTTTCTGTTTTTAAATGCTTACAGAGATACACTCAAGATGTGGTAATTCATGAAACAGAAATACGGAATCAAAAATAATGGGATGCCGACTACAAAAGAGTATGAAATACTATCAGAGATTACTTATTATATCACATTTATATATCATTTATGTCATATCAGAGATTGATCGAGGATGTATTTAGGGTGACCGGCAATGTCAGTAGGGATTTACAAATTCTTGCTGTTTTCTTTTCTCGTTTGTGCATCATTTTTTTTGGGGGGGGGGGGGAATTGGGAGGAAGGAGAAGAGAAAATTGGTTTCTAGTGAGGTTTTTTACTTTTTACAATGACTGCCTCATATGGGCACAAGTACTGCTTCACTAGCAAGGAAAGGAGTGCATAGAAACTATGCTAGATATGTTAAAAATGCAAAGTGGACGAGGCAGGACCACAAGAATTGCTTTGGGCTTGTGATCAACACCAGAACAACTTTGCCACCAAAATTGAGTTACGCTTCTTCTCTTTCAGAGAGTCTGTTCATATTGGATATCCTCATGCATGCATGACTTTCATTGAGCAACGTTTTTCAGATACTGTTTTCAACAAGTTAATATTTCAAATTGGCAAGCATCATGTATCATACAATTTATATATATATATTTTTTTTTTTCGTTAAAACCTCTACAATGTATGAATCTGAATTTTCTGTAGCTTACAGACCAACATTGCTCTTAGTACAAACATTTCATTCATTAATTTTTTTTCAGTATCTTACCAAAATCCTGCATTGTAGGCCTGTAAGTTCTATAACACAAACATCCTGATTGACCCGTTGAGGACGAGTCCTGAGTATACTTGGGCAGGTGTCTATGGGAAATGCGTGTTGTAGCAAAATCAAACTGTCCTCAATGGGTTAACAACCAGTCAAGATGATGAAAAACAATCGGAAATTATTTTTAAGAAAACTGACATTTTTAGTTTTAGTGAGGACAAGTATGAATTGAAACAGAACTATTTGAAATATTTTAAGATTTTCAAATGACTGTTTTCTGTTCAGGCATATAAACTAATAAAGGTGTCTGAAGATTTTGCTCCATGTGTGAACACACCTATCTATGCCAGTTTTTTCATATTCTAGAACTCCTGCTGTGAATCTCACATCAGGTTCGGCCTCTGACTTCACTACCGACAGCTGTCTGCATTGGGAATTGACAGCGTCTTTACACTAACTACTATCATCGGGCAATAAGGATAACAAATATATATATATATTTATAAACAACATGGCTTGGCCACTTTTAATAGAGATAATTACAACTCTTATTTGCAAAACATACAGGGAATAACCCAAACAGTAGTTAACAAATTGTTGCATTAAATGACTACATAATTAGCGTGAAACATCACTTTATTCAGCAGTTGATGGGGCTGGGAGCAAGACTATTCTGATAACTAGATGAGCCAGTCCGTTACTTGGGCTTCTCTTCTCCTATAACACAATCCTTTTGAACAAATAATTCCATACATTTATGTTTATATATAATAGTGATATATTGTTTGGTTTGGTTTGGTTGTTTTCCTTGAAATTGTATCTAAAATAAAAATGTGATATATTGGATATAACATTTGATTTGAATAGAATTGAATTGAATTGAATTGAATTGAATTGAATTGAATTGAATTGAATTGAATTGAATTGAATTGAATTCAACTGAATTGCAATGTCAAATATCAAAGGAACAGGCACCTATTTTCCCCTGGCTTTACACTGTTGATTTACTAGATTTGTTTATTAAGCCATAATGTGTTATTTCTTTACAATCACATTGTAATGTACATTTATTTGTCATAAAGTCCAAACTTCAAAATTCTTCTCTTCAGTAGAACTTATAGGTCCTCATACTCTAACAAAAAGAGTCAATTCTCTTGGGTACTAATTCTATCTTAGCGTGTTCTCCACAATGGGTTATATCAATCACAGACATTGTCATGTTGCTTTAAAGGGGATGGCTAGTAACTGATCAGTGGGAATCAGTGGGAATGCTGGGAGATGATTGTTCCAATTCTTGTGGGGTTCATTTAAGAGTATGTTATATATCTATTGTTGTGTGAAAATTATTTGCTTCAGAATGGGCTCATATTCAAGTAATGTGCAGATTAATGCCCCGTCACTGACCAGGCATGCTAACCTGGAAACATTAAACTGCACATTACTTGAATATGAGACCATTCTGAAGCAAATAATTTTCACACAACAATAGATATATAACGTACTCTTAAATGAATCCCACAAGAATTGGAACAATCATCCCCCAGCATTCCCACTGTTTCCCACTGATCAGTTACTAGCCATCCCCCTTTAAAGGACAAGTTCACCTTCATAAACATAAGGATTGAGAGAATGTAGCAATATTAGTAGAACACACCATTGAAAGTTTGAGGAAAATCAGACAATCCGTTCAAAAGTTATGAATTTTTGAAGTTTTTGTGCAGTACCCACTGGATGAGAAGACTACTGCAGTGTATGAATAACTTAGATGTCACATGCGTACAACAATATAAGGAAAATATAAAGAGAATTTCACAAAATTCTATCTTTTGAAAAAAGTACACATTCCCCTGACTCGTTACCGATAAATGTTATGGGTAATATTATTCCCCCTGCCTTTAGAAAGAGGCAAGTCAATTGCTCTTTTATTATGCGAAAAAAGTGAAAATGTGTTGAATTTTCTTTTATATTTTCTTTACACTGTTTTACGCATATGACTCACAAGCTGTAGTAGTCTCCTCATCCAGCGGTTCCAACACAAAAATTAAAAAAATTCATAACTTTTGCATCGATTGTCCAATTTTCCTCAAACTTTCACTGATGTGTTCTACTATTATTGTTGCATTCTCTCAATCCTTATGTTTATGAAGGTGAACTTGTCCTTTAAGTCACTGCTCCCAAAGGTAAACAGTACCTTTAAATAGTCTCCATCACAAGACTTCATTTGCAGATATGACTAAAACTGAATGCATGGATGATGACAAGACTACATGAGAGTGGGTGGGAGTGTACATGTATGATAGGCTTGGTTGCCCTACCATCTCTGGTATTTGGGACATGGCCGGAGATAAAGAGAGAGAGTGATAACGTGGAGAGTCAGCCTGAGAGAAAGAGAGACAGAGAAAGACAAGGAGAGAGAGGGAGAGAGATGGATGGGGAAGGTCAGATAGTTAATACACAGAGGCCAGGCCAATGCTAATGAACTAGAACAAATGTCCATAGTAGCATTTCAGTTTGCTTTCTAGCAATTTATAACACTGCTGAAAATTAATTTAGCTCGATGGAGCTCAACAGATTTAGATGATTGGTTGATGGAAACTCATGAAGTGAACTAAAATAACATCCACAGCAGCACAATCCAGTTTACTCAATTTATAACATGCTAAAAACTAGTTTAGATCAACAGAACTCAACAAATTTAAAAGATTGGATTAAAAAAGAACTCATGAAACTACACTCGAAATTTGTCATGACCAACAAATTAGGTGATCCGATATATTTGGAAATAAACGTTTTGAGTCCTGATCCCAATGTGCATGACCCGATCGGTTTCACCTGTGTTTAGGGGCGATTAGCTATGTGATGTTTGAAATGAACTATAATAAATGTCCATAGAGCACAGTCCAGTTTGCAAGACAAGTCATAACACAGCAAAAAACAAACAAACAACAACGACAACTATATAGATAGTTTAGATTGATAGAACTCAACAGATTTCAGTGGATGGCTGATGTTGATTTATGTTTATTATTAGCCTACGCGTATATGTACCATAGAATATGAATCATAATCTAAGTTTGGGTATAGGGCCTACTGTAAAACCAGGGGGTATTTCATAGAGCTGTTCTTAAAGTTACGAATGACTTAAGAACAACTGGTGATCAGTTCTGATGTGCTATACTTATCAGAATTTCAATAATTCAGCACAAGAACTGATCACCAGTCATTCTTAAGTCGTTCGTAACTTTAAGAACAGCTTCATGAAACACCCCCCAGAAAGTTTTGCATGCATGAAACTCTTGCAAGGAGCCAAGATTTGCGAGAGTAAGATCATGATGTGTACGTAAGTCTTTGTCTACACGTTACATTGCATGCCAGTGGAAATTCACAATAGTTTTGTGCAGCGAAAAAGGGCATCAGCTCCAATTCACAAATGTTTCATGCCACAAATATTTCTGGTTTTATACAGTAGCTATGGTAACAAGAAACATATTTGGGTATAAACTGACTGGAATTTATCATGATTAGTCAAATCTGGCAATGGTATGGCGGCTTATATTCATCCCTTTCACAAACACATCAATTAATAGTCTGCAGAGAATAATGTGATAAATTCAATAAAAAATGCATTCACAAACTTCTTAAAATAATCTTCACTTATCTTTCTAATGAGTGCCCATAAAAAAAAACAGATAAGACTAATAATCATCAAAGGACCCATGATGAGGTTTAGATGTTTAGCCAGGCATTAATTTTGCTCTCAAACAATTGTTTCGATCATTGAATGATCCTCATTATGCTAACATAAAACACTCTCGGCCCCTCTCCATATATAGGTGCCAGGTAAAAATGGCCATTTTTACCTCTGCCTTTTTTACCTCTGCCATTTTTACCTCTGCCATTTTTACCTCTGCCATTATTACACCGAACCTCCATATAGGCCTACAGTGTACCTACATTGACAAAAAAAAAGACTATGAGTTATAGTCCCACATTGAGCATTTTGTGTAAGAACAGCCCATGCAAAACAGCTTGCAAAACACTAGGGCTTCATATATCATATATGCAAAGATTTTGTCACTATTTTACAATGTTCTGTCAAGTAAACTCATCTTTACTGAAAAAAAAAAATCATCTAAGAAATGCGAAGTTTCCTGAGTTTGCACTGACACTGATAAAGAAAGGGAGGGGTAAAGATAATCTTCTATTGAAAAGAAACGGGGGGGGGGGGGGGGGGGGGGGGAAGAAAAAAATCCCTAATCTTCTTCTGCAAAGAAGGAAATGTTACTTTGGTGTTGTTGACCAAACGGATTTGAGAGATGTGTCTTGGATTTCGGTCTCGCAGACAAAACCTGTAATCAAGGTTACCCAAAATTTGCACAAATCGCTCCAAAAAGCACAAGTACATTGTAACTATGATGCAGGTAGAATATATACTCCATCTCCATAGAGACGTTGTTGTAACACATCCTCAATATGTTCAGGCTGTGCCCATGTAATTGCAATTATTATATTTCATTAATCCTAATGGATTATAAATTTAGAATGCTCCCATTTTCAATTACTACAGTAAGATTTTACTTCCCACATGCTTAATCTGTATAGAAACAACTAACAAGAATACAGACATCATACCAAGTGTCAACCAATTTGATTCATTTATCATTATCAGCTAAAATGGATACAAATACCAATGTGTCTCATTTTGTGACAATATTTAAAATAGAGTCAAAATGTATCTTGATATTTAAAAAAGGCACTAATGAGATATACAGTAAACACTATATATTCCCTATTTGTGAGCATGTACAATGTACAACTTGTAAGTTCAGGAGAGATGGCCAACATGACACTTTTTTTGACCATTCAACAAAATTGACATGCTGTCTGGTATTAAAATTTTGAAAATGTGATTTCCAGAATTCCTCCCTACATCTCTCATGTCAACTGTACAAAAGAAACAATCTATGTGTAAACTGTCATTTACATATATTGATTGTAAAAAGACACAAGACAGGATTATTAATAAAATAAAGAATATCAATACAATGTGCATGTACTCTAATTCCATACTGCAGCACAGTTAATCATGACAAGTTCAAAAGATAGAAGGAAACGTGTCAAGACTGGGGAAAGGGAGGTTAGATCTGAATCAATCTAGCGTCTGTTAGAGTAAAATTCCTCTGTATGAAGGTATAGCTTGGCGCTTGTCAGGAGACACACACAACACGACTTTATGGTCATCACTGTAAACACAACTAGCCTAATTGTCAATAAACTGTCTTGTTGAAGCGTTTTGTGTGGTCAGACGAGACAGAGAGAGAGCCAATCAATATACAGGAAGAGAGTAATCCTGTGTCACCAATGGTTTCTTGCATCTTACTCTCCTCGTTGCAAAACTCTGATGGAATTATTCTATTCAATGATTTGTTTTAATTTACCATTTGCAGATGAAACATAAACCCAGCTTTGTTGCTTCAAAATTGTTCTAAAATTTGAGTTAGGGATAGAAACAACCAATATAAAGATTTGAATCAGTATAATTGATTTTAAGTATTGTTAGATATACAAAATGTGAACAAAGGTTTTAATATAATTGTTACAGTTATAATTATAATTGTCTACAGTTATGGCTTATTGAGAAAAATAGTGATATTTCCTAATATTTTATGTTCTATTGCCAAATGTTTATATGGTAGGATGTTTTGTGATACAACTGACCTACACAGTATGCATTAAAAAAAATCTTTTCCTTTACATGTAAATCTATTTCATCTCAGGTTATTTCAGTAAGCTGAAGTCACTTCAGATTTTCAAAGAAGCATACACACTAAAAAAATTGACATGCAATTAAAAAGAGTTCAGATTGTTGTTAACCAATTGTTTAGAAGTACAGTGTATGAACTAACATTCCACTGGTCTTACATTATGGTATTGATACAGATAATATAATAGGACAAGAACACTGTCAAGTATAGTGAGTTTATTGCCCGAACGCAACATTTCAGTGTCACGACCAAATGCACAAACTCAGGATTCATCTGGACATTCACTATTAAATTGCGAATATCCAGTTTTCCAGTTTTCCACCTCACCTGGAATGTAAAGAGATATCTATAATCTCATTGACATATGAAGTTTAAAAAAAAAAAAAGATGCAAGCACTAAAAGGTAAAATTCCACTTGTTAGTAAATTTGGAAAAGTCTGCTCGATAGGACAGTCATCAGTTGAGGATGAAAGAGGTCAATGATCTTTACAGGGGTCATGACCTTTATGAACATGATGTACATGTCATACGACATATTGTACATCTGCTCTTACTTATTCTAATACAGCTTGTAGATTCCCCATGTGATAGTAGATAGTGATAGGCCTACTGATTAAATATAAATATAAAAATAATGACCTTGAAAGGAAATGAGTTTTACAGAGCCATTTATGTACAAAATGGAGATTAAATGAACTTGCCAACTATTCAAAATTAACACTCAACACACATTGAAATCACAAATATCAAATGAATAATGTATGAGAGTAGAGACCATTCCATGCTTTGTGACAGCAAAAGAAGACATTGCTAACAATTTAGGGTCTATATTACAGAAAGTGAGAATAAAGCATAACTTACTTGGAGTACAGCTAGAACGATCCTAGCTTTCCCACTCTGCACAGCTACAGTGCTAATGGTTGTTGTCAAAGCCGGCTGTTTCTCTTTAGTCCCAGACATTGTTAGTGTCTCGCGTACGTCACAATCAATGTCCAATAAATATCAATTCCTTTAGCTTGTTTCAGTTTCTTTTAGTAGGAACCTGTAGAACTAGATGCGGACGTAATTGGTCCCTTCGTAATAGTGTCTTTAGTACATTCAACATAAAACAAAAAGTTCACAGTAAACAAACAACATAAACAGTTGCTTCAGATTTTTTTTTCCCTCTAATCTCCAACTAGTTCACATGCAGAAAAAAAGATTTGCGTTTATCGCCGTGCCATTGGAGATGCTCTTATTTCTTTTTCTTAATCGCGGCGTGCTTCAAATTGGTGTCGCGAGCGCACCACGGTGCCGGTAACGATGCACACGCGTAGTGCCCCACGCCAGCCAAACGCACCGTTCGTCTCCACCGCTCGGCTCCCTACTGAGCCAGGGAGAGGGGAAGACCTGCGGTGGTAGACAGGACCAGCTCTCTCCTCCTCTCTCTCTTCTGGTCTCACACGCTCCTCTTCCTCCCTCTCTCCAACCCCCACCCCCCCCCCCACCTTACACCAAACCCCAATGGACAGAGAGAGAGGGGAAGAGATGAACGAGAACACCAAGCCTGTTACATCTATATTAGGAGAGGCTCTCCCTAGCTGAACCCCATTGGTGGAGAGAGGTTGAAACCCAATGGCTGTGTAAAGGCAGTGGGATTATCTCAGGCAAGACACACACACACACACTACAGCATACACAACTTGCTTCATTGCCTACACGAGTGATTACAGGATAAGATGTTTGTATACCACACACTGTGTATTAGAGTGTTTGTGTGTGTGTGTGCATGTGTATGTGTACTCTTCCCTGTTCTTACTGCTTGTTGATATCTTATGTAAATGGTACATACAAGGTACCTCAAAATGGACATTATTTTTGCCTTTTCAATAAAAAAAGTAATTCATCAAGAAACAGGAACAAATTAAAATTGTATGATGCCTGTATGATACAGTATTTGCATTTTTTTTTAGACTTCTCATCGAATTGTTTTCAAATATTTATGTGAATGCATGCAAGCAGAAATATTTTTATTTCAAAAGCACAGAACTTACAATGGTGTAATTGTAGCAATAACCTGGTAGTGTCATCCACGAAAAGAGTAATAACTGATTTCCTTTTCTCAAATAATACAAAACCCACAACTGAGAAATATGCCTATGCATCTACCCAGATTATAGATCTGTTGGGTTGTTGTTGTTTTTTGTCAGTATTTTATAGACTGTAGATAACTTTGGGAATCATAATTGATTGCATAGACAAAGTGGCAATGGGCAAATCTAATACTGTAGAGTTCATTGATGGACATTTCTACATTTTTAGAGACATTTCTATTTCTAACTCAAAGCTAATTTACAGCAAAGAGAAAGAGAAAGTAAAAATGTATGTCAGTTTATAATGCTGTTCACTTTCATGAAGTCAGTAACATCTAAGATACAGTATCAGACTAAAACCGTTCTTTCAAACATTTTCACACCATTTACCAATTAAAGCTTGACATGTTTCATTTAATGGTGAGCACTACTACTCAATTAATTTGAAAGGAGTAAGAGTTTCACTTGTAACCATGGTGTATACCACATGAAGGATAAGTGTGTACTTTTTAGAACCCTTAGCCAAAGTTGTTTCTCATTCATCGCACTTTAGCCTTCGTGAACTTCAACATGAACAAGATACAGTGTAGGTATCATTCCCTGACGTTCATCACTGTTAAAAAAACAAACAAACAACAAAACTACTTTCACGAAATTTGAGTTGCAAGATGGTATCATTATCCATTTTCATTACCCCATTTATACACATAAGAGATAAATCACTGCATAGAGCTGTTAACTCCTCTCCTGTGTGCTACAAAAAATGTGTCATGATAAAGGAATGTGAAATTGGATCTTTTCATTCGACCCCCCCCCCCCCCCCCCTCAACCCAGCTAAACAATGAAACCAGGTTCTCTGAACAAAAGCCCCTTTTAGCATCTCTTTCCATCAGCTTACAGATATTTTGACAAGGCCACTGATGGGTGAAAAGTTAAGTCACTTTAGCGCAGGAAAGGATCAATGAACTTGTTGCAAAAACATGACATTGAGAGAATGCATCATGGTTCTCCACACACACGCAAGTACATTGCACCATAGCTTGTAACAGTAGTGCAAGGTTTTCTGGAGCCATCAAAGCACTGTATGTGACCATCTAGCTCAAAATCCACAAAAAGCAGGCCAAAAAAAATCGACTTTTCTCCATAATTGATTTAAAAGAATGAGTTCTAAACTTTAAACTGATATATAACCTGTCAAAATTGGACCATCCTAACCCATTCAAAAAAAAAGTGATTTGAAATAAGAAAGAGTTGGGAAGTACAGTTTCAAGGAAAGAGAGAAAAGATCTTTAAAAACTCTATGCATTGATTTATCTCTTCTGTGTATAAATGGGGTAATGAAAATGGATAATGATGCCATCTTAAAACTCAAATTTCATGAAAGTGGATAAAAAAAAAAAACAGTCATATACATCAAGCAATGATACCTACACTGTATCTTGCTGAAGTTTGCAAAGGCTGAAGTGTGTTGAATGCCAAACTACAGGGTATCTTATCTTATTGGGCAATCCCACAATAACTATTCCCTTTTCCACTTTTGATATTTGAGCTTTGATGATAAAAGTAATTCAGATTTGCCTCCTTATGTTAATATATTTTCTTGAAAAGAATAAGTGTGAGAGATAGTATAGATAACATTGAGTTCATTCAATGGGCGGATTTTTTGTTATATCACATTAAACGTCAATTTAGACAGTAAAACAGGCATAGAAAACGGGACATTTTAAGTATCAGAAATCTAAACAGTAATCTAAAAAAAAATTAGCAATGAAACTGAATCCAGAACAGTTCCATTGTACAATCTACATCAGATTTGAAATAAGAAATGTCTCTACCTTTCAGATTTACTTCATTTATTAAATGAAAATGGATTTCAGTTACAGCCTGTATGATATAGGCATGTCTGTCCATCCCGTTACATACCTTCACCTGTTAATTTCTTTTGTTCCCAGTGGGCAGAAAGAGAGTTTTGGTGATTAAGTAGTTTCATTACGGGATAAGTTGAAATGTTTTAACCAAAACTAGCTTAGCTTGAAAGCAAATTTAATGCAATTGGCAATCAAACTTAAGTGTTGCTTTGTCTGTCCACTTTTTGAAGGTATGTAACAGATTTTAAGGAGACTCATTTTTTGAAAAATAAGCCATATCAGTGCAGTTGCTTGGATTCATAAGACATGCCAGGCCAGCATCTACATAATCAGTATACTTCCACTCCCTAGGGAAGTCCCACAAGTTTCTGCCGTGACTTGACAGTAGCCAAAAACATGTCTGTCCACTTTGTTACATACCTTCACCCATGTTTGTACCTTCATTGAATATGAAATTTAATAAAAAATACAGAAAGATGAGTCATCAAGGTTTATGGCCCCAGAAAGACATAATATACTAACAATGTCTGAAATCACTTTCCTTTGTGAATCATTCAAAAATATGTGTGAATTAATTTTTTCGTGTGTGGACAGACAACCTGTACAGTAAACGCATGTGTCTGTCCATGTTCGTACCTTCCTTGACAGATGATGGTGACATCTTTCTAGTAATAGAATTAAACATGATCTGGATACTTTTATTTCATGTCATACACTATTTTTATTAGCAGATTAGAGAGCTCAGATGGTTTTAATAAGAAATTTTGGATGATTCCACATGTGAAGGTACGAACATGGACAGACGAAGGTATGAACATGGACAGACGTCTGTCCATGTTCGTACCTTCAAGATCAGATTCCCCTCATGATTATTATCCTTCAGGTGATGTAATTTTACATGGTCAAAATAATTTCATTTCATGTAATAATTTTTTTCCATTAGCAGATCAGAGCATACAGATGTCTCTTGTTAGAAATTTTGAACCATTACACAAGTGAAGGTACGAACATGGACAGACGTCTGTCCATGTTTGTACCTTCAATGACACAAGCTCCCTGACCACATGGTTAACATTGTGTTGTAACTTTAAACAATTGTATTTCTATGAAGAGCATTTACTTTAAGTAATCCATACACAGTATAAAAAGTAACAAAAGTTGTTTTAAAAGGCCCTTGCTTTCCACATTGGCTTAATAGAGAATTTAAACTAAACATGTAAATAATGTTATGACTAATCAATGTTAACATTTCACAATATTTCATAAAATAATGTACATACCCCGGAAATATTCAACTTTGCTTTCATTGTGCATGGTACCTGAAAATATTAATTACAGCTTCTTTCAAATTCTGAATAAGATATACTGCTGAAGGGGACCAATGTCTGTCCATGTTACATACCTTCACTTTTGTGAACATGATGATCCAAGGTCCAGTAGAAAGAAAAGGTGGTCCTAACATATCTTTTCACATTTTGATTATGGCAGAACACATATTTCGCTACATGAAAATAATAAATGGCATTTAATTAGCAAAACTTAATTTGCAGCCTGAATGTTCCGTTTATGTGCCCCACTTATTGTAAGATTGCCCTAATTCACAACTTTGCGCATTGCTTGTCTGGTATAAAACTTTCTGTTAAAAGTTATAAGGTTGTGAAAAACAATGTTTTCTGAAAGCACTTGTGCGTTGCAGTCTCAAATAATGTGGCACACAAGGGGTTTACACCATGGAACACACAGAGTTAAAGGCAGACAGGCTCCCAGGGAGATGGAATATAAAATACTGAGGAAAGAAGTTGACCTTCCCTTATCTACTAGAACCATCTGCAATGTCTTGTCAAGGAACATTATCTATCAACTTTTAATTAACTCACTGGGAATTGAACCTGAGCCATTTGACTGCAAGGCAGGCACACTGACAGACTGAGCCACATCATTGCATTACTCAGATCATTTTGCTTTGAAGAGTTATAGCTTCCCGTAACAAATAAATATCATTTCAATTAATCATATGCAGTCAAGTCTCCCTAATGCAGGACAAAATAAACACTGAATACTAAGCACCCACACAGCCAAACACTGTGAACACATCTAGAGAAATGCTCAGACACTCTGAACCATCAATCTTAATCAAACTCGGGCTAGTGAAAATACAGGAATGTACGTGATTGATGTTCTGGATTTACTAATATTACAGTATTATGCAAATGACATGGCTCATGAATCATCCACTATTCACACACTTATTTTATTTTATGTTTTTTGATAGACAATAAATACTAAATGCAAATGTATTTCTATAATCTATTGAGCATGATATTTTGTGAATTAGGATTTGTAGGACAATATCATGTGTGGCTGAATTTGTGATCAAGAACCAAAGTGACAGAAGGAAAAATAAGTCTGATCTTTTTTGAGGAGATAAGTTAGTAACTTTCCTCCTTGGGTTATGATACCGAATGGGAGGCAATATTTTGGTGAGTTGCTGATTTTGATAGTATTACTTGACTTGAGGAATTCGCGAAAATAAAAATGGTACAAAAGGAACACACAACGTACAATGTATACAATATTTAGGACATGGCAGGAATACCACAAAGTCTTCTGTAGGCTAATGGCTAGACGCAACCAGCAAACACACCTACATACTTGTTTGATTGGTCATTATGCATACTCACACCAACAAAAACCAAGAAAAAAAAAGAACAATACTTGAATAATAAGCCATTTGGAGGTGTTGCAACATGTAACACGATATCTGTCTTCAACACGTCACCACACACACTGCTTTCACTGCGTATTTCCTCTCCGTATCAGATTTCCTTAATATTCACAGAATTTGATGCAAATTTAATCAGATCAAAAGCTCAGTTAAAAATATATCGTCGATGGGGCAACAAGACCTCGTATCTACACAATGTCAAATGTTCAGGAGAGCAAAACAACATGGCAGCCAAAGCACTGTATCCAATGGGATAGCCTTTCCTTTAACATGCCATGGTGGCTTCATGTTTGGGGTAAGACAGCTAGGATTTGGACAGAACATCACTTAACTGATTATCTGACCATTAATCCAAGAAAGTTATTTTCACCAAAATTTCAGATACGAGGTCTTAATCTCAGCGACGAAATGGGAAACTAACTTACCTCTTTGACTCGAGCTTCAAACTCCTTCAGTCTTCGCTGTGCCTCATCCTCCGGTCTGTTGCCATAGTAACCAGATGATGGTGCTCCGAGTCTGTCGATGCTGCCACGACTCCCGCTGAGTCTACCATCAACCCCTTGGAGGCTTCCCCGGCTACTTCGCCGGTCATCCAGTCCCTGGACGCTGCCCCTGCTGCCTCGCCGGCCGTCCAGCCGGTCAAGACTGCTACGACTGCCGCTGTGCCGGCCGGTCAGTTGGTCCAAGCTGCTCTGGCTCCCGCTGTATCTGCCGTTGACCATTCCGCGTGGCGGGGCCGACATGGCAGACTGGTAAATGGTTTGTGAAAAGAAAACATTTACAATCAATCATCCTCAAAAAAGACCAGGAACATAGAACAGAAAAAGTTGGACATCAGGGGACTTATGGATGATAAAGGCAGGGAGTCGGACCCTAGGACGCCGTTTCAAAAGACTCACAATAATTTTGAATCTTGCCGCTAATCACTTTGGCTGGCATAAATTTAAACACAACAGTGTTCCAGCTGTGAGTATAATAAGAGACCAGTTCACTGATAAATTCATTTTTTACAATAATAATGGCCACTTGTATAGTGCACAGGTCCACCTTCTGGTGCTCATTTCTGTGCTCATTTCCGTGCTCTTTTATGGATTATTTTTCCTCTGAGGACCTAACAAGCTTTTCCACCCAATAATATACACACTACGCTCGATGCAAATTTAGTGCTTGGAAAAGAGATTGCATAAATCAGTTGTTGCTATGTCAGGCCAGTCTTCTAGTTGCCACTAACAACCTTTTTGACAAGGGATGCATAACATTTCTTTAATATGACGGTATACATGTTTGCTTTTTCTACCGTAAATGCAATCAATGTCAATATCAGCCAATACAATCATAATTGGTACAGGACCTTTAAATGTAACATGGCTAAAGAGAAAAAAAATGTAGCAATATATTCTATCATCTGAAAAGAGAAATGTCAAAGAAAAAAAAAATGTATTTTTTCGGCATAATAAAAGAGAAATTAGAATATCTATAAAATACACATATACAAGTTTTATTTGTTACACCTTTCAATCTGCTGAATTGTGTTTGTTGTTAGGTTTCACACATTGATTGAACACTTTTTCTTAAAATGTGATACCATGATGTCTGACAGACAGAGGGACAGACGGAGAACCCAAAAACATAATGGCATTGGTACTCCTCATGGCAGTGGTATAAAAAATAGAAATAATGTTTCGTAGGAAATTTCTGTCTCACCTGTTGCTTCTGGGCGACAATCGGGACAATTTCTTCTTGGGGAAGATCCCGCTTAGCTACGACATCCCAGTCCATACTCGGGGGAGGGGCGGGTCCCTGGTTCCTGGGGATCCCCCCTCCGGAGGTCAGGGATGACTGGGAACCATACCGGGATCCCAGGGTGCTGCCGTCGCTCCCGTCCACGCCCCAGAGGAGGTCAAGCTGTCTCCGCTTCCCGTCCAGCTCCTCTAGCTTCTGGTGGAGATGGTCAGCAGCCGGCTGGAGCTGCTCTGGCACGACCCTCATGGCTGACCGGGCAGCTCTGGACATGTGGAAAAGAAAAAATAACAATCAAAAGTGCATTGATGTACATTTTGATTCATCCAGGTAGTATGACAATATCACATAATTACTGTAGAAGTGGATATTTTCGAGCAACTAATATTTCTTGCTCGGCCGGTTAAGAAGAATTTCGCGTGTTTTCAATTCCGTGGAACCAAGATGTCAACTGCTGGAAAATATGGCAAGCAAAAATATTTGTTTGCTTTTATTTTCCCGCTAGCTTCTGGTTGCGCGAAATGCACGAAAAAATCAACACCACGAAAACTTCCACTTTTTACAGTAACAGTTCATCCGTTCAACTTGACTTATTTACTCTCCATGAATTTCACACGTAATTTATGTCCAGTCAAACAGATTTCATTACATGTTATAATCAAAAGTAGATTCAAGTCAACCCTCAACGTATACACTCTCTTTCCATAACTTTACCAGCATTTACAAAGCACTAGAGTTGATGTCTCCCACGGAAAATAAACATGCAAACACAAGAACAAGAGGAGCAAATTCTGCCACGGGGCAAACGCATTTGGGCATACGATACCACATCCTACAGAAAGATTGTTAGTATACAACAGTAATCAATAATTTAACTATTATTCACTGACACTTACAGTGTAGGTTTTGGAGATCTGCACCATTCACTGAACACAGCATATCGATGTTACAGAAATCTACATCAAGTGCACCAAGACTTGGACTGAGACTGAGATTAGATCTCTGTCCCTACCAATGTTTCAAACTCTGAAATTTTGCCCAAAATGTCAAGAACGAATGACCGCAATATACAGCGTATGTAGCACAAGGCTATCATTCTTTTCAGGAGTGATTCCGGGAAACAGCATCAAGGTGACATCAAAGGCGATGTTTATCACTGGGCTCAAAATAAGATTTTTGAAAGTCTCAGCCATTTTTAATCCGTTGAAGACGAGCCCCGAGTATACTCGGGCAGGTGTCTATGGGAAATGCAAGTTGTATCAAAATCAGTCCATCCTCAACAGGTTAAAAGGGGACTTTCATCCTGGGGCAAAGTGGCCTTGGATCCCCAAAAATGTCAAGGGGCATCAAAGCCATTCAAAAGGGTATTACAATGTACCACCACTTTTAAAAGGCAGCTAATTCTGGTCAAAAGGGCACCAGCTGGTGGCAGCAAAAGGAAGAATGGAAGGAGGCACCCGGTAGTTTTGCCAGATTTTCAGAAAGAGGCTTACGTAGTGTAAGACCACAAGTTGATCTCACTTCTGCAAGACCACCAATTGCAGTGTAAGCCTAGTTTAACCCGTTGAGGACGAGACCTAAGTATACTCAGGCAGGTGTCTATGGGTAATGCCTGTTGCAGCAAAATCAGCCCGTCCTCAACGGGTTAAAACTTTTCCTCTCACTAAACCTATTGGGATGAGCTGATTTTGCTACAATGTATAACACACATTTCCCATAGACACCTACCCAAATGTAGTCAGCACTACTCTTCAGTGGGTTAATAGCATCAATCCTTTTTTCGGAACTGCACAGTATGTTGATATTCTGCATATTACAAACTCAAAAAAATGTATTTGCCACCATACATCAGTTTTTTTGACAAGCATCACGGCACAAATTGCAAGCATTTGTTAGTAATTTTTAATGAGTTTAGTGGGGAAACAACAGGTCATGAAAGCATATAAAGGCAAGTCTATTTTACCTATCAGGCGAAACAACTGGTAAAGCAAGTCTATCCAGCAGGGCGTGTCCCATCGCCGTGGTTTCCTTGTACTGGCGGATCAGTGCCTGCCTCCTTGGTTCGTAGGCATTCAGGAATCGATCCGGCCGGCCAGAACCCGATGCAGCGACGCGGGGCGCCACCTCTTGGCAGAGTTTGTCCATCTGTGATATCAGCTGAATTTTAAAACAAACCAAGAAGGGAGATCTTACTTTTTATAGGCAGAGGCTTACACTTGTATAATTCACCAAACTACTGCACTGCTGTTTGGTTTCTCCCCCTGAAAACCCACTTAGGCAAAATAATGCTTACCTTCCTTTATTTATACTGTGTACCATGGTGCAGCAATAGGGTGCAGGGGAATTTCACAATCCAAATTCACTGACAATAAATTTTCAGATAAATGTGCTGGTCTGCAAAGATGAGCTTAACCAATGCTTGCCAGTTATTATCATTTTTTGAATAATCCCAATTTTCTGTTATAAGAAACCCACACTATGATCTGCATTTGACTAATCCTGGATCATTAGATCTACAAATAACCCTTATTTCTGTTGTTTGTTTGTTTGTTTGTTTTTTAGATCACATCCATGATTTCATTTGTCTTCCATGTCGAACACCCGCGAAATGTTGTACTTTTTAATTTCCAATATATCTTCACATTCGTCTTTATATAAAATCAACTCATACTCAACTCAAAGCAGTCTGATGGTGGTTACTTACATTTCCCCATTCACCAACTTAAGATTAATATTCAAGTTTGACAAACCCAATCAAATCAGGGCCCCGTTTCATAAAAAGTTGATATGATAGCAACTCTTGCTGGAATGGCAATTGTCATGGTAACGATGAGTATCCAGTTTCCTGATTGGCTGTAGCTATTGGAAGTTGCCATTCCAGCAAGAGTTGCCATCCTAACATCTTTTATGAAATGGGGCCCAGGTGTATCGATATAAGGTTCCCACTTTAAGACTATTAATGGTCCTGTTTACAATTGGGAGCAGAGATTTAAAAAAATGTTTGAGATATCACATCTCATGCATGTGTGTACGTGTACATGTAGGTCAGTTTATCACAGAACATCATACCATGTAAAAGATTTGAAATAAAGCCTGTATGGAGATATCACTCTTTTTCCCAATAAACCGTAACTGTAGACGGTTCGGTCTATAAACACGTCATTTTAACTTTTGTTCACATTTTGTATAATTAACAATACTGTTGTACTGTACTTAACATTGATAATACGGATTCAAATTTTCACAGTGGTTCTTTCTATCCCTAACTCACATTTTAGAATTATTTTGAAGCATTGCTGGGTTTTTGTTTCATATGCAATTACTACATCATGCCTTTGATAATGAGAATGATATTATAAGATTCATGTCCAAAGACAATCAGTTTCTAAACATCAGTGATAATCAGGAAACAAGGCATGGGAAGGATTAAGGCACCTTGTCAGCATTGCGCTGGAACATGACGGAGACCGAGAGACGGGAGGACCGTTCCCCGAGGGCTTGAGAGAACTGGTACCATGCTGCTTCCAGGCGCTCCGACTTGTCGTGGTTTGGCTCCGGACTCATGTGCAAGGATCGGCGGAGCATGAGGGATGTCCTGAGAAGGTTCTTGCCGTAGTCATAGGTCTCCTGCAATTGTAAAAAGGAACTTATTAGGAAAGTTGTCATACCTGTCACTTGAACTATGTATGGCAATCTTCTTCCTTTAGCTATTCATATGCCCCAACACTAAGCTTTAATTTGCCATGCTTCTTCATCGGCTTCATTTAAATCTTTCAAACATGACCTTATGGCAATGTATCCAGCCCTCTCAGGCATAACAATATGCCTTGGTCTGATATGAAGGCCACTTTGGCACAGTAGGGATTAACCCATTGAGGACAGACTGGTTTTGCTACAACACACATTTCCCATAGACACCTGCCCGAGTATACTCGGGACTCGTCCTCAACAGGATAAGGGGAATTAGGTAATCTCTATTTACTGACAGCTACAATGTAATTTCCAGACACCTGTGTCAATCATCAAAGAAAGCACTCTCAAAAACGTGCCAATCGGTGAACAAGGTGCAACAAATGTTGAACAGTTTTTATGTATGACATCAAATCTGCATTCACTGCTCACATCTAGAAGTCAGTGCACACCGCAAAGTAGGTCTACAGTATTTTGAAGAAAAGTTCCTGAGAAGGTTGTGTGAAATCTGCATTTCAAATTGAGTGTAAATCAACACAATGGCATTTTCATTTGTACCAATGATGTATAAAATCATGTCATTCACTCACCGTATTATGACAACTTGTGGTTCAAGTAGTGAGTGTTCCAGCCAGAGCTTCTTCATTTTTTCTTTTGTTGTTGTTGATAAGCTTGAGTTTGATGACTTTCTATCCATAGCAATGATATTTCTTAACTCCTTTCAAATAATTTCTTTGTGTTTGTGAATATTTGTCTGTATCTGTGTTACTCACCTTTGCAGTAGCTTCAAACTTGTCGTGCTCATCTTTGAGCGAGGATGCCTCGTCAGCCGACCTTCCGATCTCGACATGCTGAAGCAGCATATTGTCCAGTAGTTCTTGAATCCATGAGATGGCCTATGTAGCAAAGAAAAGTGAGTGTTACATTGAGTGAACTGCGCAAACAGATAATGACATGAGGAAAATATACCACTGTTACACAGAGCGATTCACAGCCTCAGATAACACGAGGAGAAAATATACTGCAAAAGTGGATATTTTTGCGTGACTAATTTTTCGCACTTGGGAGGTTTCGTGGGTTTTTCAGACATCAACTACATGAACACATAGTAAGCAAAAATATTCATGTGTTTTTATTTTCGTGCTAGTTTCCGGTTGTGCAAAATGGGCAAAAATTTCAACACCGTGATGATTTCCACTTTAACAGTAGTGTTAAATCAAGTGATTCACAGCATACTGTAACATACATTGTATGAGGAGGCCTGGGAAAAAAAGAACAACTCAGCGTTACACCAAATCATGCAAACCATGGATGACTCTCTCAGTCATACATTCCTCATGGCCCCTCACCTGTTCATTCACAGAATAGTCATTCACAAAGCTATGTTTCAAAGACACAGTGTAGATAATAAATGGCCAATGAAAATATTGAAACAGGTCAGATGAAACCCAGTACTGCATGATGACCAAAAAATAGAACATGAAATGTTCCTACATACAAGAGAATTAAATAATATAGTTAAAGACCCTGTAGCATGGGTAAACCATGGAGTGGTAAGACTGGACCAGCTTGGATATATTCAAGAATCCCCGTAGCCAACTGTAAACAGCTTTATAACTGATCTCTGTGTAAGTACGCAAACAGCCACAGAATCTCAACTGAAGACGACCGTCACAGATCAGCGTACGCTTCAATGCACGTGTTCGCTGATGGGCGCTATTCGTGGTTTTCGAATGTACCCCAGTGGATAGCGAAGGAATCGGGCTACCCATGAATTCCCTCACTACCAGGTCTTTTACACAAAGACATGAAAAAGGAAATTGTTCTCTTATTCCTACCTGTTCTGCATCACGCTCACAGCTTTTGAGTTGTAAAAGTTGTTGGAGTTTGAGTTTCCTGACTTCGGCGAGGTCGCGGCATTGAGCGCGGCGACCTTCTAGCTCCGCCAGGATAGTCTCCACGTGTTCGATGTGACGTCGGTAGTCCGGAGTGATGTCACGGCCGAAGGCGTTCTTCACCGGGAGGCTCATCATCTCCAGTAAGCTCCGCCCCTCCCGAATAGCTCGGTCTGTCACGAACACTGCAAGGATCGAGAAGACACAGAAAGTCTTTCATTGGGGACCAGCAATATCTCAAAAGCA
This sequence comes from Diadema antillarum, assembly GCF_040938485.1. Classification (NCBI taxonomy): domain Eukaryota; kingdom Metazoa; phylum Echinodermata; class Echinoidea; order Diadematoida; family Diadematidae; genus Diadema; species Diadema antillarum. Next base: position 1,715,506 of record NW_027270908.1, on the reverse strand, counting down.
CTCATCAATACTTTTGATCCACAGTATGCTATGGATGCAAACATATCGTATTTGAGACAAGGGTACCAGTGAGAATGAAAGAAAGGGCCTAAAATATGTCTAGATGCACATGAAGTTAAAATATACTAGTACACAAAAAGACCTGAACTCTGATACTGCCAGGGCTTTTCTGAAATAAAATGACAGCTTCCTAATTACCTAGTGGTTTCTTCTGTTTGTTTGTTTGTTTTTGTTGATTTTTTCTATAGAGTACAGTGTATTTGTTATGTTTATAGCTTTCTTATAGCTCCTTCCCACAGCAGGTTTCTTTATACTGTGTACAACAAATACAGTATATTTGCTGTTCTAGCTACTACTTGTGCAAGAGTAATTCACTCTTATTCTTATAATTCTCTGAAACCAAAATATTTCCTTCTACCATCCTTGTGATTTTAGGAATGTGGAGCTACAGCAAGGGAATGACAACTCACTAGTTTTACAAGGTACCTCAATTAGAAAGAGTTTGGTGACTTCATACAGTTAACCAGAGAAACTGGAAACCCCCCCCCCCCCCACACACACTTTCAATAATGTGAAGCCAGCTGTGAACCCTCTTTCCATAGAGTAGTATGAAGGGGAATATGTCAAAAACATTGAAGCTCAAAATTTATGTTTTTCTTTTCAAAAAGAAATGAGATGAACAGTCAGTGACTGATCAAAGAGACAGGGAGAGAATGAAGGACGGACTTACTTGAGTTGTCAAGGTTGTCAAGGAGGAGTCTGAGGGCCTCCTCCGTACTCTCCACCGAGTCCACTTTCACTTCACCAGTACAGAGCTCTAGGAGGTCCTCCAGCTTGGAAAACGCCTGCATAGCAACCAGGATACAAACATCCAGTCACTTCACTAGGCACCTGTCCTACCAATTACATGTATATTCCAAGGCTTAAAGGTCCTGTTTACCTTTGGGAGCAGTGATTTAAAAAATGTTCAAGATATCACATTTGATGCATATGTGTAGGTCTGTTGTATCACAAAACATCCAACCATATAAAATTTTTGCAAAGCCTAAAATATAAGGAGATATCAGTATTTTTCTCATTAAACCGTAACTGTAGACAGTTTAGTCTGGAAACATTTTTTACTATAACTATTGTTCACATCTTGTGTATTTAACAATACTTAAAGGACAAGTTCACCTTCATAAACATAAGGATTGAGAAAATGCAACAATGTTAGTAGAACACATCGGTGAAAGTTTGAGGAAAATTGGACAATCGATGCAAAAGTTATGAATTTTTAAATTTTTTGTGTTGGAACCGCTGGATGAGGAGACTACTACAGCTTGTGAGTCATATGCGTACAACAGTATAAAGAAAATGTAAAGAAAATTCAACATATTTTCACTTTTTTCACATAATAAAAGAGCACTTGACTTGGCTCTTTCTAAAGGCAGGGGGAATAATATTACCCATAACATTTGTCGGTAACGAGTCGGGGGAATGTGAACTTTTTTCATAAGATGAAATTTTGTGAAATTCTCTTTATATTTTCCTATATTGTTGTACGCATGTGACATCTAAGTTATTCACACACTGCAGTAGTCTTCTCATCCAGCGGTTACTGCACAAAAACTTCAAAAATTCATAACTTTCGAACGGATTGTCCGATTTTCCTCAAACTTTCAATGATGTGTTCTACTAATATTGCTACATTCTCTCAGTCCTTATGTCTATGAAGGTGAACTTGTCCTTTAACATCGATTACACGGATTCAAATTTTTACAGCGGTCGTTTCTATCCCTAACTCACATTTTAGAACTATTTTAAAGCACTAATGCTGGGTTTTTGTTTCTTCTGCAAATGGTAAATTATGCCTTTAATAGGATATGTGGCACTGATCATAGCAGATCCATGGCAGCTCCATAAAATTATCATTCTGCTGCCTTACTAGGGTTATTCGCCATTCATACAACTATTAAACCCTCTTTCCATCAAGTAATATTGAATGAAAGAGAGCATATGTCAACTTTGATGTTCACACTTTTGTTTTCTTTTCAAAGCAGTTTTTATTGAGATGAAATATAGATTTTGGTGGGAATACTGTGCGAGTACTATGAAAGAGAGCATATGTCAAAGTTGATGTTCAAACTTTTGTTTTCTTTTCAAAGCAGTATTTATTGAGATGACGTGTAAATTTTGGTGAGAATACTGAAGTGTGCAGTAGTATTTGGGCTACACTCTGAACATCAAATCATCTGGACAAATGTACCTCAAGTAATCACATCGTCTCACTTGTCTTCTGACATTTTCCCTTTTCAGAGTGTGAAATGCACATTAACTATCTGATGTTCACATCAGTCATGTTCTATTTCAAAGCTACTGTAAACTTAAATATAGCACTGAAATACACTTCTGCCACTCCACAAAGTTTCTACAATACACAAAGGAAATTAATGTCCAGGTGTGAGTTTCTTCAATTTGTCTCCCTCTACAAATGAAATTTGTTAAGATTGCAACTGCTGATCTGTAAATTAACAAACAAGTGAGAAAAAAGTAAATTAATGTTGTTGGACATTTTAAAGTATCAACTACTTCAGTGCTATAAGCATACATGTATTTCTAAATGCTCTTTTAATTTTTCCCCAAGAGAGCAAGCAAAAAATGATGATCCACAACTAGAATGCTACCAAAGCAGTAGAAGAGTCTTGTAAAAACTACATCAAGAAGGTTATGCGTTATAGTACGGATTTCTTGAAACTAACCTCTTGAGATAGTCGGTGGAATCGTACGGAACCGATGACGAGGTTCCGCCGCCTTTCCAGCCGCGAGGCAAAGCTGCGGCAGACGGTGTCGAGGTAGTCCTTTTGCGAACCGATGTCCGCGGCCCTCGGATGGCCGCTCTTGATGATGGAGTCTGCCACATGGCGAAGTTCTGCGTAGTTTCCATAGATATCCTGCGGGGCATTTGCATAGATGCAGAACTTAATACAACCTCTTTCCATACACTGTGAGCGTCATTTCCTAACACTGAAAACTCACACACATCACTTGAATTTACATGAATGATCTGTTATGTGCACAGCCATCAAATGATTTTGATGGTTTCAATTTATTGTCTTTTAGGGCAGCTGTTTTGCCTCTTGGTTGATGTTGACTTCTTCTCCTACAATATTTACCTTGAGATCAAAGATATAAATTGATATTACATTACATCGTTCAATACATTATATATTATATTGTACAGTGCGTATCAAAAAAAAGGAACAAGATTTGATTTCAAATTTGTGAAGATTGTGTTAACTCTACACCAAAGTGAGTAGCAACCTCATAAAACCACATATCTCCTCTTTCCAATGATATCTTATTTATTCATACACGGTCATGGATGGCTGAGTAATCATTTTTTTTTGACAATGGGTCAAATTGGACTTGGGACCAAGTTTAGACACTGCAAGAATCAATGCACCTTATTAGAAATTAACTTAACAAATGGAATAATGAAATTAATGATCGCAACTTACCATTGTCTTCTTTCAGATATCTCTTTTTAACATTACATCCCATGCCCCTCAACATGGCCACCATTCCTTTCCACACAGAGATTAGCTCTTTTCTCCATCTCACGCACAGCCCTGCAAATCATTGGGGCTTGGTGGCGTAGAGCTTCAAACTCATCAGTGATTCTTTGTCTCAGAGTTGCAATGTCAGGTGGAGGGGTAATGAACACTTTGCTCTTGAGATCACCCCAAAGAAAAAAGTTACAACAAGTCAGATCCGGAGATTGTGGTGGCCACTCCACATCATGATACAAGGCAATCACCCGATTCCCAAATACCTCAGCCAATCTGTTTCTTACTGCAACTAGTCGATGGGCTGGTGCGCCATCCTGTGCCCACCATAGGCATCTGAACACACCCCTTTGTTGCACAGGAAAATTTTCCATTAATTCAGGAATCACATGTTCATTTAAAATGTGTAAGTATCCATTTCAGTTCATGTTGTTTTCGAAGAAGAAGGGCCCTAGGAGCAAAACATTTCCACAAAGTAAAGCCCAGACATTCAGCTTTCCAAAAAAAAAAAAAAAAAGGAGAATTGAAAAGGATTTATGCTGGTCTTACTAACTGAAACTTGGTCAGAAGTCCAATTTAACCCATTGTCCAAAAAGAATGATTACTCAGCCATCCATGACCGTGTAAGAATAAATAAGATATCATTGGAAAGAGGAGATATGTGGCTTTAAGATGTTGCTACTCAATTTGGTGTAAAGTTAACACAATCTTCACAAATTCGAAATTAAATCTTGTTGCGTTTTTTTTTTTATACGCACTGTATATAGTATATCACATTACCTTATACTGAATTATTTCACTTCATTTCATTTATTGTTTCTGCATGGTACAATTAATCAACGAATCACTTTCGAATAAACATACTCAATAATTCATCATGAATCATGGCTGACTGTGCACATTGGAGATAAGGAAATCATTGTGAGAGAAAACATAGATATAATGAAAGGAATAAACAATCAAAGTATCATACAGTGTATATTGCTTCACACTACAGAGATAAAATAATGTGACATTCATATGCACACTTTTATTTTGTTCACTACTTTCATGTTGCATGAAATGTGTGAAAATTTACAACCTGTAGAGAGTTCTACTTTTTTGTGGTCAATAATACTCACTGTGCATTTGAGTTCTAGCTTCTCGTGTTCTCTCCTGAGTTTGTCTGCCGTCTCGTAGCTGACTCCGATGTCGACGTGGGAGGCGAGGAGTTTCTCCCCGGGTCCAACGATCCAGTCAACCACCTGTGATGAGAGCGATGGACGAATGAGTGATCTCACGAGGCTTGAATCCTAAATCTTCACAGCCTTGCTTTCCAGCAACTTATTGTACTCTAGGGGCATTTACACTGCCAAAGAAAAATTGTACATTTCTGCACATTCCAGTATTACGTCAAAGTTGCTAGGCAACTCAGAAGTGAAGTTTTTGAAACTCTGCAGTTTTATTCCTTTTTTTTTTCTTTGCCAGTGTAAATGGTCATTCCTCAGCTTGCCAGGTTTATTTGGGATTTTGGTCATGTGGCATCCCCTACCCACCTGCCTATGCTCGAAGACAGCGGCATACGCTGTACTTTTCCATAGCTTTACTATGGTACATGTACATCTTGTTGCCAGAAGCAAACAGAACTCTATCCCTTCCCATTCCTTTTTTTTTTCTTTGCTACCATGATTTAATCTATTTACGCCTTTAATTTCAAACACTGTACAAATTGTAGTTCTCCGAAGGTTTGATACATAGATCATCCTGTTACCAGAAGCAGGAGGTTAAAATGCCTTAATGCTCCTCCCACTCATCCCTTGGTACTAGCCTACCACTGCCTCACCTTCTTGATTCCACTTTCCATATCTCCTAGCTGCATGTGGGCCCCCAGCTGCCTGTCCCTCTCCGCCAGGTAGCCTCTGAGTTGGTTCTGTTTCTGCTGGAGGGTGTTGAGGCGGACGGTGATCTGCCGGTGCATCAGGAGGTGATCCTCTGTGGCAAAGTCCTCGTCTCCGCCCTGACGCCGGAAGCCGGAGTCCGACTCCAGACGTCGCGAGATGGAGTTCCCTGTTGGTTTTTTCCAAGAGACAAATGGAACATGCAATTATGAAACATTTAAAGTTTCTATGAAGAAACCAATTACATCAGAATTCCAGCAGAAACAACATTGTGGATGCAATCCCTACCATTCCACTTATCTGGTCGATCCTCTGTTCCCTTTCCATGCCACAATCAAAGACACATGAAAACGGATAGTATCACAGTCCGAGGTACACTGTACATGTGTACATGTACAGTAAGATGATAAATCCAATCACTTCCAATGTGCACATTGATGCTTGAATCCATTATACTGGGAGATAAGCTTCTACACATGACAAACACTGGATGAAGGACTCCACGTGGGTCAAAGATCCACCCAGAGAAGAAGACAGTGAGGTATTCATTTGAAATACACAACCTTGACAAATCCACCTTTTGCTATCCTACACTGAATAACAGGCAAAACATCTTCCAGTTTGTATCACATCACGTAAGATACACTTCTGCCACGCACCCTCACTGTCCACATATTGTACACACAGTGGTGTATAGTCAGCAGCAAATGCATCCACACAGCTGGTAGACATTGCGTCACTGAGAGAAAGGCTAGAAACACTCCAAGTAAACACAAGGCGTGGGACTATTTACAACAATCTCAATGAATCAAAGGCACATAACTTGGAAATACTACAGAACATGCAGAGGAGAATTGGTAAGAAATAATAAGAATCACTGACAACTTTAGCGATAATCTCACTCAGAAACGAGAGCTGTCATGTCTAGCATGGCTGATGGGTGCATATAAAACGATGTATGTTCCGAAGATACCTCCTTCAAAGCTGATCTGATGTCTTCTACAAGAGAGAGGCGCTCTGCCTGGTTGGATCTTTTGATGACACATACGGAGAGAGTCAGCTTAAACGACACCATCTTTAAACACTAAATTTCTTACCTTGCAGAACTCAAATCAAGACCTTCCCCAGAAGAGCACTAAACAGCAAGCAATGGAAGCTGCGATACACTAATCCACAGGGGCTACGTTTAGCAAACCAAAGGCAAAACATGTTCTCACGTTGACAAGGAAAAACGTCAGCATGAAATAGAACACACACACAAGAATTCCCCATTTAATCAGCCACCACAGTGTACTCAGCAGGTGGTAAATAGAGCTCATACAACTTTCAAACTCAGTTGACTCGACCTTTGCATTACACAAACTTGATTAGGGTAATGTGTGTTTCAGGGAAATCAATTCATTTCTACAACATGATAATTCACTTCCTGTGAAAATATACACAATAGAAACAAATGCCATGCCAGAATACTGTAAAACATGATATATTCGCGGCATGAAATTTTCGCGAATTGGAGCTGACAGCCTTTTTCGTGGCATGAAATTTTCGCGAAGTGCCACTGGCATTCAATGCTTACAGTGTAAACAAGAACTTTCGCTTGCATTTCAATTTCACCAATCTTGGCGCTCGCGAAATTCGCGAAATTAAAGTGCACGCGAAAATTCCTCGTTTTACAATACTCCAATCATTTCTTGAATTTTGTTGTCTGAATTCCTGAAACCACAATTTTCACACAAGGTTGGCCTTTTTAGTTTGTATTTTTCTTTTTCAAAGGGAACACAATGGGTATATTGTAGTAGCTTGAAAAAAAAAATATGACAAAAAATTGTTAGCTTGACTCCAATGTGTAACATGGTCTAAAGTACCTTAAAGGGATAGTACAGTATTGGTGGAGATGAGAATTGGGCTTTTAACTTTTTGCGAGATACCAAGAAAACACAAATGATATAGTACAGAGCATACCATTTTAAGAGGAATTCAAAGTTTATTTGATGAAAATCGGGTTTGGAATGACTGAAACATCCAAAAACAAAGTAAAACAAAGCGATTGTAATAAAGTGTGGGTCCCACACTTTATTAGAATCGCTCTTTTTTGGATATCTCAGCCATTTCAAAACCAATTTTCATCAAATAAAGGTTGAATTCCTCATAGAATTACATGCTCTTTCATATTTCATAACAGGTTTCTCATTATCTCACCAAAAAATGTTAGAAACCTGAAATTAGGTCTCAACCAAAACTGTATAATCCCTTTAAGTCCAATGCTCCTATAAAAAGTTGTGCCTAGGGGGATAGCTGAACACTAAAAATCAGAATGATTGTATAGACAGGAAGTTAAAACCAGGGTTCTTGTTCTGGTCAAAGGTCAAAGAGGTCAAGAAGGTAAGTGCTACTACCCTGGGGGCACTTGTACTGTCATACAGAAACACACTGTTCTTTGTGGCCCTGTGTGAGTTCTACATATGTCCATACATATTTACGAGCCCATTCATCGCATTTCTCTGTCCTGTCAAAGTTATATTAGAACGCACAAATTTTCTACTCACTGCACCTCTTAAAATGGAGTTTACTTTATGATGGTGTTTATTATTGTATAGAGCAGACTTGACTGCTTTTATTAACTAGCTGTTATTAAAAACTTGTGAGTAAACACTGACTTTTGCAGGGGTCGGACAAATATAGTAAGTAGTGAATTAAGCATCAGAATGGTTATATCCATTCAATGATTTTCAATATCAAGCAATATCTATGATAATGCATATCAACTTTTTCTATGAACTTTGACAAGGTGTTCAATCATCTTTATAAAGTTCTACATATTGGAAAAAGGAAGCAATTTGTAGCAAAACAAACACTTCTTTAAAGTGCCCATAGCAATAAAATAAGTGGTTGACATTTTGTTGTTGTTGTTGTTGTTGTTGTTGTTGTTGCTTTACAATCACTGATAAAGCAAGACTTTGGCAAACAGATTTCTATAGTAACATTGATTTGAAACCAACTAATTGGTGATGTGCTTCTATAAAAATCTCTTTATGGCGCGTGAAAAATCTGAAAAGTATTTGTATAGTCAACATAAATACTTTACAATTTAACAAAGGAATAATTCTATGCCTGCACACCAAGACATACCAAGTTGCAGCACATTGCTTGGTTGGTCGATGACGATCTCTTGCAATCTCCGTTGCCGCCGGAGAAGGTCTTCCGGCGTCAATCTCTCGTCTCGTCTCGAGAGCAGCTCTTCATGCGCCTGCTCCAGACGTTTTTCTGTCTGGGCTGAGTCCCTCATGAACTTTTCAAATTCCTGCACCATTACAGATAATACAAAGGTGGGGGATCCTAATATCCATACCTTTAACACTCAAATACATGAATATGGCTGAAAACACAAAAATAGCATAGCATAGATACCATAGTCTTCCCTGTTCGAAAGATAAACTCTAAATATGGGTTAAATCATTCATGTATTCTGACATGTGCATCCTACTGTATACAAATATGAATTTCAGCATTGCCCACAAACCGTATAAACTTGAATCGAGGTACATTGTACGAAGCAACTTCCAATCACTTGCACATCATTTGCTTGCTTCCATTGTAGTTGTTGTAATTGTTATCATTTTATGACGTTTCATGAAACATGTACATGTAGGGCATGTGACACTATGTGATTCAACCGATCTACATGTGAAATCATGCCACTCATAAGACAGCTCATTCCCGCATGAGAAAACTAGTAAGAATATTACACAAGTTGGTAACTCCAAGAACATTGTACTAATAAATACAGCCTGGTGATTGTTGCCATAGCACATGTGTATTTCATCAAGTTTGCTCCAAGTATGAATACATGATGTATGAACTAGCACTTTCTCACTAAAGAATGTTTTTGTTTGGGTTGTTGCTAACTTTGCCACTAGACATAGCGGAATGCAAACACCTTGCAAACAATAGCCAGTATACACTGTACATGTTTTTACAATTCTTCTTGTAATGTTAATTAGAAGGTTGACTGGCTTTCAAGCTTTATGCCCAAATACAAAACAAAGAAAACAAGTGACAATATGATTTTCAAAGTAAAAAATATTGAACAAAATAGGTGTTACTTATGAACAGTAGCACTGACACCAACACTGGCACCAACATCAACACGGGAACAAACACTAACCTACACAGGCAAGATTTCCTTTGCACACCAGTTTGTTCTCAAGCCACTCCTCATGATTGAGGTTACAATAAACCTGGTTACTAACACTAAACCTAACACTAGCACTAACACAAACACAAACATTAACACTGACACAAATACTAACACTACACAGGCAATGAGTCCTTCACTCACCAGTCTATTCTCAAGCCACTCTTCATGATTGTACTCCATGCTGCCCCCAAACTCCTCAGTCAGCTGATTGGGGTCAATGTACTTTGTTAGTTTAGAAGGGGAAGACAGGAAGACAATCTAGGAGAAGGGGGAAAAAAGATGGCTACCATTATGACATCACAGCAAAGGAATGTACACTGTAGGTCACTTCTAGTACTTGTTACAACCTGATATGTTTCACTGACATGGCCTAGGAATGTAATGCTCTTCTGCTGCCTGCGATTAAATATCACACTAGAGTCGTATACTGATGTTACCTCTGAAAAGTTATTGATGCATCAACAGCACATATATTACTCTATCAACAGCTCACAGCAGATGTTTGGGGGTGGGAAGTGTTCTCCAAGGTATTCTTTTAACAAACAGTGCTATACGTGTACTTCTTTCCATATCTCTTCATTTTTTATCATATCACACTAACCCATGAAAAACTATGCACATCATGCAGAAACAGTGTTGTAATTATAGGTTTTCTTTAGTTCAATCCAATTCAGTTTTGTTTCTGCAATCTATGGTCAATACATTGATACGAAAGCTTACAATGTATCAGCATAATTGCATCAAAGTACATTTATGTTGTACACATACGTAAGAAAACAGAGATGTAGAACAATGTCATATTAAACACATATACGCTAATTGAGGAAACGCTTTAGAGTAGATTTTGCCAAAAATGATTGAAGATAATCTTTATACCACAATCTGCATTTTATTACACTTCTCACTGAAATTCAAATAAGAGCATGTAATAAGAAAAATATAGTGAATACTGTAAAACACGATATTTTCACTGCATGCCATTTTTGCGAATTCGACAGCCTTTTTAACGGCATGACATTTTTGCCAGTTGCCTCTAATGTTCAATGGATATAGTGTAGACAAAAATTTGTGTGCATTTTAATTTCGCAAATCTTGGCTCTCGCAAAATTCGCGGAATTAAAATGCACATGAACATTCCTCGTTTAAAAGTAAACCATCCAATTCAGAACTAGCAGTGACAAATGGGTGGTAAACAGAGTTTATCCCTTACCTCAAATGGTTGTGATTTGTCCCTCTTGAGGCTCAAGTTGGATCGCTGGCGCTCCTTTGCAGCATCCGTCTTTAGGATGTAGACGGTATGGATGCTATTGGGCAGGGTCTCCTGAAGAATGTGTACAAAAGAGACAAACCATACATGACTTTATACCAGGGCCCCGTTTTAACAAAAGATACAATCGATTATAAATTTCCTTACCACACAGGCTGCCATAGACTTACCATAGAAATCAAATAATCAATTATAACTCTTCATAAAACTGGGCCCAGGGCACACCCTTCTACCAAAACTCCAGGACACACCTTCTACCAAATCTATTCTGATATACACCTGTGAAGAAGACTTGGCATCATGGTGCATTACACTGTCATGCTGTCAGAACTAACATTTACTCATAAACATAATCTGAAAATAATCAGCTAATGACAAAATGTGTATGTTTGGAAGTCCATTGTCTATTTTGATGAGCTGCAGGACAAAAATCTCCACTTATATAATGTAGGATTGCAAGTAAGTATACATGAAGAAATTATGTTGTATTTAATGAGCAACTCCTAGAAACAAGACTTAATGGGTTACATTTATCCAAGACAAATACCAAACGATAAGATAGAATGTAAGACAAAAAATAAAACGATCACTATTAAAAATATGGTTTAGATACTGTATCAATGAAAAACATGCAATGAACTTGATACACAGTCTAGATACAGTACATACAGAATAAGTAAACTAACACAGAGACTAATTGCTGAAATGAGACTAATTGGTCTTTTCACCAACATCTGAATATTGTACACTGGTACAACAAATAGAGTTACTTATACTACAGTCTTGAAAACCATGGGTTTTAGCAGATAGTTTTTCTGTTTCATTTGGCAAAAGTACAACAATAATTTCATATTATTTCCTTATAAAAATCTCGAAGCCTGGGGTCAAAGACTATCGTCTGAATTTGACACCAGTATTAGTTTAGCCTCCGAGGTGCATCGGTTTATGATGACACCCCGAGAGAGATTCACGCTGTCTTTACAACATCGTGGCGGGGACACTTTCCCACGATTCAAGAGATATGCATCACCATCATCGTATTCAAAGCACATCTTGAGATGGTGTTTGTGCATGGCGTTTCAGCTCCTGACTCAAAATGAAATCCTGCTTACAAGTACGGACTGACTAAATGATGACTAACAGTCAATGTCAAAATGAAACATGAAAAGGAAAAGTGTCACATTCCGACAAAAATATCTGTACCATGGAAAATGAGGGTAAGAGGATATCTGTTCCATTGATCTTGGGTTTATCATATTGGGTGCCTTCTGGAAAATTACTTTCACTTTGTTCGGTAATCCCATCCTTCTTTTGAGAACCAAGAGTATACAGGTGTAGACCATGTTTTGGTTTGGTTTGGTTTGGTTCTGTTATGTTTAGTTTTTATTGTTTTGTTTTGTTTTGTTTTGTTTTACAGGTAAAAGTAGCCGAGATCCAAACCATACAAAAATGTGTGGGGGGTTTTTTGGAGAATTTACACTATGCCTGACAGTGGTGGATGGCATGACTAAACCTGGTTCACAAGAAGAAAAAGTTTTAGACCATATAACATGTATGTTTAGCAAACACAAAGATGGGTATAAGGGACTATTACATTCTCTCATTGCAGACTGTGATCGACATAATATTTGACATTGCAGTCTTTAATATACTACACACATCATCTTTGGAAATGATTACATTCAATTTGATAAACCATTCTCATTATAAACTAAAATGGAAGTAAGCATCAAAAGCTCTTGTCTAGTTCATTCAAGGATTTTTGAAGGCTCACTACTTGAATTCTGCTTGTTTCACTGAATACACATTTCATCAAGTAGTTGTTGAAAGTGCTGAAACAAATGCTACATTATGAACAGGACAGAAATTTACATCTGAGATGACGAGTTACGTATTTATATTATTTGCCACAACTCCTAAACAATGAAGAAAGCCTCTTAAGACCAAGATATATTTCACCTTTTAAATCCAACATAATCATATCCAGACCCCTGAATACAACACAGATCATTATTTCATCTTTTTAATCCAATATTTTACCTCACAACACAGGCATCTTGACTTTACTGTAGCACTTTAAAAAAAAAAAGAAGAAAAAAATTGCTCAAACTGCTCTTATCTCAACAGAGATGCTCTGATGGAAAACGATCGCTTGAACACGCTCAGGGAACTATTTTGACAAAGCCAGACGTGTAAAAATGTGTTTATCTGTGGGATGACAAATTTAACATGAAATGAAAAGCTAAAAAAGCTTGGCAGACCAACTTTCTGGCAGGTCAAGACTCCAAGAGATTATTTGATAGAACAGACACTTCCCATCATAAATGAAGTATGTTAGAAAACATAACAAGAAGCACATTAGGACCAAGCTTGCACATTAGGACCATTCTCACCAGAAAAAAAATTTGCGACAAAAAGAAAAGAAAAGAAGTTTCTGGTAGAACTGCATGTGCCCAGTTCACTCAATCATTTAACCATTCCCAGAATGCCACTTGGTTCAAGCAAAAGGATGTCAGAGGAGATGCAGATCCTAAAACTTCCATATCGTCACTCGTACATACAGTACGTTTAATTGCCCCGCACTAGACAGAAGAGCTGATGTGGAAATAACATGAAAAACCAGACTTTCTGCTGTATGCATTCATATCGCATTTAACATCTTGCTAAAGTTTTCTGACTTTCGGTTTTTCATGTGTAGTTTCCAGTGGAATTTGGTACAGTTGCTAAGCAACTTTCATCCTAACTTTGCGATTTTTCAAACATCATGTCATACAGTTTTGAAAGTATAATTTTGAAAGTATTAAAATGCAAGCATGATGAAAGCTTTGTAATGACATAACACTTTGATATTTATTTCTGCTGCCCAATGTGATATCAGAGAACTGAATTTAGCCTTATCTAGCAACTGGCTTCTGAATCTTCTCAAAATGCCATTTCATACAACATAAACAAGTTACCCACAGCAGTAATAGAGTTCAGACAGTTTTGTTATGATTTATCCACCTCTGGTATCGAGTGTTCAGTCTACAGCAATGACATAGTTCAGGTGATAGGAATGTTAGCCCAGATTTTGAAAGGATCATTGTGGGGGCGGTATTAAGCATGTAGGGAGCGATGATACATCACTTGTTATGTTTATACCCTGATCTCACATCTACAGTTTCTTCCCCAACCCTCAATACTCCACCCTCCATCCCCCTCCCCCTTCTCAAATTGTATGTTCCATATCTAGCTGGCAAGGAGTGTACATTGCACTCAAGAATATTGTGTGTATCATAATACAGGGCTCTTATGTACTGGGTATGTTCATCAAGCTCAAGATCTGGCTGCACACACCCATACAAAAAAAAAAAAAATGTAACAACGCATTGATTTGTCAATACAACATATGCCCATAATATTTTGCTGTATAATACAGTGTAACATATTTTCATAAAGACTGGTCTAGAAATATTTTCGAAAAAGTTTGAAATTTCAAAATATCATATCTTCCATATTTCTTATATGATTTTTGTCATTTTTGGAACATTCTGTAGGGATGTTTCTTTTCTCTTTCTTCAAGAGCTTTTTTCTATTTCATTTTTGGGGTGGATTTTAAAAAAGGGATTCCTGGACCAGTAAAGATGCGAGTCTAAAAAGAAAAAGTATTACAGATAGCATAAGCGAACAAATCACAATTTCATTACTTCCTTGAATAATTTCCATCAAATTTTGATCGGATTTTGATTGTTGTGCTCAGAAAACTTTATTCCTTCTTTTCAGACTAACTTTGAATGGAACAGAGTTTCCCTTTAACCACTGTTTCCCCAAATAAAGTGACAGGAATGACGGAAACATTTATTAGCAGCAAAGCACATTTATTGACATACATGTTATCACCGACATGTTCAGCTATACAGTGTTATTCACTGTTATCAGAGTCTATCAGTAAACCATAAACTGTGCAAAGGGTGTTTCTACAAATGTAAACATGCACACATAGCCTTGAAACACATCCAGAAGACATGCAGATACAGTGCAGCATAGGTTGTCTGGACCTTACTACACTACAAACTCAAAGTAGATTTGTATACATGTAAGCCTATCAAACTCATAATAAACACGCCATCTTGTTGAACACTTCATTTTCCCTGAAGGACATATTACTGTACATATACTTTTGGTGATCAGAATGATTAGCATTCGTAAACAAATTAATCCCTTAATCATCCAGCGTCCTATTGGTGACAGATTTTTACTTTGTGATTAGAACTAACCAATGCTTTCATTTTCGATTATGTAGACTGTACAGAAAATTCACCAAACAAATTTAAAATTCAGTAACATTCATCAAATTCAACTAAAGTTTATCATTTCCTGAGTTTACATCATGGTGAAGAACTTTTGCAGCTGCAAATGTAACAATCATTATCAAGCACAAAATGTCATTACTTTTCAAGGGGTTCACAAATGCACTCATGAACAGGATTAGAAAGGCATTGTAGAGGAAAAGCAGCTTTACAATATTGAAAGGAATAGCCCAATGTTTTATGGGTGGATACTATACTACATGTAACTACAAAATTAAAATTTGGGGGTATGTAATATAACATCTAAATACTCAACTTAATACACAATGGAAACCTGGGGCCCGTTTCATAAAACTTGTCATCAGTGACAAGTTGTCATAGATGTGACAAGCTACTGAAATCCTTGCATCTGATTGGCTGAGAGCAAATTTGTCATAGAAATGTGGCAGTTGTCGCTGATAACAAATTTTATGAAATGGGCCCCAGACATTCTTCTGGGTCAGAGATTTAATTTTGAAGGATATCATTTAATAATCAAACTTGGTTTAAAACTACATACAATTGTATTATGAAAGCTAAATCTAGGAAATACTACTGATTATTACCTATACGAGGGAGTTTTTGACTCGGGCAATATGCTTTCAGTTTGGGCAATATTTTCTGGTACCTCCCTCAGGGCCAGTCAATATTATATAAATATTTCACAGGATAGGATCAGTTGGATCTCAACATAAAGCACAAAGGAAAAGAAAATGCTTCTGAATCTCACCTGAAATATTTTGCTGATGACTTTGAGTGGCTGCCAGGCGAAACCTCGCAGGTCAACCACCAACGTGAATCCATGGTCCTTGCTCTCATTACTGAAGAAGGGGAGAAAAAACAATGACATTATTAATTACATGTATATCACTGACAGAACAAACACAGAGTTGACTACCATTGTGTAGACATGTTTTACTAAAATTCCTATTCTCCTACATAAGAGCTTTAATGATATTCTGCAAGTATCATTACTTGTGTATCTAATCACAAGAACAAACAAATAAATAAAGATTTCTTTTGTCATCCTCATAAAAATAAAACAATAAATAACTAAATGACAAGTATTTTTTTAACATCAAGAGTTTGTGTTTCACCATTTGGCAAATTTTATTGAATTTCAAGTTACTACCCATGCCTTGGCGACCTTTCATGAAAACTGAATTGTAGACCACTCGTTTCTCGTTTCTCTTCCTTTATTTGTTATGCCTATCTTTAGTTTGTTTTCCTGCCTATTCCGTCCCTGCTTTCGTTCTTGTCCTTGTCATAGTTCTTTTGTTTTTTGTTTTGCCTGATGTCATATCCAAATTATCATACATGGAGTCCTTGATGGATCTTGAGATGCCCTCATCTTCCAGAGTAATTCACAAAATTGACAAGCTATGCTTCTCTTGTGAATTCCTCTTTTCCACATAGAGTTACAAAATAAAATTGTATTGTTTACTTGTTTATTTAGTGTATCGAAAAACAAAGTTGATATTTTTATAATTGTATCCATGTTTTGCTGAAACTTATGTGATTCAAAGTTCCATGAAATATTATGTACTCATGTAAGTGTTATGTATAATGCTTTGTATTACTTTATGTGGAAATAAAATCATTTGAATTGAATTGAGTCATAAATGCACCTCATTTAATCAGTCATGTCTAGAACTAGAGGCAATGATGAAATTAGTTTTTATAAAGCAAAGAGGATTTAGTAAAATAGAAAAATGTTTCTGGTTGAAGTGTTTCTCTTAGGGGAAAACAATCTCAAAATCGGTACAGGATGAGCAAAATCATGTGTGCCACAAGGATCAGGTCTTTAAAAAAATCTAGGATTTTGAGTTAATCCTTCGGATAAGAAATGTCATTAAGTGTCATGTGAACCTAACTATAGTCTAGTTTAGTTTCCCCACGGACCATCAACTGACCATTAAATCACTTCTACTACTTCTGTGGTTGGCTTGTGATCAAAATACAACCTTCCACTCATCAGTTACACTCTATTTGAGAACCACAGAATTTCAGCTACACGTTGTATACGGTAGCTGACAAGTGACATGGACTAGAGAGTTAGTGAATGCTTCTCACACAAGATTCGGTGAGAACTCACAAAAAAAAATGGAAGCAATTTTCACGGCAATCTCCTGGGAGTTTGCAATTTGCAATATTTTTTCAAATCTTTCATAGCATGTCACTTGTAGGTGGGAGAATGCTCCATCATCCTATAATCAGTAAAATATGACCACAAGTATGGGAAATATCCTTTCAATTGAAAACTGCTTTGTACTTGTGTACATTTCATACAATACATCATGCATGGGAAAAGAATGGTTGAAAATAGCAAGTTTCATTTAACTTCATGCAAGTATTCCAGTGAGTGCGTGTATGTTTCGTTTGAGGGTATTTTGTGTATCTACCTGCCCTTCCCATAACAAGATATTGGCCAAACATAACTGAGTTAAAACATACAGATAACAACATAACATTCAGATAACTCATGATTTGTCAGATTTGGATTACAGAATAATATCACTAGATTTTATACATTGTTTGCATTATTACAGTGCAGTCATCTGTGCAATTTCAATGATTTCAACAACTTTATTCTTCTCTTTGATAACTATTAAATAATAATAATAATGATAATAATGATAATAATTGCATTCATACAGTGCTTTATACTGATGTTTCTAAGCACATTGGTGCAATTCATACAAGAACACTACAAAATACAATAACATTAGAATAATGCAAAATCAAAATAACAGTAACAAAAAGAAGAAGAAGAAGAAAAAACAAAACATGTGATACAGTGATACAATAATTCATAACTGACTGTGTGCACCATCAAAAAAGAAAAAAAGATTATTGGATTGTTGAAGTACTGTAAAACGAGAAATGTTCGCGTGCATTTTAATTTCGCGAATTTCGCGAGCGCCAAGATTCGCGAAATTAAAATGCACGCGAAATTTCTTATCTACACTATTCAAATGCATTGAACGCAAGAGGCAATTCGCGAAAATTTCTTGCCACGAAAAAGGCCGTCGGCTCCAATTCGCGAAAATTTAGTGCCGCGAATATATCATGTTTTACAGTATTTTCTTCTCTTTAAGAATACCATTGCAAGCAGAATTTCTACTCTATAATACAGGGATGCACACTAACCCATTTTTTCTACTCATCCATCCTGTCTATCGGACCAGTAGGTGCCCAGTTTTTCCATTTTTTACTGGTCCATTCATGAAAAAGTTACTGGTCCCACAGTGATCTTTACTGGTCAGGGACCGTTGGACCAGTGCCAGTCTGCAGCGTTCTATAATACATAGGGCCTGGCTTGCAATCTCTCCAATGTTTGACCTGAGAGCAATATCTAACAGAAATCTACAAACACACACATTCTTCCAAGATCCTATGAACAAGAGCCACAACCCATTGTTGACTGACCCGGGTTTACACACAACTTTTATACAGGATGATTCATGTACCTGGTATGTGACTTATTGTTACATCATTTCATGGACCTTTCATACAATTACAAGCTGCCCATCCACTAATAATACTTCAATAAGGCATTCAACATTGTCCTTGTGGAGAGGACAATCAGCTAAATCTCTACTATTCATGTAAGATTCAGAGTATCTGATTCTTGACAGCCTGTAAGTAAAACAAGTTGTAAGACTAATTCAGCACTCTGAGAAGTTTGTTTACAGTTTTATTCTTCACTGTTGAGTTTAATTCTGCCATGCTCTGTTACTCTTTTTTTTTTTCTTCTCCCTCCTTTTCTCTCAATCATATCAAATCAAGCCTAATCCCTATTCTTGAGATGAAATTAATTTAACAGATCCACAGGTATCACTAGAAAATGAAGGAGGTACTGTATGTAGCTTGTTCAAAACAGAAGATTGAATAATGTGGATCCTATTGAAATTTCAGTGATGATTCCTCGTCTACAGAATATCTGCTTGAAATAAATGAACTTTTTATCTTCCTCAGGAGACATACATGTATTACTGATTGACATTTGACAATGGATGAAAGTTATTTCAAGCAAAAATAGGCCCATTCACATACAAGAATTACATTACAAAGATCAATTTTTACAAACAGTTTGATATTTTGGAGGTGTGTGCGAACGGGCCCAATATGTGTTTAAAGGGATCGTATAGTTTTGGTTGAGACCTAATTTCAGGTTTCTAACATTTTTTGGTGAGATAATGATAAACTTCTTCTGAAATATGAAATAGCATGTAATTCTATGAGGAATTCAACTTTCATTTGTTGAAAATTGGTTTTAAAATCGCTGAGATATTCAAAAAAGTGTGATTCTAATAAAGTGTGGGACCCACACTTAATTATGATCGCTTTGTTTTACTTTGTTTTTGGATGTTTCAGTCATTCCAAACCCGATTTTCATCAAATAAACTTTGAATTCCTCTTATAATGGTATGCTCTGTACTATATCATAAGTGTTTTCTTGGTATCTCGCAAAAAGTTAAAAGCCGAATTCTCATCTCCACCAATACTGTACCATCCCTTTAAGCTAATGCTTGTGATCCAGTTCCGAAGTTTGCACTTTGCATGATTTGAGTTCACACTGAACATAATAAACGTAAAACAGCTGATTGATACAAATTAGACAGCTCCTGTTTATAACTGATTCATTTAAGTATGCTTTACAGTGAGGAGTATGCCTAATGTTTCATACTGTAAGTTATGGCTGGAAAAGAATTTGTAGTGTGTCTAACGGGTGCTGTTCATTATTCCGAAGGTTCGCTATTCTGAAGGTTCGTTAATCCGAAACACACAAATTCCCTATACCTAGAGATTCGTTAATCCGAAAATGAAAAAGGGTTTGTTAATCCGAACATTTGTGGCGTTATTCCGAAGGTTCGTTATTCCGAAGATTTGTTAATCCGAAAATGAAATTCGGAATAACGAACCTTCGGAATAATGAATCTTCGGACTAAAGAGCCTTCGGAATAACGAATCTTCGGAATAACGAGCTGTAACCGTGTCTAACAAACAGGTTCTTGACAAATGAAGTGTTTTTCTATCTTTCTTTGAACATGATGAACCTGTCAATACAGTGGATGCATGCTTCTACAGTCAAAGACAGACTAAAACAAAAACCGAGAAAACAGCTGTAGTTTTATTTGAATTTGAAACAAGGCATGGCCAGCATTCCTATATGATGATATTAATGGATGTCACCTTGGTCTTTACATCACCAACATCTCCTTTAACTCTGTCTTCACATCTAATAGCAAAGACACCACACAGGATGTCGATGCCATTTTCAATGAGCAGCCCCGAGGGACTTAAAGGTCCAGTTTACCTTTGGGAGCAGTGATTTTAAAAATGTTCAAGATATCACATTTGATGCATACGTGTAGATATGCTGTATCACAAAACATCCTACCATATAAAATTTTCGCAATAAAGCCTGAAATATAAGGATATATCAGTATTTTTCTCAATAAACCGTAACTGTAGACGGTTTAATCTGGAAACATTCTTATTATAACTATTGTTCACATTTTGTGTATTTAACAACACTTAACATCGATTATACGGATTCAATTTTTTACAGTAGTTGTTTCTATCCCTAACTGACATTTTAGAACTATTTTAAAGCACTAATGCTGGGTTTTTGTTTCATCTGCAAATGGTAAATTATGCCTTTAAACTGGGGGAAGATGGGTAAACACACTTCAAATAGCTGGACATCCCGTGGAGAAGACAGGGGGGGGTCAGTTACGGTCTCTGTCGGGTCAGGTCACATGACTAAGATGGCTGGCGATTCTGATTGGTTCAGACAGATCTCAGGGACTGGGTGAGAACCATTGCCTCATGCTACTTGCTTAGTCTGTTTTCCAAACTGTGTGATTCGGCATCAAGCTTGCAATACCCCCAGATGATTTTAGGAAAAATCAGAACATAACTCTTCAAACATTATACGATTCAAGGGGGAAATATCAACAAGTTTGCCTTCGAGGGGAAATATTAACAAATTTCCCTTTGCTCAATGATTAATATCTGTGTGGAATAATCTACCAATTTCTGTAATTAATTCTAACTTGGTCGAAAAATTCCAAGATCTCCTTATAGGCCAAAGATCTTTCTGTGACATGTACAGTATGTATTTTCTCTCCTCAAAGCTGATACCATCAACTTAAGTAAGGAATAATAGCACAATAATTCACCCATTATGAACATAATTATAATGATCACAATGTTATTCATGCAAGGCACACTTACAGGTATATGGCATGCATACAAGTGTACATTTGTACCTCTGATTAAATCCATTGAGGACGGGCTGATTTTGCAATAACGCGCATTTCCCATAGACACTTGCCCGAGTTTACTCGGGACTCGCCCTCAACGGGTTAAGGCCATCACACACTATACGACTTTTGGTCACACGACTGACCAACTTTCGATCTGAAATAAACAAGCGTGTTTATTCTGAGGCTATTGTGATTTATTTCAGATCCAAAGTCGGTCAGTCTTGCGACCAAAAGTCGTATAGTGTGCGGTGGCCCTTAGTCACTACATGTCCCACTTCAACATTATGAAAATATGCAGTCACCTTGAAGACTGCCATTTCTGAGACATCACTGTTGACATAATCACCAGCTATTTATTGTCCTTTCATGACTGAATCGTTGGTATCCACATAACTGGACCAGAGAATGGTAGACTTTGAACCTATTGAGTATTTCTAGTCTACTCCACTTCTGTCTATCATACGATGTAAATGAAATAATGAATTACAACATAATATCTATCTTTCATGGCTTATGTCTGTGTATGTAAGATAGCAGTAAATTCACAATTTGCCCTGGTAGGAGTTTGAGCCATATTTACTTTTGAGAAGCTCTAATACAAACACAATTATGAGTTAATACCAAAGTTCACAAAATGAGTGACTAATAGACAAGTACTGGGATAAATCATACACCCACAGCCAAGGCGTAGTTCTGCACAGTACAATGGTCACATTGAAGACTGCATTGACTTGAAGTATAATTTGACATTTTCAAAGAATTACTATTAATATTGAAAGAAAACAGTATGTCATCTATCATGACCTTGTCTGTTAAAAAACAAAAAATAGGCAACATACATTTGTAGCCCTGATGAATCGAGAGACTAGTCTTCAATGGATTAAATAAGATTTATTTTCCATAAGAAGGAATGGAGGCTGTCACCAAACATAGGCTGATTCAAGACATAGCTCATGCATCAATCAAAATGTCTTTAGTTGCTGGGCAACATACATGACATTATGAAGAGTTTATTCTTTAAAGGCCACCGCACACTTCACGATCAGACTGGTCTTAAAGTCTTAAGCCAAGCCAGTCGTACGACCGGACACCGCACTAACTACGACCGAACCTTACGAGAAGGCTTACGACTGTAAAGCGCGCGCAGTGTGCTTGCATTTTACTGCATTGTGAATGGTTGAAAGCCTACGACCGGTCGTAGAAATTTAACATGTCAAATCTCTACGACTGGCGCTAAGACCCAGTCGTACGACTGGAAACTGGCAAGACTGTGATGTCACACTTCCAGTCAAGGTCTTAAAGGGATGGTACAGTATTGGTGGAGATGAAAATTGGGCTTTAACTTTTTTGCGAGATACCAAGAAAACACTTATGAAATACTACAGAGCATACCATTTTAAGAGGAATTCAAAGTTTATTTGATAAAAATCAGGATTGGAATAGTTGAAACATCCAAAAACAAAATAAAATAAAACGATCGTAATAAAATGTGGGTCCCACACTTTATTAGGATTGCTCTGTTTTGGATATTTCGGCCATTTCAAAACCAATTTTCATCAAATAAACATTGAATCCCTCTTGGAATTACATGCTCTTTCATAATTTCACAAGAGGTTTCTCACTATCTCACCAAAAAATGATAAAAACCTGAAGTTAAGTCTCAACCAAAACTATATGATCCCTTTAAGACCGGTGAATCGGGGCAAAATCGTGTAGTGTGGGGCGGGCGTTAGTCAAAGAAGGTCTTAAATATTTCAATTTACCAAACCCCATATATATGATCACGGTGATAAAGACGAAAACTACAACCAACTCTTCTGATATATTATGTACAGATATGCACGGTCTGTCCAATCTGAAAGTGGGAGTCGCCCCTTGATGTAAAAACAACAACACCAACACACTTGATAAACCAGTCATTAAATGCATCTGAAGCTAAGCCATCACTCAGTAATCACTTTCAGATCTTCTAATGACTGAGCAAAGTGTATGTTTAGTGCTTGGTGTTATGTTATTGCTCACGTTCCAGCAATAATGTTTACTATACATGCATAGATATTGCAAGGTCCGGATTACATGTTTTTCTCTTTTCATGAGATCTCCTTTATACTTTATGAGCTATGGACACAGCATGACACCCAAACATAGTATTGGTGAATACTGGTTTGTTTTCCAGAAATTGGGGGGAAAAAATAGCACATGCTTACACATTCCCCCACCTCCTTCGTTTACCGACACTTTTGTCACCTATTACCACTTTCTTTTTATATAAACAGGTGGGCTGATGCACGTACATTGTAAGTGCCCTTTGACATAAAGAATCTGATAACATCCTCGAGTATTTCTGTTAAACAGAGTAGAAAGATGTAGGGACATACAACCTTCTACCTCTCTCAATATACTTGTAGTGGCTGTCCATGAAGTCATCTTAATGTCATTCTAATGCCAAGCGGATTGACACGAAATCAGGGACAAGCAAGATAATCTTCACTTACGTAGTTCAAAATGTCTTCAAATCTCGTTTGTTTACCAAACATCTTGATGTCAGCCATGGATATCAGGCGAGTAAAACAAGATCTTTTCCCCCCATGTGTGTGGGAAACCTAGTGATAAACATTGGTGCTATCTGATAATGGTTGAATGTTTTTTCCACAGTGTGGGGCAACTGAAGTCAAATTTCCCTAACGTTTACTGCACACTTAAAACATATCTGCTTGGTGATAAAGAACACTCTTCAATGTTACACAAATGGCTTCCAGTTTCTGTCTTGAACATTTTGTCAGCAGGTTTTTGTTTGCCTAGTTTTCAATGATTTCACAGCTCTGTTATGACAAAAATCTCAAAATGGCCAAAGTCTTTTAATGCTATACCTTGACTTGCCTGAATAAGTTCAGAAGGAACAAAGTCCATTCAGATACTTGAGTATGTACTTGCATATGAATAAAAGATGTGGGTCTTTTTTTTTTTGGGGGGGGGGGGGGGGGGGAGTTCAGTTTTGAATTTGTTTTTTTTTTACACACTTTTTCATGAAAAGTAAAAGCAAATAAATCAATTCATAAGAATGGAATGTCCAATGTACATAGCAGGGAAGTATCTACAGACAGAACCTTTGGAATGTAATGGGTGTGATTTTCCCCCACTTTTTTTTATTCCTTTTTCTTTCTCTTTTGGCAAGCCAGAAGAGTGGGGGGGGGGGGGGGCTCCATCCCCCTCCACTCTTAAGAGTCTAAACAGTAAGGCTGTATTTTGAGGAATGTATTTTTAATTATGTCATAATGACTCACCTACGTCTAGAACCGTTGTATTTATGTTTTTAGTCCAGGAGGGAGTCAAAATATATTTCAGTATATCGTTGTGAACTACAAATATTTGTTTCCACCAACGCAAGGTAAACTCTAGTAAGATGCCTCACATTTATGAGTCAGTACCTAAATCTTTCCACTGTAGCTTCAAATGTACCTGTTCAATGTATACCCATTTTCATTCAGTAGGCACTTGACTTGTGCAGACTTGGTCCTTATTTGAGAGAAAAGGAGGGACGTTGATCACATTTAGAAGTTTGTAGGGCAAATATGAATGTATATGTGCACTATCTACTCTGTAAATGTAAAGGAACTGAAGGCTTGCTTGTGTTGGAGTAAGATTAGGGACCGCTCCTTTTAGAGTAAAATTACTGGGCTATTCAGCTCTTTCAGACTTTAGCTCTTTTCTGTATGAATTTAACTCTCTGAAAGGTAAGAAAGTCCCTTTTTAGAGAACAGAGCAGATTTTAGCTTCAAAAAGAGCTGTCCCTAATCACACTCCAACACAGGCAAGAATAACTCCCGTGTTAAACATCAATGGAGTATAAGAAGTAAAACTAGTTAAAGTAAAACTATTCTGGTGTTCCTCCACAATGTGTTCATCTAAAAAAAGTAAACATTCATTCCTCACCTTGGTAATGACGCGAGGTAAGTGATGGTGGTAGCGATGTCCTCGATGGATATCTCTGATGTCTGGATAGGAAATGAGATGATGGGTCCTCCTCGTCTGTCCTTTCCACCTGTTAAATATTGGAGGCAAGAAATAGAACTAAACAATTACTCACTGACTGCGAATCACTTTGGGTGTATCATCCATACTTGGTAGTATCCATCTATTTGGTTGAAAGAGATAGAAATTATCTGAAGATTTCTCTTGCAATTGTGCTCAAAGTCTTCCTTTTTTTTTTTTTTTTGATTTTAGAAACTAATGTTATGGCATTTACTCAGTTACTGCAAGATAAATAGTCCTCCCTAAGTATTCAATTTTGGAAACTGAGATAGGTTTTGTTTCAGTAAAGAAAAGAAGATGCCAAGTTAAGATTTGCCAGCCTAAAGGCCATGGGTTGTTCCTCCCCCATCTCTTCCTCCTCCTATAGCTTTTCCTTCTCCTCTTTCAAGCCCTTCTCCCCCTCCTTCTCCTTCTCCTCCTCCTCCTCCTCCTCTTCCATTCCTCATCCCTTTTCTCCTCATCTTATGCCTTCTTTCCCCTCTCTTCATTTCTCCCCTTTGTACCCTTTTCCTCTTTGATACATTTTTTCCTAGCACCCATCTCCTTACTCTCTCTCTCTCTCCCTCTCTCCTCTTCCTCCTCCTCCTCCTCCTCATCCTTTTCCACCTCTTCCTCCCCTCCCTTCTCCTTCTCCATCTTTAAAACATTCATGTACCCGATTTAATCAGGTCAATGCATCAGACTCAGAAACAACCCATTCCCACTCTTTACATTCCACCATCTTTCGACACACAGATAAAGTTGACATACAGAGCTGAGGCTAATGTTAACACTAGGTTTAAAGGCATTATTTACCATTTGTAGATGAAACAAAATCAAAGTTCTAGTGCTTCAAAATAGTTCTAAAATGTGAGTTGGGATAGAAACAACCAATGTAAAAATTCGAACCAGTATTATCGATGTCACATATTGTTAATTACAACAAAAAAAATGTGAACATTAGTTATAATAAAAATGTTTCCAGACTAAACCATCTACAGTTTCAGGTTTATTGAGAAAAATACAGATATCTCCTTATATTTTAGGCTTTATTGTGAAAATTTAACATGGAAGGATGTTTTGTGGTACAACAGACCTACTCATATGCATCAAATGTGATATCTTAATTTTTTTTTAAATCACTGCTCCCAAAGGTAATCAGGACCTTTAACACTGAGTTTAATACTGATTACAGTTATAAAACAACCATTATTTGCAGTTGTAAGACACATCCAGTGCATCAAAACTACTTCAGGATCTATAGTCAGTAGACCATATCTGAATTCTTAAAATTCCACAAAATCCAGGAGTGATTACAAACCAAAGAAGCTAGGCAGTCTATTTTGTATCAATATCTTCTTTACAGACCACTTTACCAGGAAGTACTCCATAGCAATGTGTAATTTGGGGCTCCTGAACAACTTCCTGTATTACTCTCTAAAAATACCAAGTAGCTGTGTTTTCAGGATATGACACGATAAAGGTGAATGACCTTTAAAGAGAACATGTGTCTGGTAGAAAGATAATGGGACACATTTTTTTTATCTTTAAAGGCTCCCTCTAGAGGTCATCCTAATCTATATCATTTTGTATTTGTGGCAATGAGACGATGAGACAGTATTCCTTGCATATATCGTCGGTCTTATGCCAAAAGGGCCTTGAACCTCTTCCACTGTTATGCCAAAAGGCCCTTAACACTATAGACTTTGACCACTATTAGTGCCCTTTTGGCATAACGGGGAAGTTCTCTAAGGCCCTTTTGGCATAAGGCCGATGATATTTTGCATTCTTAGCCCTTTTTCTGCTCGAGACTTTGGACAGTGTGTACAATGCTAATTGGGTTTTCTGTGCCAATCAGCACTCAGAACACACAGAGAGCATTTTCCAGGCACAAGTGCAATTCATCTTGTATTGCCCCAGAAAACTCTGTACACTTGAAGAAGACTACACAAGAATGTATTTGCCAGGCATTTAATCAAAACCACATGTAGGGCCTACATCTGTATACAGTAAAAACAAACGGTTGTAGGCCTATAATATCCTCAACATGAATGAAGTTTACACAGGGTCTCTTTGGCATCCTTTGCTGTATACTACACATTTTGATGATGCCAAACATTTTCAATTGTAAATATGAAACATTAATTTTAGTAACATTTGACTTGAGATTTTAAGTAAGTGAACACAATAATAAACATACATGTCATGCAGAGAACATACTGTGGGCTGACAAGAAAATCAAATCAAATAAAAAAACTTGCCCACTGTGAAGATATTTTTCATAAAACACAAACATCAAACTGAGTCTGTGACCACAAATCCCACAGAAACATCCCCACTGATAAAAAAAAACGAAGAAACAACAACTTTGTGGGTCAAAGTCAGGTCATCTATTCAAGAGGGAGGGGCATTCCATTCTGGAAAAAAGGTTGGCCAAGTCAGACCTCAGTATTGTCAAAAAGTCAACATCTGTCATTCCCATTCACATGGATATCCAGAAATGCAGTTAATGTGCGACATTTTGTTGCTATCACTGCTGTTTTCAATGCCTCTCACTGCAAAGTCTATTCCTGTACTGTGTGATATGAGTTTGGAGATCTAGACATTCCTTCCCCAAAACTCAGATCTATGATGTACGTAAAAGCACTGTCAGGTTATGATCTGTCAAATGCTGCAGATACATTTTAAACATTATAGCGATCCATGATGTCTATTATGTCAATTTACTGAAAAAAATACATATAGGCATGTCTATCAGGAAATGAAATAGGCCTATATATTTTCAATATCAGAAGTAATCTTCAGCTGCTCATTACTATATCATTCATAGAGCTACATAGCTCCATGACTATGTGGTGAGATGAGATCAATTTCTAGATTATTGTTTCAATAGGATTCTACAGACTACAGATTTTCTGACAATTGTGACATTTGAAATATACTAGGCCTATTGGTATTCTACATAGCAGTACCACGATGCTTCCATTTAATGCTGTATACACAGCACGTAACTTTCCTTCCGTGCAGTTTCACCCTTTTACAGTCAAAACCCTGCATTATTTTGATCTCATTCAGTGAGGTAAATTCTACATCTACATGTATCTAAATTACGTCCAAGAATAGTTTGGTCTCATAAATGAAAAGTCTTGTTACAAAGATAAATAGATGTAGGCCGACATAATGTATATTTTTCATACTCTCTTCAATACGAGTCATTCAAAGTGAGGCCAGTTCAGTGGAATTTCAATGAGTGTCAAAGGTTGAACATCTTTTCAAATTTCACTTTAACTTTTTTTTCATAATTCTTTATTCGAATATCGTTCAATTTCATATCACAAAATTCATGTTCACACACACACACACACACACACACACACACACACACAATGGCAACAAAATGTGGTCATCATTTTCAAATCATATCCCTCTTCTTTCTGTCTGTCTATCTCTATGGTGCTTTTGAACACACAAAACCATATCAGTCTCTCTCTCTCCCTCAAAAACAAATGAAATATTTCCAAAACAACGAGCATAAAGTCTCACGACCTCATGAACTTTGCAAGAATGAATGAGTTTGCCGCAAGCAAACAAATAGCAGGGTAAAAAGTTTAAGGTCTTTTATTCCTGAAGTTCATGATCAGTACACCTTTGCTATTCATAACAGATTTAGAGATTCATCTTCATTTGTTCTCAAACTTTGATAATATTTGGCATCAAAAGAACTGTGACTCTAGTCTACACTGTACCCTCATACATTCCCTACGGGCAAAGCGGGACACATGCAACAAGTGGAGACAGGCACTTTTTTAGCCCTTTTATAATTGAAATCTGCAGAAAACCTTGCGAGGGATATACAGCTGTAGGGATGATCCGATTGTGAGTTTGCCTGTATGGAGACAACACAAAGTATGCATCGGATCGCCTTCATTCAAAAGAGAATGTCATTGTCTGTATTGCTGTATTTTACGGTGGAATGATTTTGCCCCCAAATATTCCGACAAAAGGATCCCTGAAAGGGGCTGCTGAATTTTGAAGCGCCATTAACCAGCTAATTCAGCCCAAATATCTGGTTCAAAGAATTTTTGAGGATATAGAACCCATGACTGTATGACACCCTCCTTGTCGAAATACCCACGACACAATTACATTCCTCGTAAACATGTGGCAACACATTATTCATCATCATTACAGAACATTAACCCATTGAAGATGAGTCGCAAGTATTTATGGGTATTAAAGCGTATGGTATATGGGAAATGCATGTTGTAGCAGCCTGTCCTCAACGAGTTAATATTCTTCCATGCTTTAATTTGAAGCCACAACATTCATGATTTTAGCCATTTTCTCTCAAAGGTTTGAGGGCTCTTGCTGATCTGATTACATGCATCATAATTTCATACCTTTTGTCTCTGATAAATCTCCCATAAGATTACTATTAGAGCATAACTGGATCGAGTATCTGAAGCTACGTGCAGGGGGTGTTTCATAAAGCTGTTCTTAAAGTTACGAACAACTTAAGAATGACTGGTGATCAGTTCTTGTGCTGAATTATTGAAATTCTGATAAGTACATGTATAGCACATCAGAACATGTTCCAGTCGTTCTTAAAGTTGTTCGTAACTTTAAGAGCAGCTTTACGAAACACCCCAGGTTAAACTTCTTGGACTACTTCCAAGTATACTCAGGCTGGAGGGCAATGTTGAGCATGTGACAGAACCAAATTATCCTCAAAATGTGTGATATTGGAACGAATGAAGTAGGTCCTACAACTATAATACATGGTTTGCAATAGGAACTGGACACTCTGAGCATTACCATACTGGCAACATTTTGCTAACATTGCGGCCATACTTTTCTCATCTCAATAAGGTTGTATATAAAATGTGGG
This sequence comes from Diadema antillarum, assembly GCF_040938485.1. Taxonomy (NCBI): domain Eukaryota; kingdom Metazoa; phylum Echinodermata; class Echinoidea; order Diadematoida; family Diadematidae; genus Diadema; species Diadema antillarum. The sequence continues at coordinate 1,685,114 of NW_027270908.1, read as the reverse complement.
GAAAAATATATCCTGTTACAATTTGTAAGTTTAGATTAAAAAAAAAAATAGTACCTCAAGACCAATCATTTCATTATCTGATTTCAAGGTTTTAGTTGATTCAATAATTGCAGAAACCAAAAATATATAACAATTTGATAATTTTCCCAAATTTTAATGTCAATGATGGTATGTCTATGTGGTCTTCACTGGAAGTACACTGTATTTTCCATTGATTGCCTGTTGATATCATTCCCCACTTTTTATGATAAATTGCAGTTGTACATCATAACATATTCCAAAAGAAAATTGAGCTATCATTTTCCAAAAGCTATTTGTCATCACCAGAAACTTCCTTAATACTACATTTGTACTTGAACCCTCACATTCACAATACTAAGCAGAATGCATCATAAACTTGCTGGCGCAAATTTAAGAGGGTCATAAAATTCAAAACAGACTTCTACTCTGGCAGAGATTTTGAAGGTATGACTCATTCTCACCCGTCAAGTTACTATTACCTTTCTATTTATTCTCTTGCCTCGGATCCAAGTCTGACACGACTCTGAGGTGAGAGTGAAATAAAAGATTTTCTATCCCTCGAAAGAAGGCTATGTATCACTATCACTGCGTTCACATTGTCCCCCGCGCCGCGGGGAAAGTCCCGAGCTGTGGGACTTTCTCCTCCAAAACCATAATGTGAACGCTCGCTGGGACGTGTCCCCTCGTCCCCGCGAATCAAGTCGGGTACGGGGACAAGATTTGGAGGGGAGAGTGACCTTGGGGCGAAATTGATAGCGTCCAGCTGTGGTCATCAAATGTGCGCATGCGCTATGCCTGGCAGAGCTCGCCCCAAGCCCCAATTGCCCCCACAGCTCGGGGACAGATGAGATACCAATGTGAACGGTCAGTCGTAAAAAAGATAAGATCTCTTGAGGCTGTCCCCGCGGCGCGGGGGACAATGTGAACGCGGGGTGAGGGGATAATCCTTTGTGAACACAAGTCGTTACAGCACCAGATTAAAATCAGAGCCTGATGGGGAAGAAATGAGAGTCTAAGCCACTGTAATCTGAATAACAATAATCAGCTTAAAGACAGCAGAAGTCTTGCCTTCCTCTGTACAGGGTTACCTTGCATGCCTGTGTTGACTCCTTTGTGTGTTACAGAATTTTTTGAGTTCAGCATGGCATTTGCCAGGGACACACTTTCACAAGTTTTTACCTGGCTTTATTTTCAGACACGTGTTGATTTTCCTGTAGCATTTAAAACCCGTTGAGGACGGACCGATTTTGCTACAACATGCATTTCCCATAGACCCCTGCGGGAGTATACTCGGGCCTCGTCCTCAATGGGTTCATCCAGTGGAAATCTTGTTAAAAGCTCGATCACACACTATGATCTTGAAGCAGCTTTTAAAAATTACCATGTCATGGCAAAAGACTGGATGAAAAAGGAACCACAACATGACAGACGCACAACCAGTAAACATGAACTGCAGATAGAAATCAGCCAGGACTGTATAATAATGCAGTACACATTCCATTCATTCACTGACGCTTCATTTTTTTTTAAAGGACCAACAAGAAACTCTTGTCAATATTCTGAAGTGTTTTGCTGCCAGGGCTGGTAAACATGGTATACACACATTGTTCTTTAATCCTCAAGAGATTATTTCATGCTTTTCTGTAAAATCGCTATGCCTGCTGTTTGTTCATAAGTTTGGGGGGGGGGGGGGGGTTTCTGGTTGTGGTTGTTTTGCCTGCCGTCCTACGACTACCAGAGTCTGCCAGGCAGAATCATATTTCTCCAAAACATCCTCTTGGTAATGACCTCCTCCCTGTTGGACCTCAGGGGTCAGCTATGGGGTAAGTAGCACACCCACTCCCATCCCTCCAGAAACCCCTGGGATCAAACTGGGAGACTGCTGCTATCTCCAGCAGGTGGGTGATGCGATGATCTGAGGCCCATTCACAATGATGGTAAAATACATGTACCATGGTGTTTCAAATTGTGGTATTTCGGAAAAAGAACACAGATACATCACCAAATACATTCACAAAACGTCCTGGTATTTAGGGCGGTAACCAGAAATCCAAACTTTGTCCAAAATATGCCTCCCACCTTTTGGGTGTGAATCATGTCACCAATACATGTACCACCTACATTGTATCATACTGCAGTGTATTTCTCATGTAACCTGACATATATCCCGTCTTTTCCTATGGAGATACACTCATGCACAACGCTTTATATACCAGAAATACCATGGTCAGTATTTTGTGAATAGGAACAGTACCAAGTAAATTTCATACTGTGGTATATATTACCATGGTATTTCACCAATGAAAACGGTACTGGTAGCCCAGAACTTACCACGGTATCCAATACTCATAGTAATTCTATATGTGAATGCACCTAGTGTTGGGCCTTAGGGGTCAGATATGGGGTACAAAATTGTAAGTAACACACCCACTCCCATCCCTCCAGAAACCTTTGAGATCAAACTGGGGGACTGTCTTGAGCAGGTGGGTGCTGTGATAGATACAAACTGTATGTGAAGTGGAAGGCGAGGACAATCCGGATTTCAAGCCTTGTTTGCCAGTTGCTTTGAAATCAACATATTATTTTTCTTCCCCCATAAGTTTGAATCCTTTTATTTTTTTCCCACTGCCCACTCAGTTTATTGGAGGAGAAGTCTTAGGAAAGCCACAGACATTGTTCAGTGCCAGATATAAAGATCAATTTTTGCATTGCAGTGCAATAACCAAAAACTCTTGTATGTGTGAATGTAGATAATGATACTACATCTTTACTAATTTGCCAATGGTAACTATTAAACAGAATGAAACGGCGGGGCAGGGTGGGGTGGAGGTTGATATTTATACTTCTTATGCTACATAGATGAAGTTCTTGCGGTGTCATTTTTGTGTGTGTGTGTCTGTGATATATTGGGGGGGCTGACTTCAAAAACTTTGGGTCTTAAAAAATTGGTGGCAAAATTTGTCACCAATGATCAAAATAACTGAAGTTCAACTAGCAGGCCTACATTGTATACCAACATGTACAGTCATTTTGAAAGGGGTACAATGTGATTGATGTTGGATGGGGTGGTGGAACAGAAAGGTCAGGAGGGTATTTTATTCCCCCCTTGTCAGAGGATTATGAATGGAATCTGGTGGTGGTATGCTCCATTAACTCCAGCCATGAAAGCAAGAGATATCACAATGGAAAGGAAGCTGACAGGCATGGCTTCACTTTGAACTTGAGGTCTTGGATCTAGTTTTGCGATCTCCAGAGCAACGTCACACCTACAGAGCTTCCATCTTTACCAGGACGCTTCAAACCTACACATTGTACTTGCTCAATTGCCCAAGGCAACTTTTGGGAGCATTTCTCTAAAATTTTCTGAGGTCTTAATCACAATTCTAAATGTGCTTGGGCCAATTTTTGGTGATTAAAAATATCAAATGCAGTTGTGTTTTCATTCCTGGTCAGAACAGGGAGGTGAGACGAAACTCACCTCCCTGGTCAGAAACAGCAATTTGAAATGGTAGCAGAGGGCAATTTCAAATGTGTTTGAGCCTCAATGCCTTTCTGTGGAGTGGAAAAATTCACGCTGTTTTGAAGTGAGTTTATATCGCTTGCCTTAGCTTACTTCTACTTCTCTGGTCAAAGAGCACAAAGCAGCTGTGTGGTGACAACTCCATTTGATATTACATGAATTTTAGACAGCATCTCGATTATAAAACCTGTTTCAAGAATCATTCATGGATTGTGTACATTTGTATACGCCTTTTGGAATGGGTTTTGGAACATGATTCTATCTACTGAGTTAGCAGCCTGCATGGGACTGCATTCAACATGGAAAGATCATCTTCCAAATACAATGTATGTCAAGCTGGCTATAGCCCCCTCTCATGTTTCTCCATCTACAATGTATTCCACCCCCCCCCCCCCCTTATCTCTCTCCCTCTCTCTCCCTTCTCTCTTCAACTCTCCCTCTATTGTATATTATTCCATCTCATTGTTCGCTCACTGCTTTGTCACTGCTTTTAAGACTCTGAATCTCCTGCAAATTTGACTGGGACGAAATATCAACAAGCAGATTTCCTCCTACCAACATGTTCATCTATGTTTAATATCAGACCTTCTCTAGCCAGTTATTATCTCTTTGCCTGTGGCTCTTCCCTCCCCATTTCATTTTTTCGTACTCCACTTTCCTCTAACCTATCTATCTAGATACACATCTACCTACCTTTTCATCTGTATCTCTATCGTTCAATCAATGAATCAATCCATGAGTATCTACCTACAGTACAAATATGTATCTCTTTATTCATAAATCCATCCATCTATTTATCTATCTATCAATATTAAAAAAAAAAATTCTCTCTAGCTCTCATTGCTTCTATCATATTACTTAATACCAGTCATCTACTTTTCTTAATAACTCTTTGCAAATCATAATATGTCAGAGAACATCAAAAGTGCCAAGCGCTATTCCATTACTCAGACACATTTACCTCACAGCCAAAGCGTGTCATTTTCTCTACAATTTTGGCTCGGCATATGCCTACTGCATTTCTAGAATAAATGCTTCATAAAAAGTTACATGGCTTTGAAAAACAAGTATTTTCCAAAAGCACTGTGTCGTAGTCTCAAAATATTGTGGCACACAGGGAGCTATACACCATGGCAAACAAAGAGTTAACACTGCATGCTATGAAATCTTCAGAGGTATGAAGCAATGGGCTCTTACCTGACAGGTATGCAAACTGTGAGCTGAGCAGATCTTTGATTTCTGAGGCCTGCATCACTGGAGCTAGAATGTAATAAAAAGGAAGCAAGATATTAATGACTATGACTACATGTATATAATTGTTTACGGTCAGACTGCAGAAATAACCTCACACAAGAGATCTTAAACATTACTGACGTAGTAGAGTTATAGTGTTGGCACAACAAGGTTTGTAGAAGTTGATGCTAAAGGAATGAATAGTACCTTTAACCCTTACTGCCCCCCCCCCCCACCCCATCCCCACTCTACTGGATACAATCTTGCGAGTATTTTCTGGTGCAAGAACAAGAAGACATGTCTGAAGACAATCTTACTGTAGCTCTATTCATGATTCCAGAAAATTGTGTGAAAAGGACCCATTTCTGTTTCATTATGTACAGCTGTAGGTCTGTCAAATGAGCAGGGTTCACTCAATGAGGAAAACCATAATGTGAATGGCATATGAGTGATCAACAAAAAATATATCTATATTTTTAAACAATACAAGACAAATGCTGTCCAAAATTAAGCTTCAATTGACATTTATCTGACTGGCTAGCAGTGGAATTTCTCAAAATGAAAGATTCTTTCACACATGCGTCCATGCAAGACAGAAACTTCAGGATCAGAGTCAAAAGGGAGTTCATGGTTGTGATTTGCACATGTGCAGAACAAAGGTCAAATGAGAATGTCTGTGTATTTGCCACTGACTTTAAAACGTAAAGAAGTCTCGAGCAACTATGAGAATCTGAATCATGTCAGTACAATGTATGTGTTTCAGACTAAATTAGAACATACAGGTGTACATATTGTAAGTCATTTATCACCACTGTTTAGCATAATCTCTCCATGCACTTTCTCAACATTGATTTAATACAAGATGACAATGCTTCAACAAGGAATTCTTGATCACAACACATGTCCGTGTGATTTCAAAGTCTGTGGTGTAGGGGTCAAATGAGACATGCACTATCCATGACCTTCCTTATACCTGACTCGCAAAATTCACAAAAATAAAAACCTCATGAAATATTTGGCACAAACAGTATATGACTTTAATATGTTAGATGACAGTGGGTACTGAAAAAAAAAAAAAAATCAACAGCCCTTCTCTTGATGGGCAACCACAGCTCATAAAGGGCTTTTTACACTTGTAAATTTTTGCTTAGCCCCGGACCAACGGTGGGGCTAAGGGGGGGCCTTAGCCCCACCGTTGGTACGGGACTATCCTTAGCCCACTTTCTGTTTACACTCGTTTTTGCCAAAGTGGGCTAGCCCCACCAATAGTACGGTACTATCTGGCTCTGCAAATTAGCAGGGGTTAGCACCGCAATTGCGGTGCTAGCACCGCAATTGCGGTGCCAAGCAAGTGAGTGTAAACAGAACGAAAAAATAATCCCGGGCTAAGCGAAGGAGGCGAAGTCCGACCCTCACTGACCAATCAGAAACGAGGTAATCAAGTGCTGCCGGTGCATGCGTGTACGTGTACAGTACACAGCGTAATTATGAATATTCATGTGGTTTGGAAAGTCCGGGGCTAAGAAATACGAGTGTAAAAAGGTAAGTTTTCTCCTTAGCCCCGGACAAGAGCTGGTACGGGACTAATTGGCGAGTGTAAAAAGCTGAAAAAATTGGTACGGGACTAACGATAGTCCTGGGTCAGAGAAAGTCCGGGGTTAAGAAACACAAGTGTAAAAAGCCCTTGAGTCATACCTACACAGCTGTGGATGCATACACTGTACATCAATGGAAGTTCATTCAGTACCAAGAGAAAAAAAAAATGGCTTTCTATTCACTTTTGATTTTTTTTTACAATCACACCCACACATCCCAGCCATGAATGTTTTGTGTACACTGTATAAATCTGCAAATAGGAAACCAGCCACCTATATTCATGCTCAACAGACTGTAAATCCCTGCGGAATGCAGAGAATAGGGTAATTGTCACCCCCTCAGGTTAGAGAGGTGATTATGTAGTCTATTTGCAATACATGATACGAGCTATCCCATTATACACATCTGACGCTGCACAAACAATCTTCCATGGAGTACACAAAAGACAACACAGAAATGAACATGAAATGCAAGGAAATGTTTGCGGCTTATGTGACCTTTCAATGCCCTAATTACACAAATAGACATCTTCACAGTATTAAAGGGATTGTACAGTTTCGGTTGAGACATAACTTCAGATTTCTAACATTTTTTGGTGAGATAATGAAAAACCTCTTATGAAATATGAAAAAGCATGTAATTTTATGAGGAATTCAACGTTTATTTGATGAAAATTGGTTTTGAAATAGCTGAGATATCCAAAAAGAGCGATTCTAATAAAGTGTGGGACCCATACTTTCACACGATCGCTTTGTTTTACCTTGTTTTTGGATGTTTCCGTCATTCCAAACCCGATTTCCATCAAGTAAACTTTGAATTCCTCTTAAAATGGTATGCTCTGTACTATTTCATAAGTGTTTTCTTGGTATCTCGCAAAAATTTAAAAGCCCAATTCTCACCTCCACCAAAACTGTACTATCCCTTTAAAACAAAATTTCACAACTTCAGGATGCAAATGGGCAAGTCCAAGATATCGCGCACCTTACGTATGGGACATTCAGAGATTTCAAACCTCTGAAAAGTAATGAAGGAGCACTTGGATTTTACTGTTAATCATCAGGAGGACTGGTAGCCCTGAGAAGAATATTGTGTTGAACTTTGATGTCATTCGACCTTGGGTTAATTATTTTATTAAGAAAAACATGGCAACTTACGTATGGGACCAGAGAAAAACTGGATTTTTCAAAATAAAGTTTGAATTGAAAATTCTCTGAAAGTACCTTACTGATCAAGTTCTATTTACAAGTGAAGAAAGGTACAATACTGAAGTGTCTTTCAGCAAAGTTTCACTGCAAAAGAATGGCGCATATTTTCATGAAGTTCGTTTAATTAACGAAAGTACACCTTACGTATGGGACATGGCTCAACTTACGTATGGGACATTTGTCTTTAGTGCACAAGTGTATTCATGGGAATGACTTTAAATTTTCCCATAGTGTCATATTCTGTTCCACAAATCATACTACAACATGTAACAAATGAAATAGACTTCTAAGTGGGTACTTTCCCGGTTCAGATACCTAACAAAAGCTAAAATAAGACAAATAAAGTAATTACCAATTTACAATTAAATGTCTTAGTTTGGAATCCGTCATGCATTAACACTGTCCTCATGATGTCTACACATACAGATACAGTATACTGACACTCTATTTCTAGCCCATTTGTAATACTCTGGTCAATATTTTTTATCAAATGAAAAAAAAAAAATGTGCGAATTCTAGCTTGCGACCTTGATGTAGCATACATGCACATGTACCATGCCTAATTTGTAGTCTTGATAATTTCAACTGTAAAATCAAATGTCATGTACAGTGTAATTTGCAAATACAGTTTGAAGTGGGTACTTTTAGTAGTTCTAGGCTTACCTTGCAAGTTGTCTAAGTTTTTATAGAGCTTTGTAATTGTTTGAGATGCAGCACAAAACAAAACAACAAGAAGAGTGATTAATTTTGCTCTGTAATCATCATGTTTTGCCATGTGAATTTTAGCTTCTGCAAAATCAATCAAATTTTAATGAAACTTTTAGATTTTAAAAGCCTTGGTAGAACAAAGAGATAGAAGAATGTAGGTGCCAATGCTGGCTTCTTCTTTTTTCAAATTGCTTGGCTTCAGGTCTATGAAACCAAAGACGACAAAATTTGTGTTTATACTTTGTACATACATACTGTATGCTTGTGTAGTGATACAGGAAAGATTATCATTTGTACATAATCTTAAGAGAAAATGTAATTCTAGATTTGAAACACTTAAGTAACTCACTGATCTGAAACTTACAATTTTGATAAATTCTAATAACTTAATTTGATCATACACTACAAGATTGCAATGCTTGTTGATAATTGTGTAGATGTGGGGTACAAAGTACAATGTAAGTATGAGTTGATGAAGGTGTCTCAGAGCACATCTGTCTCTTCAAACACAATATAGAAAAGAAAATTGAATTCCCTATTTGTTTGTGTAATTTGTGATATTAGCACTCCAACCACAGAACCAGTATTGATATTGTGGTTCATGGCAAATGTAAACTATAGTCTTCATTTTACAGGATTTTCAGAAATCATGTTCATGACCTTGATAAGTCATGACATATTCTGAGGGTGTGCAGTTGAAATATTAAACATCATATCAAAGTAAAAAGTATTCTCGTAGGGTTTTTCCTTTGCTATCAACTCAAGTAATGACAAAGTTACCTGCTGTCACCTCAAGTGATTTTTCTTTTCAGTAAGACCTGTAATGTTGTCATTGATAAGCGCCACAAGCACAATTGTTTTGATTTCCCTTTTTAGGCTGTACAGCCTGTAGTACATGCTGAACAGTGTACTGCACCTAAAATGACACTCAGAGAATCCCATTCTCTAGGACAAAGTCATTTTGTAGAGAGGTAAAGTTGAAAATGATAACTGAATTAAGAAAATGTCCAATATCAAAATGTTAAAAGGAGGAATGTTAATTGACGACCAGCTGCACAGCCTGTAATGAAAATAAGAAAATACAGGTATAAATGAATATTCTTTATTTTCCTTTCTTAATCATAGAATGACTCAATAATGCTGTTCTTACACTCTCCCTGAGGTCAACTAAAGTAGGAGAGGTAGATATACAGACATATCCTTCAGAGTAGGTGCAAAGATAACCATTAACCAAACAAATGTAAGGACATATAGCATCCATGTCAAAAGGCGGTTTTCCCATTTACTTTGCATGTAATGTCCCATACGTAAGGCATTTGTCCCATACGTAAGCAAACTTTAATTAATTATAAGATGAAGGACTAATTAAATTTCCACATTTAGTTTTGCTAATCTGGAGTTAAAATGAATAAATTAGAACTTCCTAAAGTATGATTGGTCAATGTTACAAATCTTCAGAAAAAACTTAAAAAAACATACTCAAATCCTTACGTATGGGACACTTCGTTCTGGGAAAGAGCATAATTTGCATAATTAATGTGCTGACCTTGACTTACCTATTGGAAATCATACTAGCTCATACAAGGGTCATGTCCATAAAGGAACTAGGTCAAGGACAAATTCAACTGATTTTAGATGAATATTTTCAATTTGTCCCATACGTAAGGTTTGTTTTTGATTTATGCAAATTAAGGCCATATTTCTTGCATAAATTTGCATAATTAAATATTTTCTTTGCTGGAAATATGTAATTTAACTCTTTGGCTACAACATGATATCAATAACTTTTTGATTAAATCAAGATGAATTTTGAGCATCTGAGGGGACATTATCTTGGACTTGCCCAAAACACAAAAAGTTTGTTGACCTTGCCAGGGCCAGCACCTCAGAATGTCACTGGTGTAGTAATGATGAGGGGTAACTCAAAAACTTTGATTAAAGGGTGTGTACAGTTCTGGTTGAGGTGAGGATTTAGTTTTAACGTTTTGCGAGATATTCAGAAACGCTATGAGATGTCAAAGAGCATGCAATTCTAAGGGGTATCAAAAGTTTATTTGATGAAAATTGGTTTTAAAATGGCTGAGATATCCAAAAACATGGTGAAACAAAGAGATCCTAATAAAAGGTGTGGCCTGTCACCATTTATTAATATCACTTTTTTGGATATCTCAGCTATTTGAAAACCAATTTTCATCAAATAAATGTTGATTCCTTCTTAAAATTACATGCTCTTTCATATTTTGTAAGAGATTTCTCATTATCTCACTTTAAATAGGAATGTTCAAAACATGAACCCCCACCTCAGCCAGTACTGTACAGTCCCTTTAAGAAAGGAACACTCTCTACTTTTGTAGCATGGTTGATTTGTCCAAAGAATAAAATGGAAGAAAATCTACCATCCTATGCATGAAATCCTCCTAAAGGGAAAAGATTATGGCGTACAATTACCTGGAAATACCAACCAATCTTTTTCTTGCATCACTTATCAACCAGTTACAGCAGATTTAACATGCTAGGTAGAAGGGGATTTGTTTTTAAAATGTCATCAAGGTGTTTTTCTCTAGGATAACGACAGTAGTGACTTCTCAACGCTCACCTGAGTGCCTTGTTTGAGGGGGAAAAAGACACCTTGGCACATTTTAACAACCACCCTTCTCACCTTCTCATATAACATATAGAATGTGAATCAGAAGCAAGTTTTGCTTTTTGCTGCACAGGGCCTTGTTTCATAGAGCTGTTTGTAAAGTTATGAACAACTTACGAGCAACTGGTGATCAGTTCTTCAGCTGAATTATTGAAATTCTGGTAAGTATAACACATCACAACTGATCATCAGTCGCTCGTAAGTTGTTCGTAACTTCACGAACAGCTTTATGAAACACCCTCCAGGTCTGTAAGTTTCCACAGAACCAGCTGTAATGGCACACAGTTTATCCCATGTCATATTATAGCTCTTTCAGACACACCGAACTGGATAGTCAATGATGTATGGATGATATATACAATGTATTGATATGAGACCATTCAGACATACAAGTGTACACAATCAGACATTACACAACATCCCAATTATATGATAATCATACAGCATCATGACATCTCACGCACTGTCATGTTTCATGAGAAGTTCATGAATATGTACGAGTCTTTCCTTTGGAAAGTGCGAACTTTACGCGAGATTTATAGCGCATTGTGTTTTTATTTACATTTCATTACATTTATTTCGTGGTTTGCAAAAAAAACCCTGCCTACTAGATTATACGATGTATGGATATGAGAGCATTCAGACAAGAACATAATACGTCATACAAGTATGTACGTCATATCAATATACAGCCATTCAGAAACATAAAAATGTCATATATCCATATAAGATGTCGTATATCCATATCGTAAATTTGTATATCTTATATCCATATCGTAAATTTGTGTGTCTTATATCCATATGTCGTATGTCGCACATCCATATAAATGTCGTATATATCCATTATATGTCGTAAATCCATATGGGATATGTCCTATATCCATAATATGTCATACACAATATCTCGTATTGTACATCCATTTTATGTTCCATCCATACGTCGTATATCCATATGTCATATGATACATATAATCCATATTGCAACTGATTGACAAATTGCCCTACATCAACATTTACGTCGATGTAGGGCAATTTGTCAATCAGTTGCAATGAAAACATCTCGACGGAAGAAATTCATGAATTTGAATATAATCCATATGTCGTTATATCCATGTCGTATGATACATGTCGTACATGTACATATATCCATATGAATCTCTAGTCTAAGAAGGGGGGGGGGGGGATAGACAGACAATCTCTACACCATTTGCCACTGGTATTACTTACTGCAGTGACATCATTCCTGAGCTATTTACACTCTGGCTGGAAAGACAGACTCTACTCCCTAGAGATGAAAGAACAGTGCTTAAAGGGATGATATGGTTTTGGTTGTGGTCAGACTAAAAGGTGGGACCCACCTTTTATTAGGAAAACCACCAAAACTATACCATCCCTTTAAAGGGACATTTCAACTTTCTGTTAACATCTCAATACAATGGGCACTTGACAGGAAGTTCAAGAGTTTTTATTTGTTAAAGGACAAGTTCACCTTCATAAACATAAGGATTGAGAAAATGCAACAATATTAGTAGAACACATCAGTGAAAGTTTGAGGAAAATTGGACAATCGATGCAAAAGTTATGAATTTTTTAAATTTTTGTGTTGGAACCGCTGGATGAGGAGACTACTACAGCTTGTGAGTCATACAAATATGCGTACAACAGTATAAAGAAAATATAAAAGAAAATTCAACATATTTTCACTTTTTTCGCATAATAAAAGAGCAATTGACTTGCCTCTTTCTAAAGGCAGGGGGAATAATATTACCCATAACATTTATCGGTTACGAGTAAGGGGAATGTGTACTTTTTTCAAAAGATGGAATTTTGTGAAATTCTCTTTATATTTTCTTTATATTGTTGTACGCATGTGACATCTAAGTTATTCATACACTGCAGTAGTCTTCTCATCCAGCGGGTACTGCACAAAAACTTCAAAAATTCATAACTTTTGAACGGATTGTCTGATTTTCCTCAAACTTTCAATGATGTGTTCTACTAATATTGCTACATTCTCTCAATCCTTATGTTTATGAAGGTGAACTTGTCCTTTAAACATACTACAAGAGAGAAATATCAGGCATTCACTATTTGATTTGAAGACAGCAATGCCAAATCATACTTTTTGAATATCATTTACAGAAAGACGGATCTGCACGATACCAGTCACATCATATAGGCCTAGAGACACAATTAAACTCTACCCATTTTTTAAACCAGACTTCTCTAGATTCAAGGAACGGCAGTTTGTCTCCTGCACAAAAAGCTGGTGCACTTTGCCAGATTGTATGTGTCTCATACAAGCTTGGCACATCATACTTTTAGTGACTTGGGGGATGATATTTACACAATTGTCATTTTCAACATCCAAGGCATGAGTTTCACATGGGGCTAGATTAACTTTCCACTTAAAATGTTGTTTCCTTGATGGACCTTTCTTAAAATTCAACATAAGAAAATATCCTGATATAATAATCATAGATCATGGATGTATCTATAATTGCATAGAGTTTGGTTGATAAAAACTGATGAGCTTGTACACACAGTGATACTACTGAAAGATAAACCAAACAGAATTATATTTGCTGTCAAAAAAGCTATAAAATCCCCTTTGAAAGAAGGTACATATCCCTGCAGCCATGATTATGTCGGTGCAGCCCAGCAAAAAGAAGGCAAAAGACGCTTCTGCATTATCTTCAAAGAGGACACGATGTTGCTGCAGCCATTCTGCACAAGTAATGCACAATTCTGGAAGCATCTCTGGTTCAGTATCTGCAGGGGAATTTTATTTATTGGCACAATAAACTTCAATCAATTGTCAATGCTCTCCATGTTAAAGGTGGCACATGGATTACATTTCTAATGTATTGGAAACAGACTAGCCTGATGTTTCCACAATCATTCACTAGGAGATTTGAACTAACAACTTACAAATTTGTAATACTTATCTTATTGCCTTGTGCATGAACATTTACTGCACAATTTGACATTTGTCTTGTTGTATAAAAGTGTCCTGTGACTCAATAGAATCAATATGCATTTTTTTCTCAATGGCATTCTTAGAATATCAGCCAATGTCGTGGTCTTACTTTTTAGTGTCTCATTCCTCTTGCCTGTATTTGTTGCCTTAGATTGTTCACTTTTATCAAATTCTTTTCTCATGGTAGGTTAAACTGAATTGGATTGAATTAAATAGAACTGAACTAAACTGAATCGGATTGAACTGAATTTAAGTAAACTGAATTGAAATGAAATGAATTGAAGTAAATTGAACTGATTTTAATCAGCAACAGAAAATATACATCCTTTTTCAAGGGTATTAAAGCAATATTAATTTTAAAAATGAATTCTTTTCATGAACTATTTGGTAATGTAATTATAAATAACAGTACAAATTGATAATTACAAGAGAAATGGAAGGATCCACTAAAAAGTTTAGCCTGTAAGTCATGGACGTGGAATATGAAATGGCATACAGGTAAAGAAGGAAAGGAAGGCTGATTGGTGCCTTTAAAAGTTCACTTCCAAATGTCATCACAGACTGGAGATGGCAGTGAATTTATATCTCACATCGTATTTATCCCCCCCCCCCCCCCCCTCCCCCCTCCACCGGAGAATGAGATGAGTGCTTGGATCCTTGCATTCCAGTCGCTGTCATTGTCCCACATATTTGCGTTTAACATAGGTGATGAAGTAGTGAGGGAAAACATATTATGCAATGAAACATAGGGGACATAACATTCCCATTTCAGAAATGGGATTATCTATAAAAGATTACACAGACTTGGGGAAATAAGTGGAAAAGTCATTGCAATATTTCACCATGTGATATGATCATATGAAAGATATCATGTGGCAAGCATACAGATACTGTATCACGTGGTAAGCATACACAGGTCAATAAGAAACAAGCTTTCAAATTAACACTTTAACAGTAATCTCACTGTCATATATTGCTTTAATGTGGACAGTTTATTGAAAGAAAATATTATTACTCAAGTAATAGTATTTTAATATTTTGTCCTTTTTTATCTCCTTTCATGTTGCAAGTTTTGTTGAATCTCTTCAAACACAATTTTCTACTTCACACTGTGAACAATCTATGGAAATTTTAACCTCATAAAAGAGTGCTAATTGGTCTCTGATAATCAAAATGCACTTTCTTTTTCTGAATCGAACTTCTGCACATGGATGCATCACATTGCATAGGAACAGAAAGCATTAAACACAAACGCTGTATTCAGCACTGCACTGGCCTACTGTATAACGAGGAATGTTCACATGCATTTTAATTTCGCGAATTTTACAAGAACCACCATTCCAATCTGCAAAATTAAAATGCACACAAAGGCTTTTGTCTACACTATGCATTGAATGCCAGAGGCACTTCACAAAAATTTCAGGCCATGAAAAAGGCCTTCGGCTCCAATTTGTGAAAATTTCATGCCACTAAAATATTATGTTTTACAGTATCTTTAGAGCTCAAGAAAATTTTTAATAGCAAGTTGTCTCCTACCACCACCCCTGACATATATGGTGATGACTATAGTGAATCAAATGGTGAGAATATTGAAGAATATCTTATAGACCTGAACATAAATTTACAATCTCAGTGAATGTCTTATCCTTTTTATGTCACACATTGTACACTCACATAATGTCTACCACTGGATAATTTAGTGATATTCCTATTGACATGCCATACAAAATGTGACAAGAAACTACAGTAAAACATGATATTCGCCACATGAAATTTTCGCGAAATGGAACCAACGGCCTTTTTCCGGGCATAAAATTTTCACGAATTGACACTGGCATTCAATGCATATAGTGTAGACAAAAACTTTTGTGTTCATTTTAAATTCGCAAAATTAAAATGCATGCAAACATTCCTCATTTTACAGTATTTTTATACATATATTTTGCTTCCACATCATGTTTAGAGAGACATACAGACCTGGTAGCTTGACAGCTATGCACTCAGATCGAGAACTGGACCAGCCATACATAGCCATGATTCTCACTTAGCCCCCTCCCAGAAAGATGAAGGCGAGATGGAGTTAGTAGGAAACATGAAAAATATTCCTCCTTTCCATTCACAACCATGAGTTTAATTGAAATATCTTTCATATGCTGAAGTAGAAGGAAAACTTGATAACAGTTATTAGTTGCAGGTGAGAAAAGTCAAGAGTAGTAGGTAGCTATTTCAAATATCTCGAGGCACATCTAAAACTTGTTTTTCTTGATTGTCTTTGGTTCTTCTTCCCTCTATCTCTGAGGTCCCTGACACTATCACATCACAAGGGGTACCAGCAGGGGGTGGAATCATACAGTCATTAGCGAAGACCGGTGTCCTCTTTCAGAAAGAGAAAAAAAAAGAAGATGCACCCCTAGCTCTCATTTCTTGAGAGACACAATGGTCATGCAGTGAGAAGCCCTAGAACAGATTTGTTGTGATGGCGGTCACGACCGCCCTGAGATGACACAAGCAGGAAGCCAGGATGAAAACTAATGCACCATGAGAACAGCCACCACTCGAAAAGCTTGTTAAATCTTTCCGAATTGAAACCGTGGGTTAACTCCACATGACCTCATCCTCAGTTCACGGGAGGTCCCTGCAAAAGAGACACAAACTCTTGTGTCCAAACGAAATTATTCCACGACGCCTGTCTTCCTGTATGCGGCAGCAAAGGGGTGGGAGGGAGATGTCCAGTCAGCGAGCTTCGTCGCAGACTGGATGACAACTGGAAGATGTCAGGGAGACTGGGATACCGGTAGGCGGTCTAGACAGATGATGAGTCCGCCGAGATGTTCGTTTGGAAAGAGGATAGAGAGAGATGGAGTATGTAGGCCATGGGATGGCAGGATGCTGTAATCACAACGGGCTCAGGGGGAAAGGGGGATGGATATACTAAGATATTTGTGTCTAGGTTAAAGTGTACAAGATGTATGTTGAAATGTACAGTTGTACATGTATGTTGAAATCTGTATCAATGTGAAGTTTTTCATGTGAAGAAGTGAATGGGGGATTTCAGCATCTGAAATTGAATTTACTAGATCTGAAAGGCAGATTAGTCAGTAGGCCTAAGCTTTAACTTTATAGTGCAGGCAATTGTGAATAATTGTTTAGTTCTGTAGTTTCTCCATGATGACTATCATTCTTACACTCAAATCATTATGTATGAGGTAACATGACGAGGCTTGACGATTCATGTGCTTATAGCGCTTTATAAATGTATTATTATTATTATTATTATTATTATTATTATTATTATAGAGGAGCTGATTCTTTTGCAAGGGACTGACTACAGTATATCTTATGCAAAGCATGTGCGACCAAATCATGGTCACATGGAAGCAACTTATAGATTTTTGAAATAGGAGACTATTTTAGAAATTGCATGTATTCATTCCAACTTCAGTTGACTGTCAGCAATGTCTGCACGACAAGAAATGGTAGAGGCTTCCCTGAGTAATTTAGCCTTTTCTGTGCCAATGAGTTAAATGTGCTGAGATTACACACTCGTAGAATATCTTGTAATTGTCAGGAAGACAGGCAGTAAAGATCGAAAATACAATGGGTGATTTCAAGTTCGGTGCTAGTACTAGTGCTAGCTCCCAAATAACAGCGTTAAATTGAGCTCCAACACCGACGGTCAGATTAACGAGGCGATACCGATCAAAATTATCGATCACCAGCACAAAGCTAGGTGTTGGAATGACAGCATAGCGAGCTCCGCGGGAATTGCTCAACGAAAAAAGTGATGGCGCGTGATAACAGTCAAATATTAAAAGATGTAGCCAAACTGCTATTAAAGTTTAAGACACATAGTGAGGAAATCGGATTAAAATGCCACAAATTTCATTCATTCCCCAAAATACAACTATCTTAATTTTGCTCCCAGGCTCAGATTTATATATGCTCCATGTCTGGAGTGTTCGTGTTCTTTACGTGGGCGACCACTGCATTAGCATAGACTTTGCACTTAAAACGTGCATCTATAATATACGGGTCTTGCACGGCAACGCTAACACCAGCACCGAACTTGAAATGAAGAAAATGATAATCCCTAGGGGCTAGTGTTAGTTAACAGGGAAAAAGCATGTAAATCGCTATTAAACACAAGCGGCGGAGCTTGGTTCAGCAGACGACATTTAAAACCGAGTTCAGCACCAACTACCGGAAATACGTCATAATTTTTGAGGTCAACTCCCAACACCAATTTGATTTCAAGTTCAGTTTTATCGCCGGTGCTAGTGCTGAGATAGCACTAGCACTAACACTAGCACCGAACTTGTAATTACCCACTGTATAAACAGAAATATTCCACCACTACTTTGAAGCAAGAATTCCTACCTCAGCTGGGGATTAAATTGTGTGTAGGTGGAAATTTCTAATGACTATAGCAGCTCCATTTCATTATCAAATTTCGTTTTATAAATGGCACTTTCTCGTATGTTTTCCACTTGAATTTGTTGTGGTATTCCAGGTCCACTGGATCACGTAAAGATGACATTTTCCTATCAAAAGAACCATTCATTATGAAATAGGATTACTTTTTCATACCACTAATTAATTTTTGGCATAAATATCAAAACTAATGTAGGACTTTAAGCACTTGCAAAGAGTCTATCTGCCCATGGACCATGATCTGTCTATCTGAGGTTGTACTGATACCCTTTGGAATGATACAGGAGTGATAACAGGAAATGTGTTCCTTGTGATACTAGTGGTATGCTGGGGTATCCACGGATGACATCAGCACAGAGCTTCGGATGACGTGATATAAACTGATTTTATACCGAACGTTAACTGCACGGAGGTTTTGTTTCCAGTTCTTGGCATTGGATTCAAAAACCAGTTTAGGGTATTATGGCACAAGAAAATTGGAGTTCAGTATACATATCAAATTTAGGTTGATTGAAAATATATAGCTGTTTGAAGCTGAAAAAAAAAAGTGTACATCAATAGGATAATTGACTTTGAAAAACATTAACAACTGAAAGCGGTTATAGGATGAAGGTATTAACATTCATGTGCCAATCAAATTCTGAGCTTTTATCAAGATCTTTAATGCACATTGTTTGGACTGTACTAGACTGTTGGTAAATCATTTAGTAAACACATTCTTTTACTGGCAAAAAAATAAATAAATAAATTAGTTGCAGGACCATCACTGTCACCCCTTGCACTCTTCCAATAATTCACTGTTTCACAGAAGAATACACTTTGTACAATATGTAGCTTTAACCCATTCCTCTCCATGTTGAATTCTGAAACCACACAGGCCACCAGGTTAATTCTCTTGAAACACAACACATTGTTCTGATTTATTTTACTCTTCTATCAACGTCAACTTGAATGGCAGCGTGAAATGGTCTTTCCCTTTAAAAAAGGGCCATACAAATGGAAAAAGTTTCTGCTATATCGTGCACAGAATTAAAGAAGGAACAAGAAAGTGAGAAATTAGAGATATTCCATTATCATGTAAACAGTATGATGAGTCTCACATACAAAATACAATGCTGCAAACTGGTACTGGTCCGACAGTCCCTGATCAGTAAAAATCACTGTCGGAACAGTAACTTTTTTTCCGGAATGGACCAGTAAAACATGGAAAAACTGGGTACCTACTGGACCAACAGACATCTGGACAGGTCTGACCAGTAGAAAAAATGGGTTAGTGTGCAGCCCTGCAAAATATTACAGTCACTTGATCGCAATGATCTCCCAAGAACACCAAGAGGTGCAAGATACCTACAGTGTACTGACATAAAAACTGCCATAAGTTTCAAACTCTTTGCTGCACATATTGCTCCCTCCAATGTTTTATTTGATATTAAACATTCTCATTAGAAATACAGTGCTACACTGACTGGAAAGGTATGCAATAAACAATACTTAGTTGGTGTTTTGATACAGAGTGTAGGTCACAATGTGATGATACTCATGACATACGTTTGTATCTGATAGTGATGGCAATGCATATGTTTGTGTGGGTGTGGGTGTGGGTGTGCTTCCACACACTGGAGTGTGGTATGTAGAATGTAAATTTCACACTCACACACTGCATTAAATTTAAGACAGGGTTCACGACCTGTAAGACATGTTGTACTTCCAGCCCTGCCCACGGCTCCAAGAGAGGACAAATAATCAAGGACCAGGTATAGATCACAAATTCCCCATGACATATCCTTGGCAGTGATGAATGGGTGATATTCCCAGCTTGTTCACTGAAGCTGAAAACCCTATACCATGTCTACAGACTAGGAGGAGCACAATGAACTGAAGAGCCTAAACCAAATACTACTACTACACAACAACAACTACTACTACTACTACTTTAATACTACTACTACTACTACTACTACTACACGTACTACTACTACATTGTACTACTACTACTACTACTTCACTACTGCTACTCCTATAGAGTACTACTAGGCCCTACTACTACTACCCTAATTACTGAACTGCTAAAACTCTACTAGGATAGTTAATATGTTTATCTATGACTAACTACTAATTATTACCATAATCATGATGACAACATTAATTATACCACTTTGAAAAACTTAAGTGAATATAATGATAAAAGCTAAACATAAGCATATTTGCATTACCACCTATATCAATATAATAAAAATGATAACTGATGAGAAAAAATATCAATAGTTATGCTAATCATGATAATGATAATATAAATAATAAGAAGGAAAAATGAATGAATGAATGAATATTATGCAACAAGCATGATTTCATTCCTAGAATCAACATATCATCCCGTTACAAGTCTACTTTGTGTTTAAACTGGCAGTACAGAAAGTGCACAACACCCTGCAGAAATTCACTGAGGGACAATAGCCAGTGCATCATTGCTGCACCCTTTCTTGCAAAAAAAAAAAATAATAATAACAATAATAATAATAAAATAGAATAGCCATTTTTACACAGTAACAAGTATACTGTACTTGCATTGGTATTTCATAATATTCTCAATTAAAAAAAGAAAAAAATTGAAATTCAAACAACACATCAGATCCTGTCCTTAAATTTGACTTTTGTGCAAAGTATAATCTAGCTGGTCATTTTCTTTTTTCTTGCTATTTATAAAGTATAAATTCAGTTAGATATCACTTGATAATATTGACACTAGTGCATAGTGACCCTGAATCTTCTAAAAATGAATTATCTTTGGGCCACTGACCAAAGCATCCTTGATTGTTCTCATGAGAAAATATGGTTGACTTAAAAAAGAAAGAACTTGTTTATTCTTTGGAAATGACCCCAAGCTTCATGATGACCTGATTCAGATTTTAAGTTGATGTCCACTGTGGGTGAGTGTTGTCATACACAATCAAATCCAAACTGATTATGATTCTGTGATATATATGGAATGGCATCAATATTATGAAATCACTTAACCGTAGCGTGCCTTTTAGTCGCTACATGTAGGTCACAAAAGTAGATCAGTCCCTCCATGCATATTCGTTGTATACAGTGTTAGTTATGAAACCTCTGTTTCCACAGTTTGCTAGTTAGAGATGTCTGTTTACAGAATTCATTCAATAACAATACACAGACTACAAACTCCAACAGTGCACAAGGGTAGAGTTTTTCCTCATTTCGAGTGGCATCAACTGATAAACAGAGAATTAATTATTTTATAATACAGGGTTTTGATTAGAAACCTTGACTTTCACCAGTTTTGCTCTGCACAGAATCACAAAACTGGCTCTGATTGCAGGATGCTACATAAAGCACTTGCCCGGGGCAAGTGAAAATCAAATTTGGGCAAGTGTTTTTGAACAATGAGAACAAATACTTGCCGGAATTGGGCAAGCGAAAAGTTTTGAAGCCACCTTTTTTTCACTTATTCCCTCCAACAAACCCACAAAGTCTACCATACAGAAACCCAAAGATAATGGCTGTTCAGAGATGCAACACACTTTATACAGTCAAACCTGTCTATAGCGACCACCTGTCTATAGCGGCCACTGAAAAATTCCCCCCCCCCCCCCCCCCCCCCCCCGAGAGAAAAGCCCTGTTAAAGACCCTGTGTATGGCGGCCACCTGTCTAACACGGCCAGCGGCCACAAATTTTGTTTCCCGCGGTAGATTTTAACCTGTCTATAGCGGCCAAAAACCCAATGGAGCCGTAGCCACGCCTATAATTCAGCATGTTTTTCTGCTTTGTAGTGGTGTGGGCAACGTTCAGTGATCGCCACCACTGCATTCATCCCTCATTAAGTCATGATAATGCACTAGTGTTAAGCTTTCTTCACGAAAATACACATACTGCTGTGCAACAATTTTTATATACATCGCCATATTAATGCATGTAACACACTTGATCGGACCAAGTTTGTTACTCCATTGTGTTTTCTAAAGTGTGTGAATCAATGTGTGCTGTTTATTCAAATGATAGTGTGTTATTAAGCCATTGACTTACACATGACTTTCTATACATTTATCATTTTCTTATAGTTATATTTTGGACTTTCTTTTCGAGCAAGTAAAATTGATATTCGGGCAAGTGCTTGCAGCAAATTTGAGAATCTGCTTGCCCGACTGGGCACATGGTGAAATAAAGTTATGTAGCACCCTGGATTGTGCAGTGGGTTGCCTCGATCACAAATCTATGATTATTAGTGGCCAGGCTGTTGTAGCCTTATGTTCTATTTTCTTCCTCCTTCCACTACACAGCAGAACTGAAGAAATAGAAAGGTGGAAACACAAGCATGCTATCATAATTCTGAGAAAGCTATCGAAATATCAGTCTGCTGAAGATTATACTGGTCCTGCATTTGTTGTATGTCAGAAATAAGTCATGAAGTGGATAAAGATAGATTCATGTTTTGTATCGGTAGAACATCACTCTTTCCTGGCAAAAGAATATCTCTTCGTAGCACATATTGTGTGCAGCATTTATAGGGGATCTATACACTGACTCTATTGGCTACTGGCTTCAATGGTAGAGCCAGTATCAGGAGTTATCCATATTTAGGTTTATGCCATAAACTAAAAGGTGGAAATACAACATTCAATTTCATATTTCCATGGTCATACAACCTGTATATGACAGAAGCCATCTTTCACAAAGTAACTACCATATACGCCAAATATTT
The DNA here is from genome assembly GCF_040938485.1 of Diadema antillarum. Taxonomy (NCBI): domain Eukaryota; kingdom Metazoa; phylum Echinodermata; class Echinoidea; order Diadematoida; family Diadematidae; genus Diadema; species Diadema antillarum. Next base: position 1,662,058 of record NW_027270908.1, on the reverse strand, counting down.
TGCGAGGTTTTTATTTTCGCGAATTTTGCAAGTCAGGTGCTATTTGCTATTCATACATAACAACCTGTTGGATATGACAGAAGCCATCTTTCACAACTACTGTATATACATGTATGCCAAATATTTTGTGAGGTGCTATTCGCGAAATTAAAGACACGCGAAAATATTGACTCTGATCCCGATGTGGATGTGACATACCCATTTCTCCATTCAGTACAGGATTCTACGATCGCGAATTTAACCACTCACGAAATCGTCAGGACAGGGGTGTATCCAGGATTTTTTCTGGGGGGGTCGTAATCAAAATTTTTGGACCTTTTAACCTTTGCGAGGGAGTGGAGCGGCCGAGCGGGGGAGGGTGTGGGAGGGGGGTGTCCCCCCCCCCCCCTCCCACGGTAGGGAGTTTTTGAATTATATATCTTAAAATGAGACCATTTGGTGCATACAAAAGTGATCTTTTCGGCATGGCAGTGCGGCTAGAAATAAGGTATGGCATATTAAAACTAAGTTACGAACTTTACGAGGTTTTTGACAATTTGCTGGAACACCACCTGGTCACTTTTTTTCCTGTTGTATATAGGGTAAAAAGCCCTCAAAAAACAAAAATGCCTTTGACAAAAAGTGGACCTTTTGAAAATTTGGGGGGGGGGGTCGTACGACCCTCCCGACCCCCCCTTGCATACACCCATGCAGGAATTCCCGATTCGCGAAAATTTAGACTCGCGAAATATATGGTGTATACAGTCCATGCTGTTTAGGTTTCGCGATTATGGCAAATGCGTGTATTAAAAGATACAATGTACTGTAGATGGTCTCTACAAATAAAAGCCTTCTGCTTGAAACAAATATCAATGGCAAATTATGTAATTGAATATATCTATAGCCATGTTGGATATAAAGTTTGATACCAAGATATATTGATGTGCCAATCAATTTTCACAGAAACTTATGAGTTTGCTTTTAATATTTGCTGGTCTAAATGCTCTGACCATAATGCAAAATATAAAATTTCATGGCATATCAAAGAACAAACTTCAAGCTTTCACCCAAGTAGAAGCTTCTGCAAGTATGATGTCATGTATTCAATATATACTGCTCATAATTTTATATTTCATTGAAGACAACTTTAAATAAATGAGTGTGGACTGCATGTTGGGAATTTGTGAGTTTTGTAGGTCTTCAAAGAGATGAAATATCTGTGGAATGTGTCAAAAACTTCTCGATAAATACATTACTATTTATACAGGAAGTTGACAAAGTGAGAGAGGGTGAGAGAGAGGGAGAGGGAAAGAGAGAGAAGAGAGTGACAGAAAGATGAGAAAAAAGAGAGAATGAGTATAAAGGGAGGTGAAAGAAGGGAAGAGAAGGTGGGGGGGCAGAGAGGGAGAGAAGGATAGAGAGGGAGAAATAGCACTGGGATTGGAAGTTCACATTCAATCGCAATGGAAGATTACACTAAAGAACAACTTCTGTACACAGAAGGTGTCATAAAACAGGTGTGAATCAACCTGTGTCCAATGTACCACACCAGCTTCCCCCCAAAAAAAAAATTAAAAAAAAAACTGCACACCAAGTTTGTACAATGCAATGTCTCAAACATTGACTTGATTCATGGGGAATATTGACTGCGCGTAAAATGTGTTTACCCTGGCACGTACATTATTTCTCTAAGGCCCCTACACGTTCTGCAAGTAACCAGTCAGAAAATCGCTGATGATAAAAGATGACCTAGTTAATGATTGACAATGCTTGGCAGATAAAACCACACCTAAACAACATGCTTGGAACCTACAGGAATCTCAGTGATGCATACATGTACATGATGCATATTATGTGTTTTCAGAAACTTTTCTTTTGGCCAGAATTACGGCATTACCAGGGTGGTCCACAAGGGGTTTGAGTATGTCGCTGCAACATGATTAAAATCCATGTGCAACATGCCTAAAATCCATTCGCAACATCCTCTCAAGTCAGTGACCTGCTATGCAACATCCTCAGGATTTGGCAACATGCTCAAAATGAAATGTAATCAGACACGTGAAAAGCATTTATGAGCAAAACTTGAGAGACATCTTGAAACTACGCAGAAAATTTGTGCGCAAAACATGACACAAAACATCAAAATGCAAGCAGCACGAGAAATAAGTCTCAAAATATTGTGTACTATGTCCTCGTAATGTATGCTCCTCGCACACAATACAATATCTTCATTGATCATTTATTCTCGCATGGTACAGAGCTTTCAACATAAAAAAAATGCTCCAATTTCAAGTTGTGGACCACCCTGATTAATAATGCGGATAATGATAAGAAAATCAATTAATGATTAAGACGATGCTTATAATGATATTAATACTAAAATGATAATAATAATTTACTACTGCTGCTGCTACTACTAGTACTACTGTACTAATAATAATATTGATATTAATAATAACAATAATATTGATAATTATTCAATAATGACGATGATATCATTTATAACAAAATAATGGTAGGAGACCTATGAATGCACCCTTAAAGGAAATATTTACATTTTTTCTCTAGATTTCTATGATAAATCATAATATTCACTTTAATTGTATGAAACAAATATTGGGGAGTTCAGCATGTTTCTCCCTGAAGAAAGTATGATACACTAGAATGTTTTCAAGAGGGTGGAATAGTTTGAGTCAAAGTGGCTTTCAATGAGAAAAAAAATCAAAATAAAATTAAGATCTACCCTGCCGTTACATCAGATGGAATTTTTAAAGAGTATCACTATATTTATTGTATAATATACAGTTTTGTAAAGATGAAAATTATAAAATGAAATGTACAAGGTATCTTACTTTTGGTGAGGAAAGAAAGACTGCTTCCGGGGGAGAGAGAACCGCTATGGGTCATTGAGTATTCCATCACTCCCACAGATCCGTTAGATGAAGCAGCCGAGACGGCGCTCACGTTGGACGAATATCGGTCCCCACGGGACCGACGACTAGCCATGGCTCTTTCCTGGGTGCCAAACACACCAAGAATGAGAGGAATGAGTATTACGGAAGGACACAACAAAACTTGTAAAGCAGAAGCTGGGGATTAGGGGCCACAGGAGTGGCTGAAAAGAAAATTTCGCGCCATGTATGGTAGGGAATTAAACCAACCACAGCAAACAGTCAGAAGTGATTATCTATGTGACAGACAAGTCTTTGCTAGATAACAGTGTTGGCTTCTCTCATCTAAGTGAACTTCTAGTACTAATTCCAAATTTATTAGGGTTTTTAATTTCTCCCTTTGTCTGTTCCTTGAAGCTCTCTTTTCTCACTCATTCAATCATACACAACGGAAAAGGATAAACAAAAAATAATAATAATTGAGCAAAAATGGAATGTAAGTTAATGTAACCTTTGCATTTGGATTACCTTTTCTGTATTTTTTCTGACTTAAAATCACATTCCATACTATCAAAATGACTTACAGAGGGGGGTTGCTCTAGATACGATGTATGATTATCAGGATTTATAATAGGCAAATTATTATCAGAAAATGCAAACAATTATTATTGTTACTTGCACACTTGTTTAAACATTGCAGAGCTCTCGTAAAAAAAAAATGTTAAACAAGATATTTTCGTGGCATGAAATTTTCACGATTTGGCACTGACGGCCTTTTTCGCAGAATGAAATTGTTGCGAGTTGCATATAATCTAACATTCAATTATGCATATTGTGTAACAACGAGTGTAGACAAGAACTTTCATATAAATATGCATTTTACTTTTGCGAATCTTGGCTCTCGAGAAATTCGCGAAATTAAAATGCCTTCGAATCCACCACAATGTGAACAATAACATTTAGCCACTTTCCTTGTCTTTAAATCCTACGGAGGTAAGTATTAAATTGTTCACTCGCCCGGGAGAATGCAAAAACATGTTAAGCAGACAAGTTTAATCCTTCTCCCTTGCCGACTCAGCAAAACAGAAACTAAGCAACGCATCCGCGTTGTTGTTGTCGTTGATGATGACTAAGTTGTTAAACTATTGTGTTGTACTACATGTACATGTAACTGCGACAAACTGTGTACAAGGAGCGTCCCGGGGTTTAATGTAGAAGTAGTACTGCTACTGGTAGTAACATTAGTTGTAGTGATACATTGTAGTACAAATTAATAGTAGAGATTTTGTAGGAGTCAATGATAATGCACATACATTACCGGTACTTTAATCTAGTTTCGGAAAGAGTTCCTTGTGTACCCTGTACTTTTGTGACCTAAAAGAGAATAAATTATTTCAACCCTATCCACACTTCTGTTTGTTGAAACACTGACCATAAAGTAAAACTACTGAATAAAGACTTTATCCTGATTACCAATCAGAACATATTTCTGAAATGGTATTTTCCGTCTACACTAAAATTATAGTTTTATATGATCCACCAATAGATGATTATAATCATATATTCATATACAGTAGTCAGTGTATACAAAACTCAGTTTTTCCCCTGAAATAATAGAAGATATATATACAGCCACAGATCTTAATTTCATTTTGTTGCTGTTCGAGATTCCAACAAAATGTTTTGAAGTTTGATAACAGTAAATGTAGGGAAGGGGGACATAAAAGCACAGAAATACAATTCAAATCATTCAATAATTGATTTAGGCCTAAAGTATATATATGATGTATACTGCCGAATTGGAGAATAAGAACTTTTGAATTAGACCTACTATGTCTTTAATAGGATTCCTGATTCAATTAGGTCTCAAGAGTGTGATGTTTCAATCGACACAGATGACAATAGAGATATGGCTTCTCTTTTTGTCAGCCATTCAAAGAGCTCATGTTTGAGGCACGACTATTCAACATTCGCCGCAGACTCATTTACGCCTCGCTGACTACATCTCAAAAGAATTCGCTCGGAGAACACCTGGCGAATCGACCCGCTGCTGTGAAGTGCCGGGTACCACTAACGTGGATTCTGTGAGGAAGGGCTAAGAAGCGACCCCACACAACCATTGACAATGATTTCTCATGAATCGGAGCATTCTTCTTTAATTTGGGGGTATCACTTGTAAATGTGAGGATGAGGTATTTAACTCAAGTACGACATACTATGGGCAGTTTTGATAACGTAATATTAAAAGCCAACCCAAGTGGTCAAACAAACGTTCGGTACGTTTAACATGCCAAGCGAAACACAGAATTGACGCATACAATGCAACGCCCGGGCGGCGGGGACCTACCTGTTGGGTCTGCGCTTGGTAACTTCTGCTACGAGTACGATAACTTTCCGGCCTCACCCACAAACTTCTTCGAAATCATCTTGCGGCTCCACGGAAAGAGTACTTAAATCCTTTGAATTGTATGATATGACTGCAAGAGAGGGGTATACGAAATATAAATGAGTGAAATGGTTTGATTTGATTCTGATACAAAAACAATCCACTATACACGGAACAAACTTCAACTGTTTTTTACAGCTTTTCAGTACGTAGGGTCTGTATACGGTGTGTAAACAAGAAGAGAATCGGACCGCGGGCCCCAACGTACTCAAATACTGTACTGAGTACGGCGGTGTCGTGTGTGTGGGTGTGTGTATGTCTGTCTATTGAAGTAGTGTTGGCACACACGCGCAAACACACACATACACACACCATAGGGCACAGTAAGAAAAACCAGTTCGAAGCCCCGCTGAGTTTGCGAATCTCTTGATACCAACTGTGGGTGGATCAACGGAATACCGCTATGCCAAGAAGTTGTGTAGGAGGGTCATGGGGCGTGGCAAACACGATCTTACCGTACAGTCGCATGAGGAACACGAATTTGCCGCGTTTTCCGTTTTTTCTTTCCCCATGTTTAGGCCTGTATTCTTTTTGTTAGTCTCTTGTTTTATCCTTCTTATTATTCGCATTCGAATGTTGTAACTGTCACACCCTTTGACGTTGTCATACCATGTCATACCGAAATGCCTATGCTAAGAATATAATGTGTCATGCAGAGATTGTGTTGTATATATAGTTTGTGCGGGTTATGAGTATTTCGTTTTAAAACAAAAACAAAAAGGCATGTTCTTGTGAAGTTTTTTTTAAATATTTTGACTAACAAAAGAACTTTACTGTTCTGTCATTGTTGTTTCTTTTACCAGCTTTAGATGTGCTTGCAAAGGAAAATAAAACAAAAAAGAAAGCAATGAAATGAACAGAAATGACTTGCAATAATATCGAAAGATGATATTGGTTGAAGGCAAATCAACCAGTGAAACTGGTAGTGCGGGATCTTGTGTCAAACAAAATGGTGTTCAGTGCAAGCGTGGTAAGGCCTTTGTTTGTTTGTTTTTTGCGCTGAAGAACATTTTTTTTTTTTTTTTTTTTTGGAAACGTGACGCTGGCGAGTTCTAAAAAAAAACGAACAAACAAACAAAACAAAATACCTTAGACTCTTAGGCGTTTTCACATCAACCCGATAAAACTCCAAGCTCAAGATATTTTTCGCAGAAAATAGTCAGCAAAATAGCGCGCTATTTCGAAACATCGGGCTGATATGAAAACGCCTAATGTTACCGGTAATCCTTACTCGTTAGGCCCTTGGCATCTCACTAATTCAACCCGGTGCATACCGTGTCTTATTCAGTCTTATAACGACAGATATACAAAAAGTGAAAGTAAATGCACGAGCATTTCAAGTTTAAGCCCCTCTAAGGGTGGCAATCAGTCTCATCTTTATCGCATCTCATTTCCATAACCATCGGGGTCGTTGGGGGACATGGGAGGAAGATGCAGCAGTTATTCTCCAGCCGTCCGGTTAGCAGCTGTCGTAAGAAGATCCGGCATCGTCATCCCATGCAGTCAAACCATTTATATTTTGATTCAGCTTTTCTTCTGCCGTCCTGGCAATAAATTGCTCAAAAACACAGTTCAGATGATGGAACGACGCATCGCGACACCAGCAGACTACGCTAGAACAGTAACCAGACTCGGTAACTGACACAAGAGGGCGGATTACTATACCTACCTGTGGTCTCCCCGGCGTCATCTCCGCCCATCTCCGCCCATCTCCGCTCATCTCCGCCCATCTCCGCCGTCACGATGTAGTAACTCCATGCAATTAAGCGTGGCATCTTCACTGACATAAATTCTCTCAAGGAATGTGTTCCACTATTTCCTGGACTTGTGTTAGGTTGATACTGTTTGGTTCTTTTGACTTCTTTCCTTCTTTCCTTTTTGCTTCGGCTAAGTGTTGTTTCTTCTCTCTTGCATCTTCCATTCAGCTGATCGTATGTTTCGTCACGCTCATTAGATATTGATTTCAATCGTATCACGATCTATTGAAGAGGACAATCGCTGAAGGAAAATAGTGGCGCAAAACTGAAACAAAACAATATTAATGAAATGACGAAGAATATTGGAGAAGAAAATTTGATCATAATGATGATTGAGATGAAAAATGTAAAGACTTTTTTCGCTCTTTCGAAGGTATGAATGAGTCCCAATCAAACACGCTGAATGATAAGTCAGATGCCACATAATCAACCCACAAATGATTTGCTATGTGTATGAATTATGTCTACATTGTATGTTATCACATATGTATTTAGTTTTAACTTTCTGTACGTGCAATGTTTAATCATAATCATATAGGATTGTAAGACAATTGTTATGACATTGATATGGGAGAATAATTAGGCTCTATTTTGTTTGCAATAAAACCAAACAAAAATGAAAAAAAAAACCAATCATTTTTAAAAAGTCATCAAGTGGATGTTTTGCAATCAGCTCACTCATTTTCTTCCGATGTTTTAGCGTTATTTGGCAATTCTTTCGATGTGACCCGAAAACATTTAGGTTGAGCAACGCCACAATGATATTCCTTGACACTACTTAAATCTAGCTATCTTATGTTCTGTTATCAAGCTATTTTGATTTCAAAAAGGCTCTTCACTGAAGTAGTCCTTAAAGGGTGAATTTTGACTTCCCTACGCCATTTAAGCTCTATAACTACAGATCAACTTACTCATGACTGCTCATAGCTATCGTCATTAAAAAGAATAATGTTAATCAAGGCGAAATGTATATTAAATGTCGCAAGAGAAGAGCGTGACATCATAATAATATACACGAAATACAATTAGAGAGAGAGCGAGAGAGCTAAGGAGAAACGGAGGGAGAATGAGAATTTCACATTTATAACACAATATAGATGATGACTGGCGGGGGAGGGGACATACCGAATGTTCCACCCGAAGGGTTTGAAATGCTATATGGAGGTTTTAAGTCTCGAGACGAAGTCGAGGGACTTATAGTCCCCCCCCCCCCGAAATATAATAGCATTTCAAACCCTGAGGGTATCACGTTTGGTATGTTCCCTTCCCGCCAGTCATCAACGTTTGATACATGTTCCCGATAACAAAAGTCATCATCTGTTATATTATATGGGTTAGTCAAATCTGCTTTTTCACATTGTATGGAATACATGTAGGTAAATTTATCCCATCGATGGTGTGAAAAATATGATCGTTCAATCCTTTGGTATCGTTTGTCATTTTGTTACGTGAAAATGGTTTCCCATGGGAGAACATTATACAAAGTGTGTGTGAGCAAGGAGGTTTTATACAACCTCCTTGGTGTGAGTGCACCGTGCGTGTTTGAAAGCATGTTTGTAAATTTGCACCTTCTGTGCTTATCATGTATAATAATTACAGTGTATGTCAAAAAAAATAAATAAATAAAAAGCAATGCAACACAATGCGATGCGTCTCGACAACAGAAAACGGTTGTAGGGAGATGGCGCCCTTAAACTCAATATGCTCGGTTACATTGTGTGAAATGACAGTGCGAGACTGTATAGGGCTCACACGGGTAAATAATTCCCCTATAGAGACGTGTGTTAAAATTCAAAATTAAAAAATTCTCTAAAATAGGCGGGAAAAATGAGGTGTTTCATCTTCACTAACCTGGACAAGTGAGATATATCCTTTCATCCATCAAATTCCCAAGGCGGGTTCTTGGGCTCATACTCTGTCCAAGGGTCCGCAAAGCCAGACTACGAGTTCTTTTCACTCAAAATATCACCTATTTTCTGTACACGCACCCAATGAAACATCATAGTCCCTTCAAATCCCACGAGAAAAGCTTTCACCTTCCAACCAAAATGCAGTTTGTAGAGGAATTTACAGGCCTACTCAATATCTGCAGCTATTCAGTTTTTGGGTCGTTTTTTCTTTGCCAAACTGCATTATTGATTTTTAATCATTTTTTTTTTTTGTCTTCATTTATTTTGGTATCTTTGGTACGAATTTGTGAAGGGGTCTGGGCCATTCCATTTTATTTACAGGTGTGAGCCTTATTATAGTGCGCCCATTACATGGACTTTTTTCTTTTACCTTATTTTTTCTTCTTCTCATTCTTCTTCTTCCTTTACATCTTCTTTTTTCTCTTCTTTCCTTCTTCAGTTTTTTTCATGAAAGTAGCACTCAGACGGAGATATCTTCACTTCCATGAAATTTATCAAGTTAAAGCGTAAATCCATAGCATAAATTAAAGCGTAAATCCTCCCACAAGCGTCTGCTTCCATGTAGTTTCTCTCCAAACAAAATTTTGATTATCCGTCATGAATGATTGTAATGTACTTGAGAATGATTTCAATTGATTTTGTGCTATGTAAATGCTATTTGTATATACTGCACTTATAACTAAAACCTTGCGTGCGACTTGTGAAAAAACAAACCAATTTTTACTACCCGGAGGTCCCCGCAGATGACCCGCAGATGACAGTTCCTAGCACGTATCTCACCCGTAGTCGCCCGGAGGTGTGCACGCTAATCTTTTCACCCGCAACCATGTTTAGGCCCTGTCACATCTTTCCGGGCATGCTACGCGGGCTTGTTGTGTGTGGGGATTTTCCAGCATACCAGACAATTTCTGAGGGCGGACAAGGATTTGGGCGAGTCAGAGCATGTGTCTTACTTGCTGGACGCGTTCTACTTAAATTCTATTTACGGGTATACTGTGTGACCTGTGTACCAGTCGCGTGGGTGCTGATAACTCAGTGAAGGAATTCCTCTGAAGGAATGGCAGAAGTCCCACAGAATGACATTATCTTGGCTGCAGACGGGAACTGCGTGGGAGTTACCTGCGAGGTGCTGCCGCTAAGGGCCTCCTACTGGCGTTCTGCGTGGACCTCTCCGGGCATCCCCGCGACTCATTCGGGAAAAGTTTTGGTCATGCTCAAAACTTGGCTGCGGTTAAATGGGACTTGCGTGCGCACCTCCGGGCAACTACAGGCGAGATACGCTCTAGGTACTGTCAGGTGCGGACCAACTGCGGAGAGCTCCGGGTAGCAAATTTGTCCCCCCCCCCAAGTCAAGCCGCAAAACTTCCCCATATACTGTATGACAAGGCCTTGAGCATGCTCAAAACTTGTTCCGAGTGAGTGGTGGGGCTTCGCTCGCAGAGGTACACGCAGAACACCAGTAGGAGATCCTTACCGGCAGCACCTCTCAGGCAATTCCAACGCAGGTACTTCTCAGTATACCTGTAAGTCGCTCGTAACAGAAAGCGGATCGGTTTCAAAGCTCTCAGGCAGATCACACGGAATACACGCAAGTAGAAGATAAGTAGCACGCGTCTAGTAGGTAAGAAACAAGTGCGAAACTCGCAAACATTCTTGTCCGCCCGGGGAAATTCTACTGCGTGCTGGAAAATCCCTCCTCGCAACAAGCCCGAGCAGCTTGCCCGAAAGGTGTGACACGGCCTTTATAATTTATGTGTTACTTTACATTGTCATGAATGGATGTTGTAAACACAACACTGAATGACATATGTGGAAACTAAATCAATGAAATAAAATGAAACTTAGAGAACAGAATGTATATCTGCTTTCCAGTCAGTCCCGTCAGTATCATAACACTCACACATACACACGTGCTTTTTTTCCACCAACATTTATTTTTGATTCCATATAATATAAATGGAATTTACAAAATCACTTCGAATGTGTTAACAAATTTAACAAAACAATGGATTTCCTTTCTTAATACAAATATACTAATGATGATTAAAAAAAGACCCAAAACCCTGAAAATATTTCACATAACTTTGATACTGTTATCGTGATCAAGCAATAACGTAAAATCAACAGAGTAAACATATAACTTTACTTTTATAATTAGTAAAAGAGCACCTCTCGCCCAACCTGTATCCAAAAATCAGACCTGTATAATATAAGCATACATTGTCCCACTAGTCCCACATTATGTTCCTGTATATAATTATTATAATTACTTGCCTGAACATTATCATTGACAAAACATTCACCAATATTGCCAACTCTTCTCCTTACCTACATCATAAATCTCATATACTTCAAACATCCTCTGTAGAGTCGATACCATCATTAATTGTCACTACAACCCTCCTCCTGTTTCTATTGGTTCCGTCCTCCTGCGTTATCCGACTAAACCAATGTCAATATATATATATATATATATATATATATATATAGATATCATATGATTATATATATAATTTCAGCGGCCTCCGCCTTCTTCGGATATATATATGTATATGATTATATATATAATTATATATATATACACACACACTCACATACACATACACATACACACATATTATATATATATATATATATATATATATATATTATATACATGTTGAGATTTCACGTATTGGCTCCACGAAGAAATGAAGAAATAAACTGGTAATGCATATTTGGCCAATAAAGAATGAGTTCATTCGACTTGAATTTTCAGCGGCCTCCGCCTTCTTTTGTCAAGACTCCTGAAGAAGGCGGAAGCCGCTGAAAATTTGAGTCGAATGAATTCATTCTTTATTGGCCAAAATATGCATTACCAGTTTATTATATACATTATATACATATATATATATATATATATATATATATATATATATATATATGTATATATTATATATATAGTGCATGAGGCTGAATGCACTATATAACAATATAAGCACCGACAAATTCTGAATTTGCCCCGAAGGCCAGTTATATTCAATGAGGCCGCAGGCCGAATTGAATATAATTGCCTGAGGGCAAATTCAGAATTTGGAGGTGCTTGGTACTTGTTATAGTGCAATAAGATGTCATGCACTATGTGTTATATAAAATAGCATACATACCCAGGCAAGATAAATTGAAAAAATACGAAAGCCTAGATCAAGACTCTACACGTGTCTAGACAAGCAATAATACCAGTTTCTTTGAACCTGTGTAGACAAAATCCTGACGTGTTAGGGTCTACGTGGTTTAATCTAACGATTTCTAGGCCCTACGATAGATAATGTCTAGGGGCCCTGGCCTAACGTTATACTACTAGATCTACGTCACTTACGAGCGACAGAGCTAACGTTAGTTAACACTTGACCCTACAATAGGTCTACCATGGATCTAACACGTAACAGTAACACGTTAGACGCCCTAAGTTTACTTGCTGCACTGTGGGTCCAGGACCAGGACTAGATGATGTTTTGTAGGATTAGGGATCTACTGGATTTAAACACAAGGCTCGTGCCAGGCATCATTGAAGTCACCATTGCTGCACAAGTGGATTCCGAGAGTGCGCTGTTTAATGTCGTAGTAAAAGTTCATAGCGTAGCGTGATCAAAGAGCGCTTAGCGTATACCGTACACACGCTACCCATTTCCACGGCGTACTTCCGCGTAGAATGTACGGAGAAAGTGGCACAATCTTGGGTTGACTTGCTCAATATCCGTCGGATTGATTCCTTTTCAGAACAGTAGGAGTCCAAAATTCGTAGGGCGTATTTGATGGCATCCTTTGTGTCCATATTGTCTAAGATACTGTTTATATAGATCAGTCTCTGTAAAAGTAGCGAACCTGTTCATTTCAGCTTCCATGTTTAAATCTACCGCTGATAGTCTAGTCCCACACAGATAAGTTGCTGGCATAGCCAGCGAGAATCGAGAATAACGATAATATCGAGCAAAGCATATCGCGGTTGTGGCGCAATCGCGTCGATGAGGTGCGGGATTCAGTACTCGATGATTAAAATGAGGGAGTAAAAACCGATATCAAATCGATAGTGGGTTATCGTCTGCAATCGTTATATTTTACGTGCACTATAACTTTTGTCATGCACCGCCGGCCTGTATCATAATTAGTAGGCCCTATGTATGCTATTTTACATATATATATATATATATATATATATATATATATATATATATCCGTTTGGTATATATCCGTCGGGAATATGTAGTTTGTTGAGGATTGAAAAGTGCTCAATGCTGTAAAGCAGAGCATATTAGGCGTACCTGTGTTTTGGTGCCTTGTCTGCTACCGGCGGTTTCACGCTGTCGCGATCCTCAGGCAGACTGACAAAGTGGTGTGTTTCTGTGCTCATGTGGCGCGGTGGATCGGTTTGACGCATGGATGATTTTTCTTTTCCGGTGTCTGCATTTGGATATAAGTTCGGACCTTTTATTGAGTGCGTTTTTGTTTCGGATGATGATGGCCTTCTCATCGAGGCAGAGGTTGCACAGGCCACTCCTTCTTAGAGTTAAGTTTGACTTCTTTTGGATGCCCCATGTCAGTGTGAAGTTTACGCGTTTTTCTTTCAGGCTCCAGATGTATTTTGAGAGTTGGGTTTCGTTTTTGTATTTCTCATTCTTGATGGATTTAACATGATTCCTATATCTGTCTTTGAAGGTACCCCCCGCTAGCCCGTAGTAGCACTTTTCCTCGTTGTCATGCTTGACGGTTGCCTTATACACAAGAGCCGTTTCCATGCATCTTCCTCTCAACGGGCATTGATCTTTTTGGCGGCAGTTTCATTTGGGTTTGGGTTCGGTGTCACGTGACTTGGATTGTTTGATAACTCTTTGGTTGTGGGATTTAATGACTGCATCCATGTTTTTCATGCAGCTGTAGCTCACTTTTACCGTATTCTTATTGAATATTGGGTTCAGCTTGTGCCCTTTGGGAAAGTGTTTGTTGATGAGCTTCAGAAATCTACCCCCCACGTTTGTCTTGGTCGCTGCATTGTAAGGTGGGTTGAACCATGTGATATTCCTGCTCCTGTTTTTCCTTTTTCTTCTCTTTCCCTCTTCACTCGGTTTGGAGTACTTGATGTTTTTCTCGTAGCCGCTTTTTTTTTTTTCAGGGCTTTGTTGTACAGTGGCGCTGCGTTGTGGAATATGTCTTCGTTTGAGGTCAATGTCGATATGCGTTTTTCAACTGCTAAGGGTATTTGTGTTAGTGTAGGGGGCGGGTGGTTGGAGTCCCTGTTGACGTAGAGGGGGGTGTCGTTTGGTTTCCTGTACGGTTGGAAGGTGCCAGTGTCTAGATTAAAGGTAGTCCACTATACCTTGAGGTTGGTTTGGACGGTGATGCGCAGACCTAGCTCATCAAAGACTTTTATGAGGTCTTTTCGCGCCCTATCGGCTCTACTCCCAGAGGCTCTCCTGAGCACTGCAAGGCCATCGTCCCTGTATAATCCTACGCTGTATGTGTTCAGTTTTTTGTTCAAGAGTGAGAGTGCATGTAATCCAACTAGTTCGCATATCTCGGCTCCATCAAAAGCCCCCATAGAAACATCGAACTGTTTTCGTCCCTTTTGTTTTTCCCATGCTTTGTTGTTGTTGTCAAACAGGAGTGTCCTCCTCGCGTGCATTATGGTTTCTATCTCATCCTCTTCTATGGTGGTGAATTTCTTGGCCCAGTTCAGACAGGTGGACAACAGTTCGATTGAGATGGAGGGGTAGAAGTCCACTATGTCAAATACAATGAAGGTCAGGGACTCTTTGTCCGGGAGTTTGTTGAACCAATTGAGCACATCGGTTGTGTTGGTCCACTGGTTTGGGTTGATTTTGTCTCTTATTTGTTTGTTAATGCGATCGGGCATTATTTTGCTGACACGGCCTAATTCTGGCTTTGTGGGGTTGATTAGTCTGGCCTGGGGCTTGTTGTTGAAATTGTCCTTGTGGTCTTTTAGTGTAACAAAGGCGGCGGGTTTTTCCATCGTGCCGTCCAACCTGTCACTGATGTGTAACTTTTTTGCGATTAACTCAGATTCCTTTTCAATGTCTGCTATCACTTCTTCCTGTGCAACCTTATATTTTCCGGTTATATTCTCATTCAGAAGTTTCTCATAACTGTTGGGGTTCATCGCATACACATTCCTGGTTTTATCGGCGTGGACAAACACTTTTTCCGATTTGTTTATGCGTTTCACGTCGTCGTGGAGTTTTCTTTGGAATTGGTTATTTACCTGCCTGAATTCCAAGTCGTCTACAATGGCTAGCAGGTCATTTTCAAAGCTTGTCATCTCTTCTATTTGGGGTGGTGAGCGTTTGGATTGGAATCCAAATTTCTCCCTGGTTTCAAATTGATCATTTTCACTTTCACTTTGGCCCGCGCAATCGCTCGCTCCGAGGAAGAAATGAGCTCTCCATCTCATCCTTTTTATGACACTTTCAATTTTCTCAATTAGGCATTTTATGTAATCTGTCCTCGGTGGAATTGGTATGTTTTTTCCGGAATAATCCACATGAAACCGATCCATTGCGCCACACAGAACACTAGGTGAATCCTCAGCAGAAGAGTGCTCGACCGGACAGGGGAGCGAAAATATCCGTTTGGTATATATCCGTCGGGAATATGTAGTTTGTTGAGGATTGAAAAGTGCTCAATGCTGTAAAGCAGAGCATAATTTATCATCCATGCGTCAAACCGATCCACCGCGCCCCATGAGCACAGAAACACACCACTTTGTCAGTCTGCCTGAGGATCGCGACAGCGTGAAACCGCCGGTAGCAGACAAGGCACCAAAACACAGGTACGTCTATATATATTATATAATAAATTATATATATATATGTATAATAGACATAGATAGAAAGATGATGAAGATCTGAGGTCAAAAGCTTCTACCAACAGTCGGCATCGTGCGACATCTACTGTCTTCTTTGTCTCAATTTTATATAAATCATAGCAACATTGATATAGTACTGTTAATGATAAGCAATAGAGCACCGAAAACTCAACTACTATATATCAACAGCATCTCACGTATCGGGTAAGGGGACCGTAATGCAGCAACAGACAATCTTGAGATTTATTTCAAACGGATTCGCATCATGTATTCAAGAAAAGATCAAAACTCAATAGGAACATTTTTCCCAATTCTGACATAACTTAATTGATTTCAGGTGTGAGCGTGTTCCTTAATATCCACACTTTTTCAGCGAACCACAAAGAAATAACTGATACTGGAGGAAAATGGCATACATGTCTATAAGGGTACAGGCTATTAGCGACTGAACAGTAATACTATGTACTGGAATTTGGTTATTTTTTTTGTCTATATTAGTTGTGGCAAAGAAATGGTAATAATTTTCGTTTTCCCCTCCGAATAAGAGTACATCGGACGTTAACTTTGTTTTTATATATAATTATACAAATGAGATGTTGAATATAACTGGATTAATTGAAAGAAAATATTGTTCGTCTTTGCAAGGTGTATTTAAAAACTTTGATGCAACTCTTGAGTAAGCGAACGTCAATATGCTGTTTATGGACTGAAGAGAATGGATTGTCTTATGTGGGTTCAGAAATTACATACACTACGGAAAATGAATTATTTGGCTTTATTGTTACCAGCAATTCGGTATTGAATTGTATTCCACGGTTGTAAGAAAGGAAATTAATGACTGTAAATTAAGAAGAAGAAGAAGAAGAAGAAGAAGAAGAATACCTAGGTTTTTCTCCATGTAAAGATAAAATTAGGGAATATCGTAATAATTGACTTTTTTTGCAAGAAATAATTAAATGCTATAACTGCTTCAGAAAAATCGTGTCTTTTGGACACCTGTTTTCTTACATGTGATGTTCTGAAGTTCTGAGTCACGACAGTGCATTGCCTGTTTTTCTAAGTGTTAGAAGTATTTCGATGTGTTATGTACTTCGATTGATATTGTCGTAGGTATGGAATATAATAGTAAAAATCCCTGTGAGGGAAAAAAAAACTTTAAAAGTGAATTTGTTTTGTTTGTTTGTTTGTTTGTTTGTTTGTTTGTTTGTTCATCTGTCAAGATGGCTTGATAGCCCTAGGTGCAAACATGTGTGTACAAGCGTTCTTGTCTCCACGTTGCGTGGTAGTCAGATGAGGATTTAGCGAGGTTTTGCAATGATTTCGTACGGTGTCGGCAAAAGAGTCGTGACGCGATGTCCGTAATCGTAGTTTGGTTCGATTCCGTCGGGGATACAGAAGGACAAGTGTTTCACTAGGGTCACCACGAAGATGAAGATCTCCATCCTGGCCAGTTGTTCGCCTACACACACTCGACGGCCTTCAATGAGAAAAATCCACAATAAAAGTACCAAAAAATAATAATAATAACAAATTACACATATGATCTACTGTATTAGAAAAAAATAACGTTGGATATTTGAATGAATCATTTATCTGTTTTAACTGTCAGATTCAAATTATACTGTGCTCAATTAGTTCATTCAATCGTCTTTGTGTTTTATTTGTGTAGCAAAATAAATTTAGAAATAAAATAAAGTTAAATCAATCAATCAATCAATCAATCAATCAATCAATCAATCAATCAATCAAATAGGCCTATATGTATGAGGAGTGAATTACTGCATCAATATTAGCAGAACACACCGGTGAAGTTTGAGTAAAGTTTGACAATCCATTCAAAAGTAACTAATAAGGATTTATAAAGTTTTGGTCCTGCATGAGAAGTCTACGACAGTTTGCGACAGAACTGCAGGACAACGATGAAAAAAAAAAAGAAATGTAAAGAAAGTGTATAAAATATAGATAAACATTTCTTCTTCTTTTTTTGAATGAAAAGTAAACATTCCCTCGACTTATTACTGGCACATTCTGAAAGTAACATTATTCCCCTTGCTTTTTGAAAGGGGTTTGTGGAGCCGGGAAATGTGCAAACGCCGGGAAATGTGCAAACGCCTGGAAATGTGCAAACGTCTCGCCGGGAAATGTGCAAACGCCGGGAAATGTGCAAACGTCTTGCCGGGAAATGTGCAAATCTCTAAATTTCATCAACGGGAAATGTGCAAACGTGACGCCGGGAAATGTGCAAATGTTCAATTTTGCCGGGAAATGTGCAAAACGTCGCCGGGAAATGTGCAAACCATTCATCTCACCTATATTATGTAGAGATGGAAGAGAAACTCTCAATCAAAGCTGCGCACGAACCATTACCATCTTTACCACCTGTCTTAGCGACCATCTGTCTTGTTTTTTATGCCTCCGCCACGAAGTGGTGCCGGAGGCATTAAGTTTTCGCGATAACTTGAGTAATATTTACTGGAATTTTACCAAACTTGGTCCAAGTATAAAGTGTGATGGGGCAATTACTCGATTAGATTTTGGATGAAATCGGCCAAAGGTCAAAGGTCAAAAGTCAAGGTCAAGTCATGAAATTATATCTGTTTACGCGATAACTCAAGACTGGATCAAGCAAATTACACCAAACTTTGTCCAAGGATGATGTATGGTGGGACAATTACTTGATTAATTTTTGAGTGAAATCGGACAGAGGTCAAAGGTCAAAGATCAACGTCAAATCCTAAAATTTAACTTTTTACGTGATAACTCAAAACTGGATGAAGCAGCTTTCACCAAACTTGGTCCAAGGATGATGTATGATACGGCAATTAGTTGAGTAGATTTTAGTGACATTGGCAAGAGGTCAAAGGTCAAAAGGTCAAGGTCAAATGCTAAAAATGTTGCTATTTCCCCACATCCATGTAATGCCCAAAGTATTTTCTTGAAACTTAGTGTAGACATATCTACTGCATAAAGATTCTCCAGAGGGAGTTTCATGTCATAAGGTCAAAGGTCAAAAGGTCAAAGATTAGGTAAAAATGTTACAATTTCACTTTTCTCACAAATGGTTCAATTTAGGCCTATCTTCATGGAACTTGGTATATACACATGTACTGACTGGCAGGGATTATCTAGGGAATTTAAGGGTCATGGGTCAAAAGTCATGGGTCAGAGGTCAAGGTCAACTCGTCAAAATTTTACTATTTCCCCAATATACTAGTATATGCAATGCTTGCATTATTATTTTTAAAACTTGATATACATATATTACCTAATGGAGATTCTCTTGGAAATTTCCTGCCAGAAGGTCAAAGGTCAAAGGTTAAGGGTCAAGACCAGGTTTAAATGCAAAAAAATCTATTTTATACTGTAATTACACTCTTTCTTTATACCTTGCAAATTACTCAATGCATAAACTTATAAAAGGGTCAGTCAGAAGTCAAGTAAAAATCCTCAATTCCCCAAATACATGTACCTGCACCCTTTAATAGACAATTATAGCAAACGTAGTTCAAGGAAAGTAAACATTCAAGATATTTCTGACAAACCTGTCATTTCAGTATTTTGCCAGTTATGTGAAACTGTTATCTCACATTGTGAAGACATTATACTATGCACCTATTGGGAGAATCATGCATTATGGCGGAGGCATCAGTCGCCATAGCGACATTTCTAGTTTTTGATTACATTTTCAGCATTTTCTTGCAACCCTACAACGAATTTTCACCAGATTTGCCAGATAACATCTTAATGGTGATATGATCGTAATTTGTCAAAATGAGCCCCCCCCCCCCACACACCAGTCCTAAGGAGGGGGGGGGGGGGAGGAGTTGAAGCCTCAGAGTCCCTAAACGCTTGATTTTTTTTCTTCATCTGTCGAACCGAAAAAGAAAGAGCTAAGTTAGTGCTATGAAGACATTAATGACTAAAATTTCATGTTTCATTATGGCGGACCCAGGGCTGCCCTGATCGGGGGGGGGGGGGAGGGGGAAGAGGGGGATTTTCCACATTTTCAGCACATTCTCGAAAAATCTTGGACGGATTTTCACCCAACTTGTGAGATACAGTCATATTTCTGTTAACATAATCTTGATATTTTAAAATGCGCCCCCCCCCCCATCGCCGAAAGGGGGGGGGGGAGGGGTTTAAGCTTCACTTTTAACATCCAAAAAATCTGGATTTTTTTTAATCTTCTGTCAAACCGAAAAAGACAGAGCTAAGTTAGTGCTATGAAGACATTAACGTGATTAGTGAATGAAATTTCATGTTTGATTATGGCGGATCAAGGGGTGCCCAGATCGGGGGGGGGGGGGGGGAGGGGAGGGGTGATGGGTGGAGGGGGATATTCCACATTTGTAGCATCTTCTTGAAATATCTGTGAGGGATTTTCACCAAACTTGACAGATAGCAAGATTATGGTAATAATTATGATCTTAATTTGTTCAAATGAGCCCCCCCCCCCCCCCGACCGCCGAAGGGGGGGGGGGTGGGGCTGCGGGGGGTTGAAGCTTCAGCGTCCCTAAACTCTGGAATTTTTTAAATCTTCTTCTGTTAAACAGATAAAGATAGAGCTAACTTAGTGCTATGAAGACACAGCGTTAATGAATGAAATTTCATGTTTGGTTATGGCGCGAATCATGGGGTCTCCAGATCGAGGGGGGTGAGGGCAAGGAGAGGAATTGTCCACATTTTCAGCATCTTCTTGAAAAATCTACGACAGATTTTCACCAAAATTGGCAGATTGCCTCTTTACGGTGATATGCACTTAATTTGTTAAAATGAGCCCCCTCCCACACACACACACACACACACACACACACACACACACACACTGCTTAAGGGGGGGGTTGAAGCCTCGGAATCACTAAACTCAATTTTTATCTTCTTCTGTCAAACCGGAAAAGAGAGCTTAGTTAATGCTATGAAGACATTAATGCCTGAAATTTTATTTCACGTTTGATTGTGGCAGATCGAGGGGTGTCCTTATCGGGGGGGGGGGGGGGGGAGGGGGGAGGGGGAGGGAGAGGAGGGGGATTTTCACATATTCTGCATCCTCTTGAGAAATTTTTGACGGATTTTCACCGAACGTGGGAGGTAGCATCTCAAGGGTAATATAATCCCACTTTGTTCGAAGGGACAACAAATCCAAGTTGTTCCCCTTCCCCAAAGATAGGGATAAGACCAGGGTAGCCCCCACGTCATTTAGTAAGCAGACATGAAATTTCATCAAAGTATAGATCTACCTTCTAAAAATGTGATAAAAATGTTTTCTATTACTCTAGGTTGTATAGAAAATTTCTTTAAAAAGTATGTATTCCGTTTTTTTCATATGTATAGGGTTTTCAATAAAATTTTGAATTCCACCCGAACTACCCCACCCCCTCGTCTTGGTCCCTTTCAAGTTCAAGGGGCGGAGATGGGGTGGGGGGGGGGGCTCCATCTCCTCCCACCTTAGGGGTTGGGGCAGTGCTCATTTAGACAAATTGAGGTCATATCACCAGATAAATACGCTACGCTACGTTTCAAGCTTGGCAAATATCTATCTAATATGTGACAAATCCGCCTCCGCCGCACTTAACATTAATTCATGAATTAACTTACCATAACAGGCACCAGCACTCTATTAGCTCCATCATTTTTGTATAGAAGTTTTTTTTTTTTTAAAGCTGATATATAATTTTATTATCCGAGGGATGCGTCTTGAGTTTTCAGGAAAAAGACAAAAAATGTGAAAATGAAGCCTCCTTCCTACCCCCTCCCCTTTTTGGGCATCCCTTCATCTGTCATAGTAAACTTGAACCTACATCATGCATTAACTGTATTTACAGTACTATCACCATAAAGATGCTATCTGCCAAGTTTGGTGAAAATTCGTCATAGATTTTTCAAGAAGATGGAGAAAATTTTGAAAATCCCCCTCCTCCCCCTGGTTACAGCTGGTTATTCCAAAGGTTTGTTATTCCGAAGGCTCTTTATTCCTAAGATTCGTTATTCCGAAGGTTCATTGTCCGAATTTCATTTACGGATTAACCAGTCTTCGGAATAACGAACCTTCGGAATAACGCCACAAATTTTCGGATTAACGAACCTCTAGGTATATAGGGACTTTGCGTGTTTCGATTAACGACCCTTCGGAATAACGAACCCTTCGGAATAGCGAACCCTCGGAATAACGAACAGCACCCCGCCCCCTCACCCTCACCTACCCCCGATACAGAGCACCCCTAGACCCGCCATAATCAAACATGAGATTTCGGTCATTAATGTCTTTACAGCACTAACTTTTTCGGTTCGACAGAAGTAAAAAAAATCCCCCCCCCCCTCCTCGTCGGTGGGGGGGGGGGGGGGATTCAATTTATCAAGTTAAGATCGAATCACCATAAATATACTATCTGCCAAGTTTGGTGAAAATCCGTCATAGATTTTACAAGACTAGATCTATGCAGAAAATGTGGAAAATCCCCCTCCTCCCCCTCACACCCTTATCAGGGCACTCCTGGACCCGTCATAATCAAACCTGAAATCTTAGTAACTATAATGTCTTCATATAACGTAGTTCCTTATTCTTCGGTTCAACAGAAGAAGATTACAAATTCCAGAGTTTAGGGACCTGAAACTTCAACTCCTCCTCCCCCCCCCCCCCCCCTTGGCGGTGGGAGGGGGTGGGGCTCATTTTACCATATAAGACCATATCACCGTAAAGATGGTATCTGCCAAGTTTGGTGAAAATCCTTCTTGAGATTTATCTAGAAGATGCAGTAAATGTGGACAATCTCCCTCCTCTCCATCACTTCCTTTCTCCCACCCCCAGTCAGGGCACCCCTGGATCCGCCATAATCAAACATGAAATTTCAGTCATTAATGTCTTCAATGCACTAACTTAGCTCTATCTTTTTTTTTTGTTCGACAGAAAAAGATTTTAAAAAATCCAGAGTTTAGGGACTCTGAGGCTTCAACTCCCCCCTCCCCCTTTTTTGGCCGGGTGTGTGTGGGGGGGGGGGGGGGATTGGGGGCTAATTTCAATTCATAAAGATCATATCACCCTAATGAGGCTATCTGACAAGTTTAGTGAAAATCTGTCCTAGACTTTTAAGAAGATACTGAAAATGTAGAAAATCCCTCTCCCTCCCCTCACACCCCCCCCCCCCCCCCCCCCCGATCCGGACACCCCTGGATTCGTCATAATCAAACATGCAATTTCAATCATTAATGTCTTCATAGCACTAGTTTAGGGACTCTGAGGCTTCAATTTGAAGACTCCTCCCCACTTATGGCCCCGTGCCCTGCATCCCTGGATCTGCCATTAAACGTGAACTCCTGTCATCAATATCTTCAACGAACCAACCTAGCTCATTCTTATTTTGGTGATATGATACAAGAAGAATTTCGATAATACCGTAGTTCTGGGACTTTGAGGCCCCCTTCTCCTTTTTTCAGGGGGGTGGGGGTGGTGGCTACTATATAAACAAAATTGAGATCCCATTGCCATAATCGTGCTACCTGCCAATTTTGTTGAAAATCTGTCAAGGATTTCATTAAGAAAATCTAAATGGTGGAAGTTCATGGGCAGTTTTGATATGGAGTTTATCTACTATCATTTATACACAATATCGCTAAAGTAAATGATTTGCACATTTCCCGGCGACGTTTTGCACATTTCCCCGGCAAAATTGAACTTTTGCACATTTCCCGGCGTCATGTTTGCACATTTCCCGTTGATGAAATTTTGCACATTTCCCGGCGTCACGTTTGCACATTTCCCGGCGTTTGCACATTTCCTGGCAAGACGTTTGCACATTTCCAGGCGTTTGCACATTTCCCGGCGAGACGTTTGCACAATTCCCGGCGTTTGCACATTTTCCCGGCGTTTGCACATTTCCCGGCTCCACAGGGGGGGGGGGGGGGGTAGGGGATTTTGCTGCAGGAATTTTCATCTCGTAATATATCACCAATTGGCAACTCTGAATTTCACTGCATGTCTTTTATTGGAACAGGATCTTACATTGATCTTGTTAAATTCATGATATCCGCACACAATCAGAAAACTGCACAAAGAAATGCAAATTTTAAGACAGAAATATTAACTTTAACACTGTTTTCTCCTTAATTGTGTTCCCCATATTCAAGCATCGGTACAGTAAAGTCTTTCATCAAAAATAAACAGCAGTGTGACAAATAATTGAGCTGAAGTGAAAAAAAGTTTTTATTCTACATGTTAACACAAAAGACCAGAATTGATTAATATGATTAATTAACAAAATAAGCATGAAACCAAAGGCAAGTGTGACTTGTTTGCAGTACAAATGAAGAAAGTAGAAACAATAACCCTTTGAATCCAATGACATTTACAAAGTTTACAGTCTTTGTAGAATAGACTCTGAGTTAATAATCATACCCATGAAAATGATTTGATACAGGGAATAATTTTCCTTCTCAAAATTGAATAGCAGTTTTAGTCGATGGACATACATTTTGAACAAAATTTTAAACAAAATGGTGTACAAGTCTACATATTGTATGTAATGTAATTGCTATGCAAATGACATGTTGATTAGCAGTTATACCAAAATGCATAACAAATTGCTATGTGATACCAGGAAAATTATTCCCTGTGATACAATTTACATGTACTTTTTTTTTGGCGATACACAGCACACAACAGAGTTACATGAAGACAAAATGGCATAACAACCAGCATTGACAAAAAATCCAAACTTATTGAGCAAAAAAAAGAAAAAAGAAAAAAAAAAGAGAAAAACAGATTCATCTCACGAGACTTATCGACTCGACTAGCAAACAAAAACAAATACAAAATATTGAATGTCAAATGGAGAGCTTGAATGAAAGAAATTACATAGACAGTAAACTTGGTCAGAATTGAATGGGATGAAATTTGAGTGTTGAGCAATGTTGGAAGAGGAAGGATACCACAGAAATATAGAAGGCATCTTCCACACCATTGATAAGCTTTGCCAAAAAAAAAAACACCCAAGAAACAAGAAAAAGGTAGCTGAAATTCGAAACAAAGCTGCAAACACAAACATTTTGTTACTGGAAGGCAAAGTATTTTATGCATTTAGAAATGACTTACAATGAATATCCTTTTTTGCATCATTTTTGAGGGGTGCTGAGAGAACGTCAAGGAGAAATGTTAATGAAACAAGAACATGATGAGAAATGAAAATTAAAAAAATGTACACATACATCAACAGTTGGACATTGATAAACAAAAATAGATATGACATTAAATATGATTAAAGCTATGAACATTTCAGCAGTATTGCATTTTAACTTTGAGATTTCATGATAGTTTTGCATAGTGTGTCTTTGTTACTGCTCAAAGCAATGCCATGTTGGGCCGCGAATTTACAACAAGCGAAAATATCGTCATGAACAGTACAGTGGCGTGCACTTTCAATAGCTTGGGTGTCAAATCGTGAAAACAACATCTCGCGATATGTTTGTGACCTCCTCATTTGCTAAAATATCTTAACGCAAAAATAACAGCCTTTACAGTAGTGAGAAAAACAAAAACCAAAGTGTAGTGACATTAATTCTGCTAGTTTAACAAGAAGGTCCATATACTTGATAAATTTCCTAATTTCCTCTTCACTTCCTCTTGCTGTTTGCTTTGGCTGTGTAGTGTCCTGTTTGGGTTACATAAACAAAACAAAAAGAAAGCTGGGGAGACTGGATGGTGTTCAAAATTGTGAACACCACAAAAATGATGAAACACAGACATGCATTGTTTCACCAGAAAATTAAACAAGCCTATGTTTTTCTTTCTGTAGCTCCCTTCCTTTTTCCTTTGCAACTTTCTGGAGGTAGAAATAGCTCCCTTGTGCCTCCTTCTAACTGTATTTATGGGGCAAGCTGCCAGAGGAATTATTGCAAAGTTTCATCGCATTATCTTTTATCGCATCATCATTTTATATGAATAAAGATATCACCAAGCATCAGTAAGCATCAATTCAGGTAAATAGGCTATCACAAAAAAAATCAGGTAAATAGGCTATCACAAAAAAAAAAATCAGGTAAATAGGCTATTGCAAGAAAAACAAGAAAAACCGGTTGTAAAGATGACAAACTCTGGGGATCAATCTCTGACATAAATGATTATTGTGAAGGAGGACAAGTATGTAAAGCCATACCCTTATCAGCTTCATTTACTATAATTGATATTACATATATTAGAATTGTAAAAGCAAGACACAGCTGACTATTAGCAGTTTTTTTTTTTATTACTGTCTACAATTTGTTTGCAAGTGATATAGAGGACGAATCATAAATTTATACTGAACCATCCAGATGAGTTTTGTCACAAGAAGAACCATGCTTAGGCCTAAACTTTGATTTTAAACACAAAACAAAACAAAAGCAAAAACAAAAACAAAAACAAAAACAAAAGCCCTCAATTACTCCTCTATTTGATTTTCCTCTATTCCTGCAAAGTCAACATAAAAATGGAATAGAGTGTCACCTGAGACTCAGTATTCACTGGCTTATTCTAGTCTGCCTGATCAAGAGATCAAAATGCATAAAAATCAGGTATTCATGGGGCTGAAAAATTTTGCATGAGGACTTCACTGAACATGAAAAGTAAGATTGATGACAATGACTGTTCATGGAATAAGTACTAAAGTAGCATCATAGAGAGAAATTGAGGTGTACTGTTGATAAGTCCAGTATAAGGCCCATTTACACTTGCTTGGAAAAATCATGATTTTTCTACAATCGCGACATTTGGGTGCAAGTTGCTAAGCAACTTGCACCCAAACGCCCTCGAAACATCGCCAGAAAAATCGCCAGCCGGAGTGCGATTTTTTTAAACATCACGATGTTTGAGGCGAAGTTTAGCGAGTGTAAACCCAAGGAGCAGAAATATCACGATTTTTCATCACGTGACTTTCGGTATCGGATTGCACCGGGCGTTTACGCGCGCTCCCGATCCCTATGTGGAACATGTAGATAGTCCGTCGGCCGCAGCTGGCTACATGCTGTACAGGTAAACGGCCGATCCTCGGCTCGTGGTCTCTTAATACCTCCCTGATGAAACTATATATTGTATATGAAAACTAGTAACAAACCTGAAGTTCTCCAACCACGTATCATCACCCCATAACGACTTAACAAAATTATGTTCTCCCAGAAATGCGTTGATTTTGGGAGTGCCCATACTGCTCTCGGTATACATGGACTTTGTGGAATACAGGAGTACGTAACAAGCATCGGTAAAACAACGGTGAGTTCTTGCTGTAGCCTGATGAAATACCAGTCCTAACTTCTACATAGTTTTACCGTAAGTTTACACTCTCGAGAAACACAAATTTATGTCTGATAAAAAATATTTATGACTGATAAAAAGCCCTGGCTCAATGTTCCAACCAGCTAGCTAGCTGCGAGCAAAACGAATACGAATAGCCCGCGCTTCCACTCGTCTACCGTGTTAAAGAGAGGTAAATTACACATGCACACTACCGACCAAAAAATCGCGATGTTTCGTGAAGCTCAAACTTCGCTTGCTTTTGCGCAAGTGTAAACGGTGGAACCAAAAAATCGCGATTTTAAAAATCGCGCTTTTAGCAGGTGTAAATGCGGCTATAGTCTAGCAGAAATTGTTGCTCACTCTAATGTAGTCTAGCACACACAGACCCAATATGATTCATTATTCATAGCAGTGTTTTTGATTTCTAACAAATGCTGCAATATTTAGTAATTAGTACATGTATACCATTTTGGCTTAACTGTCATTACTGATATCTACTGCTGCTGCATAATGAAACAGTCTGTCAATATTTACTGCAAACAAACAAAATGTCCAAACAAGCCAATACTACAAACAACACATAAACAACCAAATATGAATTTGTCAACAGATAACTGAAGCCCCAACACAAGCTATAAAGTGAATTGGAATTCCAGAGACCACAATGATAATAATACAAAATGTCATTTCCAAGATTTTCTTATTTTATTATTTATTTATTTATTTTTTTTTTTTTTTTGGGGGGGGGGTGCTTTTAACAGACATCTTTGATGAATTTGCCATGCAGATGTGTCATTTTGGCAGTAACCTCACATGGGGTTAGAGAGAGCAAAAAACAGCTCTGTGCATTTTGACCCCTCATAAGGCCCGTTCAGACCAAAGAGTTATCTGTTTCTGCATTGCGATGCAAAAATTAATTTCATTTGCCATCATTCATATATGGCCTAGAAAGTTTATCCTGATGTAAGCAAAGCATTTTGAATATCTGAACTGCACATGCCTTTACAATGATCAGAGTATGACCCTGGAAAACACGGTGCATGGATCTAAATGTGGTGAGTCAGTTTATGGGATTAAAAACTTTGTGTGTGTATGTGTGGTATATCATTCACACACACTGTGCTAGGCAATTGGTTGCAAGTGGGCTTGAAAACAAATCAAAATAATAATGATGGACTGATTTTAGCTTCGAGGTGGGAATTACATCAGTAGAAATGGTTATTTTTTTCTTTTACTCCACACATATGAAATTACATTTTTTTTTTTCATCTCTTTGAGAAAAGAATAAAAATATCGATTTTGGTAAAGTATGAAATTTGGTGTGCATGTGAACAGGGCTATAACATATGAATAGGAAGGGGTGGGTGGGGATAAGGACGATCCATACATTATTTGACGGAAAGTAATCTAGATGTATCAAGATAAAGACCACACAAAATGAATCAGCTAAAGAATCTAGGGACAATGATAATGGCTCGATCAGTTCTGCCATGTAGGATCCATGGTTCTGCCAACACAACAGGATGGAAGTTTGAAGGCTGAACAAAGGCAATGTGGGCTAGTGTGCAGTGTATAGTTGTAGTTGGAGAACTGGAGTAAACTAGATTTCAAGACCACCCCGACGTCCAGATTATCTTTATGGTCCTCCAGTGCATAACTGTTTTTACAAGAACTCATTCTCCATAAAATCTAGTCTGAAGATTCTAGCTGACTTGCACTTTAATAGGGAGCACTCCATCAGCTCCTTGCTTATTTCTAGGTATATGTAAACTCATACTTCATGTAAGGAAAAGAGGGAAGTTTCCCCCAAACACTGACATATATGTATTCAGTGAGTGCAGGAAAGCAGTGCTAGCATGGGGGAAGTCTGTGGGAAAAAAATAATTATGAATTTTGAAACTTGTAGTTTATTCCTTGTGCCATGCACTCTCTACTAATGTGAAAAATTGCAGCAATCTGCACTCACACAATAATACAATATTTGGGGAAAAAAAAGATAGAATAAACACAAACACATATATTTCTACAACATCAAAAAATGTGAAAGAATACTATCTTATCCTCCTGAGAATAAGAGTTGCCCCAACACTTATCTTTTCTTAGAAAGAATATCGCGCTATTCTGTTCGTTTTCACTGCAGTGCAGTATATTTTGTTTACAGCTAGCTGGTTGGAACGTTGAGCCAGGGCTTTTTATCATCAGTACAATGCACACATAAATTTGTGTTTCTCTCGAGTGTAAACTTACGGTAAAACTACATAGCTTGCTATATTAGATCACATACGTAGTAGGTGTGTAAAACTTCATCTAAGTATGAGAAAGCTGATGAAAGCGGCATTCAGGAGGATCATGAAATTTCACCGATATTATGACGAAAGTGAGAAGCAGGCTCGTTTTTTATCTTTTAGGACTGGTATTTTATCAGGCGACAGCAAGAACTCACCATTGTTTTACCAACACTAGTTACGTACTCCTGTATTCCACAAACAATGTACATAATACCGAGAGAAGTATGGGCACTCCCAAAATCAACGCATTTCTGGGAGAACATTATTTTGTTAAGTCATCATGGGGTGATGACCTGTACAGCATGTACAGTGTACCAGTACTCTGGCCAATGACCGACGTACTCTCTACACGTCCCAAAGAGGGATCGGGAGCGCGCATAAACTCCCGGTGCAATCCGATACCGAAAGTCACGTGATGAAAAATCGCGATATTTCTGCAGCTGGGGTTTACACTCACTAACTTCGCCTCAAACATCGCGACGCTTCAAAAAATCGCACTCCTGCTGGCGATTTTTCTGGCGATGTTTCGAGGGCGTTTGGGTGTAGTTGCTTAGCAACTTGCACCCAAATGTCGCGATTTTAGAAAAATCGCGATTTTTCCAAGCAAGTGTAAATGGGCCTACTTTCTCTTTTTTTTTGGGGGGGGGGGAGGGAAGGTTGGGTGTTGGGGATGACCTGCAGGTTACGGATAGGTAGGTTCAAACGCTCAACAGGCAAGAGATAAAAATGTACATCTTGACAAAAACATCACCTAAAATGGAAACAAACACCAATAGTTGATGGAATCTCCTGCTCTTGATTAAAATGTCAGTGAACCATTTGAAATCTGACAGGGGGAAAAAACAGAACGAAGGGGAAAAAAAGATAGCATTCACTCTTTAAAAAGCCTGCCACGGCATTCCACCAATCAAGATGTTTAGAAATTTGGTCATCTGCACCCAATCAAGGACAGGGATAACCTCAGTGATGTCTTTGCCAACTGGAGGAGCTAATGGCAACTTTAGTGAGGATGATGAGAAAACAAACAAGAGACCCGCGGGTCTAGCGCTCACCTGAGTATCGCAAGTTCACCTTTCACGCAGTCACTAATCTAAATTATTCACAGCTCTACCAAAATTTGACGAGGCATTCTCAAGTGGAAGATGAAAATGTACAATAAGGGCCCAATTTTTTCAAGATTCCTTAATTTGGGGGAATTGGGGCCCCCTGGGGCCCTCTGGGTGGGGCATGGTGCCCAGTTTGATAAATTGAGATCCTGACCACCTAGGGATGCTACCTGCCAAGTTTGACAAAAATCCATCATGAGGTTTTCAGGAAGAAGATGAAAATGTACAATTCAGGCCTCCATTTGGACCCTTCCAACCACCCCCCCCCCCCACCCCCAAGAGGGGCACCCCTGGATCTCCTATGAACAAACTTGAAACTACAGTCATTACTGTACTCACTCATAGTATTATCTCAGCTCTATAACTTCTGATTCTAGAGAAGATTTTTAAAGATTCCTTCATTTGGGGGGTTTGGGCCCCCTGGGGGCCCCCTGGGCGGGGCATGGTGCCCATTTTAACAAATTGAGATCCTAACCCCCTAGGGATGCTACCTGCCAAGTTTGGTGAAAATGGGTCATGGGGTTCTCAAGAAGAAGATAAAAATGTACAATTTAGGCCCCATTAGGACCCCTCCTCACCCCCACCCCCCCCCCCCCTGGGTCCAAAGGGGGGCACCCCTGATTCTGCCATGAACAAACTTGAAACTACAGTCATCAATGTGCTAACTCATAGTATTAACCTAGCTCTATCACTTCTGGTTCTAGAGAAGAAGATTTTTGCGGATTCCTTAATTTTGGGGGGTTTGGGCCCCCTGGGGGCCCCCTGGGTGGGTCATGGTGCCCATTTTAACAAATGGAGTTCCTAACCCCCTAGGGATGCTACCTGCCAAGTTTGGTGAAAATGGGTCATGGAGTTCTCAAGAAGAAGATGAAAATGTACAATTTAGGCCCCATTAGAACCCTTCCCCACCCCCCTCCCCTGGGTCCCAAGGGGGGCACCCCTGATTCTGCCATGAACAAACTTGAAACTACAGTCATCAATGTACTAACTCATATTATTAACTTAGCTCTATCACTTCTGGTTCTAGAGAAGAAGATTTTTACAGATTCCTTAATTTTGGGGGGTTTGGGCCCCCCTGGGGGCCCCCTGGGTGGGGCATGGTGCCCATTTTAACAAATTGAGTTCCTAACCCCCTAGGGATGCTACCTGCCAAGTTTGATGAAAATCGGTCTTGGGGTTTTCAAGAAGAAGATGAAAATCTAAAAAGTTTACGCACGACGCACGACGGACGACGGACGACGGACGACGGACGACGGACGCCGGACGAAGGGCGATCGCAATAGCTCACTTGAGCCTTTGGCTCAGGTGAGCTAAAAATGCTACTAGGAGGGAGGAGGGAGGCCTACCTTCTGCGGATCGGTCAGTCGCCGTAGCGATGACTTATGCAGGCATCCCGTCTCGTCCGCATCACCAAAGGTCAGGCAGAGGAGGAGGAGCCAGCCCTCCCACTCCCTCTGCTCTTGCGGCCCGGCGGAACCATTCCTCGCTGCGAGTCAAAGATGAAGAAATTACGTTTACACTCTACCACACAATCACAGACAAAATATCCGATATAGATATAAAAAAGAAATTATTAAGCAAAAAATCAATCCCACAATGTCAATGACCCCTCCAAAAAAATTCTGTGCAATTGACCTACAACAGTAAGCAATGTCCGTGCAATTTCCCCGGTGGGGTCAGAATCAATAGCTTTATGCATGAGAAATAAAATGGCAATTTTAATGCAGCTTAAAAGGATGGTCTAGTTTTGGTTGAGATGGGTATTCAGGTTTTTACTTTTTGTGAGATAAATTTTAGAAACCACTTATATGACATAGTAAAGGGCATATAATTTGAAGATGAATTCAAAGTTTATTTGATGAAAATTGGTTTTGAAATGGCTGAGATAGCCAAAAACAAAGAGATCTGTCCTAATGAAAGAAGGGACCCATCTTTCATTAAGAAGATTTTGTTTTGTTTTGTTTTGTTTTGTTTTGTTTTGTTTTGTTTTGTTTTCAGATATCTCAGCCATTTCAAAACCGATTTCCATCCAATAAACTTTGAATTCCTCTTTGAGTTGTGTGCCCTTTAATATTACATAAGCTGGGTTCTAATTATCTCACAAAAAGTCAAACCTCAATCCCCATCTCAACCAAGACTATGTAAGTGATTCCTTGTCCTCTTGATTGACTGAATATAAATCTAATGACAAATGTACCCCAAGCAACGGTCATATTAGCTCACTGTATAATAAATGGGCTAACATTTTGGGCAAATACAAGACAACACAAACAAACGGGAGTTTACAGTTCAAGGTGAAAATAGATCCAATGATGTAAATGAGGAGAAGAAAAGAAAAACTGCCTCATGATAACACAATTTTAACAGGGGCACTGATTTTGACATTATCATTTCTTCCTGTCACACTTATCATGGGTAGGCCTATAATACCAGTATGACATGTCTGCATTTTAATGTCAAAACATTTTTTCTTACATGTTAAACAAATAATGATGATGATAATAATAATAATAATTATTATTATTATAATTATCATTATTATTAGTATTATTATTATTATTATTATTAGTAGTAGTAGTAGTAGTAGTAGTAGTATTATTATTAGTATTAGTATTATTATAGCAATAACAGTAATAATAATAATAATAATAACAATAATAATAATAATAATAATAATGATAATAATGTGTGTGTGTGTGTGTGTTTCAATTTGGTGGTCTACAATGTGCATTGTACTTGAGCACAATTACAGTAAATGGAATTTTGTTTTTGTAAAAATTGAACGGATACTCTTTCTAAACAATTTTCCTCCCAAATACAAGGTTCAGGCTACCAAGCAAATATTTTAGGGCTTCATCAACAGAGCAAGGAATGTGGGAATAAAAGGTGACAGCTTTCACAACATCTTCAAGCACACCCCTGCCACTGCACTGACAGTTGACAGTGTCACATCCTTTTGTCAATTTGACGATGAATAAACAGTCCAAGCTCCGCATCTGTCCTTGACCAGTATTTGACTGTATATTGACCATATACGCACTTCTTGAGGGGTAGGCCTACAAGAGGGGACACAAATTTTATGTATCAAAATTATATGTGTGTCCAAGAGTCTAAAAAGAGGAGTGCATGCCCTTGCACTTTAAGTCAGATCATGCTTAATGAAATATATCAATTTCTGAAACAAGTGTTATGGTTCTGTTTTCTCATACTGAGTTCTCATGAGGCGTGTCTTCATCAGCCCGAAGTTTCAAAATAGCGCGCTATCTTGCGGTTACTAAACTAGTTCGATGTCAAAATAGTGCGCTATCTGTGTACAGTGTAGTGAAGACGCAAATAGCGCGCTATTTGATCGGGAAAATTTCCCCCAAAATCTTGGTCTAGTTCGTGAACTAGAGCGCTAATTCGTGAAATAGCGCGCTATTTTGGGTGCGTCTCCATCAGCTCGAAATTTTCTCGATCCCTTCATGCTTCTGGTTAGCCAGCTGGCTATGGAAAGCGCATGTACAAGCTAGTGATTGTGTATAGTACATACACGCATGGTGTATTCAAGGATTACATGTGTGTACTAGGCCTACTGTTCCTCGTGCTAGCTGTTTTTTGTTAACTTCTTCTTCTGGTCCACTCTACCTTAGCTGAAGATTCTTGCAGATTGTCTGTATTTTGGATTTGTTCAAACATTGCAATTCGTTAATTTCATATAAGATTCCTCACTGGACAGAAGAAAGAGTAGCGTTATTAATGTCCCTTTGGAAATTTGCTGTACTGCTCACCTCCCTGGTTATCGTACATACCGTGATATGGGAGATTTTGAGCGGGGAAATCCACTTTTGAACCGCGAGCTAGGCAGAGTAATGATGCAAAGTGCGCATGCGTTAATTTTCAGGCTAATTTCCCGAAGCAGGCTATTCGAGCTGATGAAGACGCACATTCGCTGTATCTGGCTATTTTCTAAAACCGCAAAATATTCCGCTACTTTGAACTTCGGGCTGATGAAGACACGCCTATGGAAAAGATGATTGAAAAATAAGTCTCGCCATACACTATCCTACTCGCTTGTCAATCCATATTGCAGACGTTACTCTATGAAATTCTACATTTCTTGATGGTATAAAAGTGAGCACTACAATGGGTGCGTTTATGCTCAATTTGCGAAGGCAGAATCAGCGTTTTGAAACGCTGATTCAAAACGCTGATTCAAAACGCCGTTCACGGGAGCACTGTTTATGCTCACTTTATTCGAGCCCTGGAAAGAGCGTTTGCGATTGCTTCGCTGACCTCAGCAGAGGCAGGTCAAATTGGGGCGCGCGCTGCAATCGGTGGCCTGACCTGGGAGAGCAGCTGGGAAAGACATGCGTTCACAGTACATGGGAAAACTGCACAGGCCAGGGTAGCTGGCTGGCCGGGCGTGCGCTTTTTCACGTGAACCAGAAAGGCGTTTAGATGACGTCACTCTAAACGCATTTAGAAACGCTGTTGCGTTCATGCTTCCCCGTCAAACGCGATTAGTCAGAAACACCGGTCGTAAATGCACCTTTTTGTGCATTTTGGATCGGCGTTTTGAATCAGCGTTTCTATCGAAGTGAGCATGAACGCAACAGCGTTTTGCACTAATCACGTTTCAAAAGCCTGATTTTGGCCCCGAAAATGGAAGCATAAACGCACCCAATGACGCTTCTTCTTTTTATTTTTAGATAAACTGATTGACCTGCTTTGTTATATTTATTTGTCCAAGAAATGCATTTACATGTAGCCAGTGGAACATAATTTTAAAAAAGACAAGCCTGAAACAAAGGCTAACACTGCACGTAAATGTGTGAGTTTACTTTGAATTTGCAGACTGACTGGTAATTAGGCATCCATCCAAAAGCTGATAATCAATGTCACAATAGTCATAGCAGCACAGAAGCCTATGTGGCATGCATAATAATAACAAATGCATGATTTTGTGCATCCTATGGCATTTTGCTACATGTATAGTCATGCATGATTTTGTGCATCCTATGGCATTTTGCTACATGTATAGTCATCAGATACTTCTTCATTACATGATACATTGTCCTAAGCTGACAAAGCCACAAAATCTATGTGAGACATCTGCGAAACAAATATTTGAAAAGTTTTAGTCTGATGGGAATACAAAGAAGAGGCACCATTGAATAGCATCTTTCAGTGATTCCGATACGTGTGCAAGCTATCATGAGGTATACAAGCAAATGGCAAAAATATCCAGTCCAACTTGTCTCATGACCAGACCCCCACAATACAACACAGTCCAAAATCTAGGTCTCTACTGCAAAAGAGACTTGAATGAAAAGTTGCAATGTATAACAAAAATTCAATACCAATATTTTGTACCAGAACTGAGGCAATATTCTACTGAAATAACACACTTTCTTCTGAAAACAGAAATATGGTAACATCTAAATTCTGTTCTAAAGTTTTAATTAAAACATCAATGGCTCAAGATTCTCTATTATGGTAGATGTATGCCAACATCAGTTTGAGGCTCATTAATTTTTTACATATATTTCTATGTAAATTGTACAGATAATCTACATGTACAATGAGCATGTACAACTTACAAGGACATGGGAGGGACCCTGAGTCACTTATTGGGCAGATACAGCTCATGAAACAGAACTGTCTCGTGTCCACACACTGCTCTGATAAGTGGGGCAGTATTACTACGGTCCTCAAGAGTGCTTCAGGGCTCCATGTAAACATATTACAGTACTTCACTTTTGGCATTTATAATCAAACGCTGAAGTTACGTCTACTACAAGTATGCAAAGGTTACAACATGCAACTGCCAAAATTGCGAGTCATCAGTGTTGCTTGTAACAAGGCCTGTAGACCTATATTGTCATGAATGGTATGGTATGACCACATAAGTAATGTTGTGCACAATATTTTGAATGTGAGGAACAATTCGACAGGTTATTACGCCAGTGATCAACAGAACATGCTTCAAGTTAAATAGCCTTTTTCAATGGCCCTCACTAATTCAGATTGGTCTCTGAAGGTCCTCTTGCTGGTGACTTGTCTCAGTCTAGCATGGAGACCCTCTGCTCACTTTTCTTGTAATCATTATAATGAAAGGGTCTTTTGCAAAGGCTAGCAGTCAACCCAAAGTATGCTCAAATTATAAATAAGAACAGTCCCCATTTCTACAGGAGCACCCCAAGGTTGTGTTTGCTAAGGGATGTTTTACATTCGATTACATCAGTAACAATTTATCAGGCGATAGCAGTATCCATCACACGAGAGTGAATTGCATGCAGTAGCTCGCTCGGCTGCATGCCATTCAATACTACTGCTAGGGCAAGATTCGATCATCATGTACTCGTAATGTTCTCCCAACCTTCTGTTGAATGGTGAGGGTGCTTCAGGAATAAAAACTGTGTGCCATGATCTAAATCATTGAATACATCTCATCCCAAAAATACTCCAAAACAGCTCATCATCCCAGCAAATCACATCAGCCGGAGAAGTTTCTTGGTAATGGTAGACCCTTTCAATGTATTGCAAGCTAATTCTGAATGGCGGAAGATAAATTTTGAGCCCTTCTGAGAACTATGCTTTAGCTTTAACCCGTTGAGGATGAGTCCCGAGTATACTCGGGCAGATGTCTATGGGATATGCGTGTTGTAGCAAAATCAGTCCGTCTTCAACGGGTTAACAGATCCATAGGCTACTCCAGGGTTCTAGTTGGGAGTTTAAACACGAGCTGTAAACATAGTGAAAAGAACAGATTGCCAAGATGGAGGCCTCAAACTGCTTCAGTGATGCATCTGCACTCATCCTACACAAAAGTTGGAATTTCCTGCATCCCTTGATAAGTTATCTTACAGATGGTAGCCACTACAGGAGGACGCAGAGAGGAGAGGAAAAGAGAGAGAAGTGAGGAGGAGGAACAGAAAAGGGGTCGGAGCAAGTTTATAAGCTATAAGTATGTACATACATTTAGCTTATTTTCAAATCAAGCAAAGAAAGTTTGTTTACATCTTGAGAAATCACAGACCTAAGAAAAGATATAGATGTACTCCCAAATCATTAGTGCCTTCAGTAATGTCAAAGCTGTGAGCAGCTCTCCTAAGTAAGTTTCGAAAGCACTTGACCATTTCTTGAAGCTATTAGCTTAGAAAATCATGACTTGCCAGCTTTTTCCCTGGTTTTTAGTCACATGACATCCACCCTGGATGCATAGGATTTTCTGCCTACCTGCCTACACCACTGATCTCTATGTAAGAATCACAAAAATCAGTGACATCCATTCAAAGACAGCAGCAAGTTGTGCACATGTGCACTTCAGTGTACTTACCCCCCCCCCCCCAAAAAAAAAAAAAAAAAAAAAGGGGGGGGGAGTTTTTTTTTTCATGCATGTGCTTTTTCCGGAAACAAAAATAAAGTTGAAAGTTTGTGGTTGTACTGGTAG
Source organism: Diadema antillarum (assembly GCF_040938485.1). Taxonomy (NCBI): domain Eukaryota; kingdom Metazoa; phylum Echinodermata; class Echinoidea; order Diadematoida; family Diadematidae; genus Diadema; species Diadema antillarum. The sequence goes on along the minus strand of NW_027270908.1, from coordinate 1,624,127 downwards.
TGTGAATGGTACGTATCTAAAAACTCTTTAAGTTTTTTCATTTCAGTTCTATGCAGAGTAAATGCTCCTTAAGTCGTTGCCAGGCTAATCAAAAAGCCAGGACATGTTAATGTCATCTGTCAACCTGAGAACATGGGCCTTCTGGCTGAAACAGCTGCTTGTACTGATGGCTGGAACTTTAATTGGTCGACTATCAGCTGATATCCCCCCTCCCCTCCACTGATAAAGACCAGAGATCCCTTTAAAAGAGCATTTCATGTTGGCCACGATGTACAAGTATTCATCTTGTAAACGTACTTTATCAACTCCGCATCAACATTCCCTTTCAAACTACCTAGTATAAAGCCTTCCACAAGCTGTGTGACATACAAGGCATGATCAATACATCTTCTACAAATGTATGAGTTCAGAATGGATACCAATTCAAAATGTCCATTTTCAAGTGAAATGGATGAATGGAACTGTTACCCAAATGCAACCCTGAAGAAATGTGAATAGGTGTCAGTAGTAACTTGGAATTTGGATACTTTTTGAAGCACGACAGCATGAGTTTCACTCCGCATCAACGTTCCCTTTCAAAACTACAAAGTATAAAGGCTTAGAACTGCAAGTTGTGTACACAAGGCATGAGCACTAAGTCTTCTACAAGTTCAGAATAGATACCAATTCAGAATGTCCATTTTCATGTGAAATGGACGAATGGTACTATTACCCACATGTTTGTAAACTGTGAAAAAATTTGAACAGGTAACAGTGGTACATTGAATACTTGCTGAAGCATGACAGCAAGGTAACCTTCAAGGGGGCATTTCATGAAGCGTTTTGTCAGATATTTTTTTTTTCTGGCATACTGTTATAAGCTTCTGAAATCCTTGCATCTGATTGGCTGAGAGCAAATGTGTCCGACAAGTTTGTCAGATAAAACGCTTCATGAAATGCCCCTCAGGTGCAAGTGTCTCACCATCTCTCTCCATCATACTACCCAAGCCTTGGTTCACCTTTAATCTGCGCAAACAAGAGCAAGGCTTGAACTTTTGAAAGTTCTGTGTCGGTAATTGGTTCAAGTGTACGGTACATGAATGGGCACCTTTTTACAATACGGCCCGAGAGACTATACAGCAACATGTACTAAAGTAATTTGGTTGACAGAAAGACTGGTGTTTGCACTTGATGATGAATTCTCAAAGTCATTGTGTCACATGTTTAGGGATAGTGAACATGCTTCCCAATGCCAATACTCATTTCAGTCACGAACAACTTGCCAACACATGAAAAAGTTTCACAATGGAGCACGCAGGTTTCGCTCTACGACGAGGGAGGCTTAAAAACCCCCCTCTTTCTCTGCTGGTTGCAAAGAGTCATCTCTTCATTTCTCAATCCATCTGCACCAACAACAAAACTCCTTTGAGGGGACCGCCTCGTATCACTTTTCAGGTATGATCCATTCACTGGGTTCTTGCTCTTGGTAAACTTTGCTCGAGAATCATCTGCTATGCAGGCTAGGCATGCGGCAAATACATGTACATCTGCCGAGATTCACAGTTCAACCATCCCTAATGTTCACAAACTTTTACTATTTGTGCCGCGATTGGTGAAAGCGATGCAAATGTGACAGAGAAAAAGTCACAAGCAGTTTGGGATCAAGGAGAAATGTATTGCATGATAAAAACCATATTTCAACATGGTACATTGTATGGAAGAAAACACCAGCATAGACTAATAACTGTATACTAATCAATTTACTATAGAAACAAGATTAATACTATAACTGGTTAAAACATGTACAAAGAGAGTAACAGCCAAAGAAGGAAAACATCCATCATATCATAAATGTAGAAGCAAACATAGGACAAAAGTGTCATAGAGCAAAACCACTCTTGCTGAAAGCTTTGGGGACCCAAACATTTGGAGTCAGGTGACCTTCCTGAAGAAGTGCATGACCTTGGCCCATATGACCCTTTCAAAACCACTTCTTCAGAGTACCACTAAAAACTCCTAGGTCAATAGTTAACAGTGGTGATGACAGACTCATGATCACAAAAACTCCATGGAGTGTTGCAGTGGCCAACACGTAAATCTCTGATTTTCAACCCCTGTATAGGCCTGTCTTCACGAGACCTTACAGTCTCAAAATACTGTAAAACATGATATATTCGCAGCACGAAATTTTCGCTAATTGGAGCCGACTGCCTTTATCGTGGCATGAAATTTTTGCTAACTGCCACTGGCGTTCAATGCATATAGTGTAAACAAGAAATTTCGCGTGCATTTTAACTTCGCGAATCTTGGCACTCGCGAAATTTGTGAAACTACAAGTGCACGCAAACATTCCTCGTTTTACAGTAGCTTGCTATCATGTGCTTACGAAATTAGCCCCTGCTATTTTGTACAATGAAGACGCAAATACTGGGTAGCACTATTTGATTAGGGAAATTTCCCTCCAAATCTTGGTCTAGTTTGTGATATAGCGTGCTAATTTGTGAATTAGTGTGCTATAAGATTGCATCTTTATCGGTCTGAAATTTTCTTGTGCCATCATTCGAACCGTGTGAGAGCCGAGTAATGATGCAAAGTACGTATATTTCATTTTGGGCTAATTTCCCAAATGAGCTGTCTTTGACCTGATGAAGACGCACATTCGTAATATCGGCTACTTCCTAAACTGCAAAACAGCCCTTTAGTACGAATTTCGGTCTGATGACAACACGCCTACTGAATCTAGGTTGACTGTTTTCTCTTGTTATCATTCTTTCCTCCCCTCTTCTTTCTTCTTCTTTTTCTATTCATCCATTTGATCCATGCACACCTCTTTCTATTTATTGGGAGTTCCTTCTTCTCCTCACATCTCTCTACCTTTCTAAATTCATCCATCCAATTCTTTTTCTCTCCTTCCTTTCTATCCTTGCTCTTGTTCTTTCTATTACTATCAATCATTTTTCCTCTTCTCTCATGCTCTCTCTCTTCTCTTTTCTCTTGTTATCTCTATATCCACTCACTCATCCATCCAATCACTCATCCATCCATATATCTATTTATCTATCAATCCACCTCTCAATCCATCCATCCATCCATCTACAATGCAAAAACGCTGATAAATTAGGTTTGAAATAGACAAATGAAATAAACCCTCAACCACATAAAACAGAAGCAATCCCCCTCCCCTCCTCAAACAATTGCTCCCCTTCACTGCATTGGAAGTTGGGTCTATTTCTCAAGATTTTGAATCTACTGTATCCAATCCACTTTCTGATCGGTATGATAAATCGTAGCTGTCAAATTACTCTTGTTTTGGATACTATAGCACGAATATCTTCTGAAATTCGACCCAAACCTCGTAAATGTCACCTTGGGAATTTTCCAGTGAACTCCGTCCAAAATATTGAATATCTTAAAAATGACCACATAACTTTTAACGTTGAAAGAAATCTGATTCTGACAGCAACTGCCCAACAGCAGAAATCTCAGCATTCCACTCACACAGCCACTTGATGATTTTTTTTCCCCATAACTTTGTGACTCAACTGGAATGGGGTGGGGAAGCTAGCAAGAATGGAGTTTGAAGGTTCAGTTTATGTTGCAAAGAACACATTTTTTAGTGTGTTTGATAAAGTTGCTGCCACTGATGTAAAGAGATGTTGATCTTGTTAATATTACAAAATAATTGTCTTAGTCTAAACAAATAAGCAAGCTATGCATTTACTGATTGATGCAGGACCAAGCCCCAATAATGGTTATTTTGAGGTTCCTCTCTGGAAACCATGTGAAGGATTTGTCATTAAAACTTGATCATTTCTGTTCCCATACATTTCTAGTCTTACTCAATCTTACATGTACTTGATCTTTTTTTTCTTCTGATTTCCAACATCTATTATGATATAAATCATCTCTTCTGAGCATGAAAATTCAAATGATTGGTTGCCATGTGTAATGTCACAACTTAGTCTAGTACTAAAAGAAAAAGAAGTAATGGAAGACATGACTTCAACATTGCTGAACTTAGAATATGTAGTAGCAGGTAAATGTCCTTGACCTTAAAGAAATGACAGACCCCCCCCCCCCCCCCCCCCAAAAAAAAAAAAAATCAAAACAAGACAAGAGTAACAGATAACATTGTGCATTTGCTTGTATTTTTCTAGTCAATACTTTTTTTGGGTGTTTTTGATATAACCATCAAACTATCCAGTTGTTGGATGCAATGCAGCCTACAGTATGTACAGATATATAAATTAGAATTCAAATTATCAGTACAGTCTTAATTCCTCAAATGAAAACAATCACTCTGAATGGAAAAGAAGAAACGCAAAATTCAAAAAGGAGATGAAAATAACATGGCGATCACAATCACCCAAGCAACCTTCGTCAACAGATTAGCACTTATTGGCATCATCACGCGATGTCTGCTACCACTGATTAAAAGCATCTGCTCTTACCGACTGCTTCAGCTTCCTCGACCCCCTCTTCATCCTCCTCCTCCTCCTCCTCCTCCTCCATCTTCTCCACCCTCATCCGGAAGCCGAGCCCCTCCAAGGCCTGTCGGTAGAGCGGGAGGTCTCGCCGGATGAGGTCCTCCTCTCCCCTCACCACGGCAACCTTGGCTGCATCCTGGAATCTCTTCAGAGCAGCATCTTCCAGCTGTTGGAGAAAAATTAAAAAAATCATACCAACTTGTCAGGAACTTGAAGCACAGAGGGGAATTCTCTTTAAGCTAATTGATGCAGCGTTAAGTCCATACCAACTTGCAGATAAACTCTGCAACAACTCAAAACTATGATACACAGTGCATGGTTTCATTTGATCTTTACACATCAAACGAAGTACTTGGGACAGTCAAAATGCATCATTTCAAAGCACATACATGGAGAAAAAGTACATTTATGTTGCATCTTGTTCATGCTCACAAATGTACCTTATACTTATTGATCTAATAAACAGTCAAAGCAACACACTCTCACCACCCCCCCCTCCCGCGATCACACACGTTATTAGCTACACATTAAGAATCTCAGAACAGAGCATATGGTATGTGCTTGTAAAAGGTGGAAAACACTGACAAAAACAGCCCCAACTTTTCATTCTCAGGTGCGAGGATGCACAGCCTGCCTAAAATATGAAGTCAAGAAAATTTGTGAAACAGCATAAAATCCAAAAGAAAAAAATGGGGTGTTTGAAACAGGATGTTTACAAGTACAGGATCCCCTGAGGCATTTTGAGATGAGAAACAAGGAATTGTCTTTCTTCTGAGCAAGCCATCTGGAAACTCAGTGCTAAAAGCATGTCAGACAGATACATCTGTGGACTGATGAACTTAAAATAATACCATTCTCAATCGAAGCATTAGAGGCATAAAAAAAATTGACTCATCGGGACTTTGACCCTCCTGTACTAAGGGGTCAAATCCATATAAACTTCCCAATTATATTCATGCTATTACTCAACCCCCCCCCCCCCAGCTTTGTCGAGTATAGTTGTTCAAATACCATCGCAGGTTATTTGAGAAATATGACACGCAAGGAATATGACTCCATTCATTTGTCTCATATTCATTCAACTTCTTAAATGAGCAAATACAGCGTAAATGCAAGTCTTACCCATTGTGCTACTGATACGGGACCGATTTTATGTCTTTTTGTAATACCTTTATATCTGAGATATTCTGGTGGATGTTAACAAATGCAGTGATTCTAGACTGTAAAGTCAACAGATATTTTTCTTTATTTTTTTTGACATGATTTGAACATGAATCTGTGAAAGTACAAATTGTCTTTTGAAAAATTCCTGCCTGAGCAAGTCCTGATATATTGAGGGTATTATGTTCACATACAGTCTCAACAGACAGTAGTAAATCAAATCAATTCACGCATATAAAACCAAGCATCAAATATTGTGCATTTGTGGTCATTTTGTGTATCAGGTCAACAAGGCATAAGTACTGCATACACATGAATTTACTAAGCATGAGGAGGTACATGTACCTACTTCCTAGACACAATCAGATACACATGTACTTTGTTCTTGAGGGTATTATTTGACAGAATTTGTAGCATCATTTTCTATTTGTCACCCCTGATCAGACTTTGACAGACCAGTTGCTAAATAACTGCTTTCATTTCTCACAATATCCTCATAAAGGTGCAAGATAGTTAATACGAATATTTACAAAGACACTTTAAAATGTTGTTGGGTGTTTCATTATTGCAGATATGTAAAATAAAAATCACAATCAAGACTGAAGGTTAGAAAAGGAATTTCAAGAAGGTTTGATTACCCATCAGTTTGGGATGAAGCACTACCATTAATCATTGAGAAAGCTACAAATTATAGGGCCTACATACAGGTTGTATGTATTGACATAAATTATTACAAATACTGTGTACCAGTACATAATAATCTCACACATAGTCAGCACATGGCAGTCAGTCTTTCATCTTGACCAGCAAGATCTTTAGAAAGTTTGTAATAATTTGTATAAATTTGCTGCTACAGTTCTGACCAAATGATATTTGAAAGAATAGCATACAGCCAGTTTCAGTTTTGTTTTCCCTCAAAAATGTAATGCCACCAGTGCTACAAATACTTCACAAGACTCTACAGGTACACCAAACTAAAAATAACTTTGGAAAACTACTTTGCTAAATTATGCATTTCATCATGGAGGCACAATTTACAAAGTGCTTCAGATTCATCCCCCTCCCCCAAACAGGACAACATGCCTTTAAACATTCACAAGAGCCTTTATGGAAAACTTTCAGGTCACGGAGCATTTTCTTACTGGAATTTCTGTGCTTATACTACATCAGAAAATGAGTGGTGGAAAGTATTTGTTTGGATTTGCAGGAAAAAGTGGGGCCTGAATGGCGACCCTTTCTCTAGTGTGCTCGAAGATGAGCTAGACCGCTAGACAGAGGCATCATTGTGTTGGGATGATGGAGCGGGACCATCAGTGTGGGGTGAAAGTTGTCGGGACCTACTAAAGAGAGAGAGAAAGGGAGGGAAAATGGGTGCCAGGGGAGGATTCTGTCAACATGGGACGCATTTAGGACCAGTGCTCTACACCCCCTGGCGATGACTCATAAAAATTGGGGGTGGGGTGGGTGGGGTGGGGTGGTTGAGGGAATGAGCTTTACTGGATTTCAGGGGACTTCCAGGTCTGATGTTCGGGACCTGTGTCTCTCTACCACTTATGAATGTCAAACACATCCAAGCTGGCTGAGAGATTCTTGGCTGACAAGTTTGTGCTGATTCAGGGGGTTCTAGCCGACTAAACTTTTGATATACAATGTACTGTGCATAATTTTACTAGAAGACACTGCCATTTATTCTGCAGTGCCTGTATACAGTCTTCAGCCTGCTTATACCATCAAGGGGATGATAGTTTTGGTTAAGATGAGGGGGAGGGGGGGTGGGTAATTATTTGTGAGATAATGAGAAACCTTTTATGAAATATAAAGGAGTATATAGGCAATATTCCAAGAGAAATTCAAAGTTTATTTAATGAAAATTGGCTTTGAAATGGCCGAGATATCCAAAACAAAGCAATCCTGATAAAAAGTGGGACCTGCCTTTTATTAGGATCACTTTTTTTTTAAATTTGCTCTTGGATATTTCAGTCATTCCCAAACCGATTTTTGTCAAATACACTTTGAATTCTTCTTAGAATTCTATGCTCTTGAATATTTCATAAGTAGACTCTAATTATCTAATTGATATTATGAAAATTAATAAATTGTACTGATTGGTGGGTCAATTACAGATTTATCTGATTTGAAGCTATGGGGATCCATTATAGACAGGAGACTCTAACAAATGTAATAATGAACTGAATTACCTCTTTGAGGTGATTGTACAATTGACTTCTCTGTAAGTCATCTTTCCTTGCTCCACTATAATTTTCTTCTGCAGCATCCTGATGCGCTCCGATCGCCTTCCCTTCTTCATCATTGCTCCTAACCGCATCCATGGCATTGTAGTCAACCCCTTCCAGGATGTTCCTGTAAGCTCCCGATGCTTTCTCATCCTCCTCCTTTACACCCTTCCTGTCTTCATCTGTCAACCTCCCGTCAACATCCCCTCCCCAATCGCCATCATATTTCAACGGGTTTGTCCCCACGACAACCACCGCTTTTCTCCTAACGTCCAGTTTCCAAGGCGAGCCAGCGCAAGACAGGCAGAGGGAGATGACGGTGACCATGGCGACGAAGAGGAGGATGTTGCGGGCATGTCCGCGCAGGAGACGACCCGCACAATGGTGCATCATGACTGTGCGTGGTCACATTATCCTGGAACTTTGCAGCTAGCAGCTTGAATGACACCAGCGCTATGACTTGTGGGTGTGCCCTGACAGCAAATGCAGAACTTTCCCCTACTGCATCAAGTCCAGTTCTTGGGTTGTGATAACGTTGTCTACAGACTACACGCAAAGGAATTGAACACCTACAGAGGACAGAGGAAGAAGAGAGCCAAAATTTGAACATCGCTTCGAGGAATGCTTGAACAATGTTGGACAATTGTGTATATGAAGGTCTTATGCACACGATAGTTACACCAAAGTTCAAAGTGAGCTTAATCCCGGCGCAGGGCGCTGTAAGCCTGTAACTACGTTTTGGGGTCGCTGGTGCAGTTAAAGCGAGCTACAATTGTAATCCCTAGCATTTGAAAGAGTTTAGAAAGTTTCTAGTTAGTATGAAAAAAAAAAACACAATGATGACAACAACAGCAACAAAACAGCTTTTTGTTTCCCTTTTCGATAGTTACATGAAATCTCCCACGTGATTATTGTGCCTTGTGGTAAGCTGTTTTAACCTCAATCACTGCAATAGACCCAAGATTTCTTGTCGGGTGAAAAAACAAAAACAAAAACAAAACAAAACAACCAAACAAACCAAGAGAAACTCATAACTTATTTCTTTAACCTCAAAAGTAAAGCTTTCTTTAGAAGGCAATTACTGTCATGGAAGATATCTTGACCTTTGCACCAAGCACTGAATTTCACAATTTACAAGTACCAGTAAATTTACAACTTACAAGTTAAAGCTGATGACACAAAAACCAACAGACCACAAAAACAAAAACAAAACATTGGAAAACGGTAATAAAAAACATGAGCACGTCTAAATGTGAAAACAGATTGTTGATCTAACAGATGTTCACCTTTTTATAATGGGAGCTCCACCACTGCGCTTCTATTGTCACTGCCAGAAGCCACCTTACGATCGCGATCAGGCTTCCTCCGTCGTAGGATATGAGGAGTGTCGGCGGTTTACAGCGCAGCGGGAAGCTGCAGCTGCAGGCAGCAGTGGTAGCCGCAGTTCTCGGGCTAGTGACAGTACCTTCACGCCGAAGGCTGCGGACACTGACAGGAAACGGATCGCGATTAAATGCAGTTCTATATCCTACCTACAACTTTGAAGTACAGAGATTTTCCAGGAAGTAAATTCATGGCAAAGTATCCAGTACGACAATCTCTCCTCACACCGCCTCGTGAGACCGTTTAATGATTTCACTGGACAAAGGTGAACCCGATAAGAGAAAGATTTTGGCACGCGGGTGATGTGTACTCTACCGCACTTCACTGTAGTCGCTTATTTCCTGCAGCTTACCCACCATACCAGTAGCTGTAACGGCAACCAGCGGTATACATCGCCTTCACGACGGCGGACCAGTCTCAGTACTCGCGGCGCGGCGGGAATAATCGGTCCGTTCGTACGTGTGCAGCGAGTGGAGAGAAAGCTAACAGTACTTTCAGTATGTACGCTCATGTTTACATTGAAGGCCTCCCTCTGTTGGTGAATTGACAGTGATACAATTTCGCACCCGATTCGCACCAGACGCATCCAGCAAGACAGGATCAGGATAGGGCCTACAAATTAGTACTTATGAAAAAAAAAAATAACAAAGATGACCTTTGAAGTAGTCCATTCTACGTAACTTTTGATACAGTACATTTATGTCACGTTTAAAAGCTTGTACTATCATAATCGTTTAGGGACTGGTCAAGACTAAAGACAAAGTTGTTCACGCTAGGTATATTTTGACCGAAAGATCGGTCTGTATCTGTCCGTCGGGGAATGTTCCGCGGAGACTGCGTCTGGCTTCACGGATCCCCTCCGTAGGACGGCGTTAATGGCAAAAGAGTCCTCCGGACAGACGGATCTTTCTGTCTAGGTATATTATGACCGTAAGATGCCCGTCATAAGTAGGCTATACGTGTACATTGCAATCTGTTATGGCAATAAACACTATTTCCTCTGTAAGTGAATATATCCTGTATTTGATGAAAATGCATGCATTTTCGTGTATATGAATGCCATATTTTCACTTTGAAAATGATTTTACGGCTTCTGGTCGTGTTAATTTAACTTTCGCGTAGGCCGTCCAAACTCTCCATCAATCACTGATGGGGAGCTCGACATGAGACATGGTAATTAGATATTCAATGTTTCCAGCACAACGTGACGGAGTTACATATAACTGAGACGTCTTGAAAGGACTCATTTTGTCACTTTCCCAGTAATTTGACGCAAAATCAAATAGTCGTCCGTAAACGATGCACAGTGTGGATAATAGGCAAGCCCCTGGGAGCCGGGGGTGCTGGGGGTGCTGCAGCACCCCTGACTTTTTGGAGCAGGGGGGCATAGCACCCCTGTGAAAAATAAAAGTTATGCACCCCCAACTTTTATCTTTTTACAGGGAAAATTGCTTGGTTTTTGATAGAAAACTGTCCAAATATCCCACTCAGTGTGCATCAGATCGCTGCATTTCACTTCTAAAAATGCGAAATCTCCATAGCGTGGGAGGGGTATCCCCCTCGCACACAGAACAAGCTTATAAGTACAGACAGCACTATCAAAGCATTCCCATTGTCCCCGGATATTTTACTTTCCCAACTTTTGAATTGATTTTTTTTTCCTGAAAGGAATTGTAAAAATGCAGAAGTTCCCTCATTCAGGGGGAGAGTATATCCACCAGGGGAGGGTCGACAGACCGGGGGAGGAGGCATATTATTCCCCCCCCCCCCCAGTAATTTCCAACGGCAAGATGTGGATTTTTTTTTCGAAAATTCGAAACTGTCCCAATCTTTCACCCAAAGAGTGCACCAGTAAATTATGAAATGCAAAATCTTCCTCGTATTGGACGGAAATCCTCTCCCACGATATTTTCGTTTCTATCCCAGAGTAATGCAAAAGCTCCCTTGTATATGCAGGGGTGCGGGGCAGTTGCCATGATATTACCCCCTCCCAATGATTTTCGGGATGTCGGAGATTTTTATGCTTTTTTGATGGAAAACTGTCCAAATTTTTACCGAAACTGTGCAAGGAATTGTTGCAGTTCAACTCTGAAAATACAATGGGTTTATGCCCCTTCCCACATCCTCTTCCTTGGTCCTTTCCCATAGAATTGACATATCTCCGAATGATTCTTTCAAAAGATCTGTCATTTCAGTTCAATTAATGCTTAATGTTCCCTCGTGTGGGAATTCAATATCATTTAGGCCCTAACCATTTCCCCGCTTAGTTCCCCTCCATAACACTTCGTGGATTGATAATTTCTCAAATTCCACCAAAATGTGTTTGCGAGATGTCAATTGGATTCTAAAAATGCCACAGTCCCCTTGTATTAAATAGCGTATTAAATCCTGGAATAAAAATATTGGGTGGGAGCTATGAAAACACATCACTGTCTTTACCCCCACCCTCCCCATCCCCCCCCCCCCCCAAAAAAAAAATCCCACGATGCGGGAAATTTTCTTGCTTTTTTTTTGTATAGAAACTGTAGAGATATTTCACCAAAAGTGTACAAGATCGTTTAATTCAAATTCTGAAAATGGAAAATGCCCATAATGTGGGAGAGAAAACCTCCTCCAACACCCTCCCCGGTTAGGCCAACTTCCATACTCTTAGTAGACTTTTGAGATTGACGCTTTCAAAATATTTCATCAAAAAGTGCACATCAGATCTGTCACTTCAATTCAAACAAATTCGAAAGTTCCATCATGTGGGAAGGGGATATTCTCTTTCAGTTTAACTTTAGTCCCCTACTATATTTAGTAGGCTTATTCTTATTTGTTCGACAGTTTTTCAAATATTCCATTATAAATTGTATAGAGACAATATATTTTCATTTCAATCCTTAAAATACAATGGCCCTCTCGAATGGGAGGGGTTAGGGGACACCCCCTCCCAAAACCCTCCTCCCTGTTGTATTAGCCTCCACCCCATGCATTAATTATGGCTATTACATTACATATCAAATCAAAAGTGTTTACCAGAAATTCCGTATCTTTGAATCGCAATCATAATCTCTCTCATGTAGGAGGGGGATACATCCTCCCACATCTTTCTCTCGCCCGCTTCCTCTCCCTCCATAGATGACTTACTACACTTGTCTGATACAAATTCCAGGATATTCCACCTAGGCCTAGATATTGCATCAGATCGTCGTACATTGTATTTCAATTTTAGAAATGCAAAAGCTCCGTCGTGTGGGAGGGGGCTACCCCTCCGCTCCCCGCCTCCTCAACTTCGAAACATTTATTACACAGTGATGTTACCATGCAGAACAAGAGCTGATTACACCCCGATTTAATGGTTATTCACATTTCAGTGAATATTTGTATTTTTCCAACTTTGTAAAAAAAAATTACCAAAAGTGTGCACTAAATCGCTGAATTTCAGGTCTGAAATTTCAAAATCTCCTCGTGTGGGAGAGGATACCCCCTCCCACACTCTCCCCCTTTACGTTTCCTCCCATGAACTTTATACAAAGTGAAGATCCTCGAAAACGAACTCTGATACAACTTTCGAGATATTCCACCAAGGGTGTGCACCAGATCATTGTATTTCAATTATCAAAATGCTCAATCGTGCATGTGGAAGGGGCCTATAGCAACCCCTCTCATCCTCGCCTCATTAACTTCCATACAGTTATTTCATCCCCGCCCCCTCCTTAATATCCAAAGCAAAAGAATATAGCTACAAACGACAGTTTTGGGACTGTAAAATGTCAAAATTTTCAAGTTCGTGAGCTTTGCTCGCTCTCATTTAATCGTTATGCCATTCTCCTGATGTTGCTGCCAGTAACTGCCAGCAGTTGCACCAGGTGCGACCCGCTTAATTTCAAAAACGAAAAAATATAGCTACATACGGCAGTTTGGGTACTGTAAAATTTTAAAATTTTCAAGTTCGCTCGCTCCGCTCGCTCGCATTTTATCGTTATGCCATTCTCCTAATGTTGCTGCCAGTAACTGCCAGCAGTTGCGCCCGGTGCGCCCCCCCCCCCCTTGATTTCCAAAGCGAAAAAATATAGCTACCAACCGCGGTTTTTGGACTGTAAAATGTCAGAATTTCAATCATTATGCCATTCTCCTGATGTTACTGCCAGGAATTGCCAGCAGTTGCGCCCGGTGCGCCCCCCCCCCTTAATTTCAAAAGCGAAAAAATATAGCTATGCAAACGGCAGTTTTTTTTACTGTAAAATGTCAAAATTTTCAAGCTCGCTGGCATTTAATCGTTATGCCATTCGCCTGATGTTACTGCTAGTAATTGCCAGAAGTTGGACCCGTTGCACCCTCTCCCCCACTCCTGAATTTCCAAAGCGAAAAAATATAGCTATACAAACGGCAGTTTTTGGACTGCAAAACGTCAAAATTTTTAAGCTCGCTCGCTCGCATTTAATCGTTATGCCATTCGCCTGATGTTGCTGCTAGTAATTGCCAGAAGTTGAGCCCGTTGCGCCCCCACCCCATAATTCCCAAAGCGAAAAAATATAGATACAAACGGCAGTTTTGGAACTGACAATGTCAAAATTTTCAAGTTCGCTCGCTTCGCTCGCGCGCATTTAATGGTTATGCAATCCTCCTGATTTTGCTGCCCGTGATTTGTCGTTTCACACCATCGTTCCATAATTCATGAAAGGAAAACTTACTATGTTGCTCAATGACTGCGCTGTGGAATGTATCACATTCCGTTATGTATTGCAGTCCCCATTAAGTTTGCAGACTGACAGCGCACACACACATTACTTACGCAATCACGGACAAGCATACACACCCTCGAAATTATTTTTCCACGAGGTGTCCGCCCCCCCCCCCCCCCCCCAATGTCTTGACTCACGGTACGCCACTGTGTGCACCAGATCGCTGAATTGCAGGTCTGAAAATCCAAAATCTCCTTTGTCTGGGAGGGGGATACCCCCTCCCATACCCTCCCCCTGTAGGACCCCTTCCATGGACTTATACAAAGTGAAGACCCACATACGGATCAAGAGATAACAGATACCTTGTTCAACAACAATTTATCCATGAATATATTCGATTGAAGAATTTCAAAATTACCACATAAAGTGTGTTGAATTTCAAAAAAAAAAGAAGCAAAAGTTTCCTTGTGTGGTAAAGGGCTTTCTCACCCTTAGTTTCGATGTCCCCATCCCCTCCCTTCACCTTCCCACTGCCCCTACCCCCCCCCCCCCAAAAAAAATGTCGACAGTGCTTGTATGGCCTATTTACTCCCCCCTTGAAACGCTGTTAATATGGTTCGGCAACCGAACGGGTGGGTCAGGGGTTCAGCACCCCTGTGAAAAAAGTTGCTCCCAGGGGCCTGATAATAGGCCTACTTCCCAACTCCAAGAGTGGTATAAAAACGCGACGTGCATTGATTTCAATTTTGCGCCAAGCTTTCCTTCCTACACTTATGACAGGTATTGTGTTTCACTTGCTGCGTTGGGTCGCGGAATTGACTTTGTGAATTCTCTCAGGTATTTCAGGAGTAAAAATGAAATAAACTTTAAAATGAACTGAATTGAATTGAAAACGAAAACAAATGCCTCTGAATATTTTAATTCAGGTGGACAGAACGTGTACTGCATGGTTGTTCAATTTCTTTAACATAAGACATCAACATCTTAATGATGGGCAAGGTGCATCATACTTTTAAAGCTCATTTGTTTTTGCTTGTGATTATTGTTTCTCAGTTGTTGTTTCTATTGTCATTTTCTTTAAACTATTCTCATTCCCGTGATGATTTTTTTAAAATAGATAATTCTGCAATTACGGCGAACTGATCAGGGAAGAGAATAAAAAACAAAATCAACTTTATCTACTCTTCTTCATCATATTTTTGTTCAAGTTATGGCTTTTACCTTTAATTCTCCTCTTCTCCCCCTCTTCTTCCTACGACCCTCTCTTCTCCCCTCCATTTTTTTAAAGCTATCTGTAAAGATTAATTTATATCAATTGCATAGTGTGAATTCGGTGAACGCTAGAATCATAGTAATAAGTGAAGTTTAGGAAAATCATTATTATGATGCGTTCATAAGTTATGAATTAATTTGCTAACTTTTGGCGCTTTCTCCGCTCTCGGGCTGAGAAGTTTTCAATGAATTATTCAAGCATACGACGGAAAAAGAAAACTCCAAATGTTCTTCTTCTTAGCATATTGAAAGATACTTGACTTGCCTGAATGAAAAAAAAAATCGTTAATGAGAGCATAGGCCTACATAAATGACAAAAAGAAAAACCTCCATAAAATGACTTAATTCTCTTTGATTGAGAATGATTTACACTGCGACGCCATCTACGATGCTGAAATGGAAGGTTAAAATCTCATTACCCTACGTCACGTATCCGCGGAATGAAAGACTCTTGTTCATTGGTCGACAGAAGTCAGAGCAACTAGCGATATCCAATGCCGCACCGTTTTTCATACCATCATCCGGAGCAAGCTGAACGCATTTGTTTACGTGCCTTGTACCTTGACAACAGCTTTGCACAATGGGCTCACACGACACACACATGACGACTCGTAGATCTAAGTACGGTGCCCCGCGGTACGGATAACACACAATAATAGATACGGAGATCACCGAGCGAACGAAAGGCGAGGTAAATACTCGCCGGTTTCCCAGCAAGAACAATTTTCGTACAGCAAGTCGTCGCGCAACATTGATATATCAACCTAAAAGAAACGTGACTTGGAACAGAATAAAATCACAAAATGTATAAACTTGATCTTCCCATCGATTTGAAGGAACAGGCTGCCATCGAGCGCCGACGGAATCTGGAGTTGGAAAGGCAGAGCAGGATTTTCAACGCAAAAGTCCGCACGATTGGCGTAAGTTGCATGGGGTTCTAGTAACCGTTCTATGAATGATGTCGATGTTAAATTTAACTAGAGAGTAGTCAAACTAGAGGGTCTAATTCTTTGCCAGACACTGCTCTGTTTTTTGGAACTTGTTATTAGACGTGATAAGGACCATCAAATGGTGGGACTGTCGACTGCCAGTTATGTATGGCGAACAAAATGAGAATATAACTGATTAGAATTACTAGACGTTCTATCTTATCATTATATTAAACACAGTCAGTGTCGTGTACAATAGAGCTAAATTTACTATTATGACCATAAGTCCATGGATGGATGGTTGGGTGTCCAGTACATCGACACCCCCCCCCCCCCAAATTTTGTCAGATTTGACACCCCGTTTTTCTTTCAAAATAGAAACTTTTAATTTAATAAATTGTCTCACAATTTCCTTGAAATTTTACTGAGCACATGTAAAGAAATGGTGGCCTCTTGAATTTACAAGCGCACATTAATCAAATAGAATCTATGCGACTGCAAGTAGTCTTATGCGGGAATGTTTGTTTTGCACGCGCAATGCTAGAGATTCTACATGTATATAGAGGGGTGTCGGTTTCAATGTACAGTGTCGATGTGTTGGACACCTACGTACCATAGATGCGGTCTATCTAACAGTAACATTTTAAATAGATAATCATCATAAATGTGTAAGTTGTGTTGTGAATTCATGTATCCATATTTGTAACTTAAATGTTGGAGGACTGGGAGTCTTAAAAGTGCATGTAAATGTACTAAGGGTGTCAGCTCTTTCATGTTCTCCCTTTCATTTTAATTTCTTTGTGATCATAATGAATGAATGAATGAGTAGATCTATTTTTACTGTATGAACTTGAATTTCTGGTTAGTCAATGTTCCTTTAGTTTTAGTTACAGATCATGGCATATGGAATAAACTTTGGGAATCTTGGATGGAAAATGTCTACATTCGGGTCTAAATTTGCCAATTTATTTTAAGAGTACACAATATGCTAAAATAGATTTTCATTCAGCAATTCATTTGTTGCTCACATTTGCCAAATTGTGTGTTTATTTTCTGCAATTGGATACCAGTTTAGTCTGTTGAGAAAATGATGTCAACCAGTGGTGAAATGAAATATTAATTGATTCACTGATTTAGCTGAAGAAAGCTTGATGATGCTCAATTAATTATTCAGCCAAGTTTTAGACTGGAGGTAAACCCTGCACACAAGTTTTGTAGATCTAGATAAAAACCAGAAGAAAAGTCTGATTTTTATACACTGTTAAAATGTTACAATATCACAATATTTATTAGAAAGATAGTACAGTGTAGGTACAATGATATTAATTCACTTGTACTAGCATTTTCAAGTTCTAAATCATGTGAAAACAAAATGCAAAAAATGTCTGGTATGTGTGATGCACTTGCACAAAATGTACACTGTAGATTTTTTGGACTCACAATTTGTCAAACATCTGGCAGGTGCTTACATGTACATGTATGCAGATATTTCCACCATGCTAACCTCAATTTGTCTTATTTTAAAAATTTCCCATCACAGGTTGATGTCCAGTCACTCAAAGAACAAGTTCATGACAGGGATCTACAGGAGCAGAGAGAGAAGGAGAGACATGAGTCATTTGGTGAGGGAATTACCCAACTGTAAACTAGAAGTGTACTGAATATTGGAGCTAAAGATGTACACAAGAGATCACATTTGAGTCCTTTGCCGATTTCCATGTTTCAGTGGTTATATTACAGTACTTACAGCTTCCCTGACTTGTAATTGTTTCTCTTTGCTGGTACTCTTCAAATTTGGATTTGAATATTGAGTAAATGTATTAGAGTTATCATATGTCCTGATGAGACTGTAGAAAGTAATGGAACATGCATGTACAGTAACCTTGAAAAAAGAAAGATCAATTGTGCACGAAAGAAATAATTTGTGTTTGATTAATTTCGCAGTTTATCAAAATGTATATCGTCGCTGGGGTGACAGGACCTTGTATCTGCAAGTTTGGTGAAAATGACTTTTTTGCATTTATGGTCAAATAATTGGTTAAGTGATGTCCTGTCCAAACCCTAGCTGTCTTACCCCAAAAATGAAGCCACCATGACACATCAGAGGAACAGCTGTCCCATTCGGTATAGTGCTTTGGCCGCCATGTTTTTTGGCTCTCCTGAACATTTGACATTTTGTAGATATGAGGTCTTGTTGCCCTAGCTACGATATGTAAAATAAGGTTGTGTGTCTCATACAATGTTTGTAACTTTTTTGTGGAAAGAATAATCAATTGAGTTATCACATTTAAATATAAAACACCTAACTTTACAGTATTATCAAATGACGCAGGTATCCAAATTTTACTAAAAAGCAAGAGCCATACCAACCTTGTTTACCATCTTTGCCAATACTTGTGCAGCCGCTGATATGATCCGCAATGACAAGATTGCCGAGCTGCTCCAGAGGAGGCAAGAGCAGGACATGCGCAACCTCAACACAGCCCTGAACGAGTTCCGGGACCTGCACCAGCAGCCCGAGGGCCGCCGGGAGTGGGACCTCTACGACCCCGAGGCCAAGAAGAAGGACAAGCCCGCCCGGGTGTCGGACGACGACCCGCGATGCGGCCCGTCCAGCATCCAAAAGTTTGACGGGGAGGACCTCGGTGGCAAGGAGCGGAAGAAGCTGATGGAGGAGCAGATGCGGGAGTGGACGATGAAGCAGGCCAAGGAGAAGGCGCTGAACAAGAAGAGGCAGGAGGAGGCAGACAGCCTCTACGACCTCCACCGGCGGGAGATGGACCAGAGGGCCTGCGAGCTGCAGGCAGCAGAGGAGGCCTGCAGGAGGGCCATCAATGAGGCTACGAGGGACTACAACAAATCACTGGTGAGTGAATGCAGTTCAGTAATAGCTCAAGGCTTGTGATGGTCTATTAAGTACATGCAGGATAGATCCTATGTTCTCATGTGCAGATGTTTGATAGAGCATTCTGATTTAACCAGTATTGAAACAGCATGGTGGCCAAAGGAAATTTTTGTGTTTGCCCTGTTGTTGAATAAATTTCTTAGTTGTATGCAAATCAAGCAATACCCTAAATATTTGTAATTTTGAAGTATATGTGAACTGTGACTTCTATTGACATATTTGTATGTATAGCCATTGAAGCAGCGGGATGAAGGATGGTGACCTGGTATACTCAGGGTTGGTAAGACGACTGTCATGTAAGTGATTGACTTATCAGGTTACTTATCTCTAAATTAGAACCTTTTTGTGTGTGCGCTCTCAAATTCATCAGGCTGATGAGCAAGCAGAAAAGAACCGCCTGAGAAGCGAACAAGATCTCGACGACAACTTCACTGAGCTCGCCAACCAGATCAACAGCGACATGCTGACGGAGAACCCGGACGTGGCCAGCAGCGCCTTCGGCCCCCACCGCGTCATCACTGACCGCTGGAAGGGCATGTCCCCCGAGCAGGTGGCCGACATCCGACGCACCCAGGAGCTGCAGCGGCAGGAGAAGCATCGCATCAAGGAGGATGAGGCGCAGCGCGAGCAGGAGTGGAACGACCAGAGGCTGGCAGACGCACGGGCCGGCATCCTGATGGACCGGGAGCAAGAGAGGCTGCGCAAGCAGTTGGAGCGGCAGCAGGCGGCGGCCAACTCCAGGCTTTCAGAGGAGCAGAAGGCACAGTAAGTTGGGGACACTAGTACTCAAGTATTTTCTTAGCACATCATCTTGACATCATTAGCATGATACTAAAGCTACACTACAGTGTGACGACAACTCAAAAGCCAGATGGCGCTACTTCCAGTTGGTCATCATTTCACCGTTGAATCTAGGTTGTGATATTTTTTGGAATATGTGCATACCTCACAGAGATTTTAATGTTGTGATAAAACTTAATGCATGCATGCATTTTTCTTGCCTTCTGCTTTAATCAGATTGGAACTGCGCTCATTGAGAAGGCAAAACTGCCAAAATTTTCTTAAGATGGACCAAAGATGTCAGTGTCCAAAGCTTTAATCTACTCTTTCCTGGGGGAACTAGTAAACTCTCACATTAGTAATAGATAGTGGTCCATCTGAATAAAAACAACGGAACCAATAAACGCTCACATTTGTAATAGATAGTGATCCATGTGAATAAAAACAATCAACATTCCCTAGATATTGTTGGTTTGTTTTGATGACACTCATTCTCTGTTTATGTGTGAAGCATACGATTACATAAATCTTCAATTTTTTCCATTTGTCTTCCCTTGATTTCACAGCAATGAATTCCTCGACAAAGAAGTCTACACCAACCCCCCGACGGCGGCCTACTTCCAACAGTTCAACAAGACAAGTCGATAGAAGTTGCACAAACTCACGCCCCGCCTAAATGTATTGAGTTGCCTATATAGTAATATACTGTGTCATGGATCACCATTGAATGGCCAGTGAACGCTACACCCAGAATTCAGTGTTGCTCTGTGATACATCCTGAGATGTTAATGAACACGCCGTGTCCAAAGCTTGCGTGATTATTTCTGCTTGAGCGTGGTGCAACTTGTGCGTTTGAGTACAAGCAAGGTGGATGGAAAAAGCATGCAGACTTGTCGCACAGGATGAAACTTTTCAGTCGGGTCATTACCAACTCGTCTTCTGCAATGGAGGACAAGCCAAGTGAGGCGACTGATGCAAACCTGTTCCTTGTTGTAAAGAGTGAAACAGACTGTGATGTCATGTATTTATTTGTATTCAACTTAAATTAATTGTTTACACCTGAGAATGTAGATTTTTTGGGCTTCATCATCATCATCATCTTATATTTCACGTAAAATTCAGGGAGAATAAAAGGCAAGCAAATTTAGAGTTTTCAAGGCCTATTTTTGTGCAGATGAAGCATTTAGTTTGTATTGTTGATGTACTCAGCTTGCTGCGAGGGTGAAATTTGACGTGAATACGAGTCCGTATCTCTGTAGTCACTTGATGAATTTTGCTTAAGCAGGAACAAAATTTAACTTTAAGAATGTTGCAGCATTTACCTCTTATCTGCTGTTTTAAAGAAGAGTTTTCTTCCAAGAAAAGAGACTTTTCTTGTGTGGAAAAAGCATTTCTTAGGGAACAAAAAGCAAAAGGGCATGGTTGAATAATGTTTGACACTTGTGTCAGAAAGTGTCTCGTCAACCAAATTAATGCACTCATGATTTAACTCAGAGCGTAATTGGTGGATCAGGATATAGCATGTGCATATCGTGTAAATATTATACAGAAGCGTAATTGTATGAAACATTTATGAAATAAAAATGAGAAAACTGGAGCACGTTTCAGTACAGTATGTGCAGTGTCATATCTTTGCTGTGTTTGTACAAACTTTTAAGCTCATGTTGGCAAATGTCTGTAGTTTGTAATGACCGACATAAAATGTGCATGACTTGTGTCTCTGTATGTGTCTGAGTGTTTGCACAAAGCTCGTGGCCTTATTGCTAGACCAACTACCTGTTCATGGGTTTTTAGGCACAACAGAAGCTACTGCCTGTGGTTAAACAATTTTGCCTTGTTCATCAGGTCTCAAATATTTAAAGATTAATTTTTGACTTCAAGAGACCCCAAAATTTAATCCTAAATGGTATGTCTGTGGGTGTTTATGTCTGTCAGTAGTGTGAAAGTGTTTTGTGCTCTTGGGTGATGGTGTTGTGCATGCACATTTGTGTGTCATTGGGAGTGGATACTGTAAAAGTGGATATTTTCGTGTGACTAATTTTTCGCGCTTGGCCGGGTCGGAAGAGTTTCGCGTGTTTTTAATTCCGCGGAATCAAGACATCACGCACAGGCACATATGGCAAGCAAAAATATTCGCGTGCTTTTATTTTCGCGCTAGTTTCTGGTTGCGCGAAATGCGCGAAAATTTGAACACCGCGAAAATTTCCACTTTTACAGTATAGCGATGTGATATGATCAAGTTGTATTCAATACTGCAGAATATCCAGCTCTCTAGAAAAAGCATTTGCAATCACTACTCACCTGAGAGCTGAGAGACAGTCAAACACAAAGGCCAAAATTCACAAAGATGGTTTGAATTTAGACCATGGACTAAAATAAGCGTGAAATTGGTGTACTTTTGACATGCGCATGTTAACGTGCATTTGCTCCTGGACGTGCGTTGGTGTATGCAATCTGTCAATTGTATTTACGCAGGAGAAATTTGTATAACCCATGGTTTATATTTAAACTACAGTCAAACCTATCTTAGTGGCCACCTGTCTATAGCAACCACCTGTCTATAGCGGCCACTGAAACCCCCCCCCCCCCCCCCCCCCCCCCCGAGAAAAGCCCTATCTAAGACCCTGTGTATAGCGGCCACCTCTCTAACGCGGCCAGCGGCCACAAATTTTGTTTCCCGCGGGAGATTTTATCCTGTCTATAGCGGCCAAAAACTCAATGGAGCCGTAGCCGAGCCGATAATTCAGCATGTTTTTCTGCTTTGTAGCCGTGCAGGCAACGTTCAGTGATCGCAACCGCTGCATTCATCCCTCATTCAGTCATAATAATGCACTAGTGCAAGCTTTCTTCGCGACAATACACATACTAGGTCTAAAATGTGCAACAATGTCATATACACCGGCATGGTTAAATGCATGAAACACATGGTGTGTGCATACGTACACGCATAGTTGTGCATGTAAGCAATGCACACACAGTTGGATTACCTGTCTATAGTGGCCACCTGTCTATAACGGCCACTTTTTCCATCTCCCTTGGGTGGCCGCTATAGACAGGTTTGACTGTACCTTCATGAATATGGGCCAATTACTAGTATTTGCAATAAATCACATTTTCAACAAATCAGTTACTAAAAGAGTAAAAGTTAAGTTGACTATTGTGTTGCTTGAAAGTTTACATGGTGATGTACAAAGTGTAAATGAGGAAGAGGGGTTTGCGGTAACACCATGTTTAAGTACACAGTCCTTGGAAGTTTAACCAACGGTCCACTCGGGACTACATACATACCGTGTTACCACACACCCTTCTTCTCTTCTTCAAGTTGAATATTGATGCTCCAAATGTCCCCAAACTGATTCTATTGTGCTAAAATAGATTCATAAATAAGAGCCAATATACACATGTGTAAAAAACAAATCTTGATTTACATAGTTTATTGCATCTTTTCTCTCTCCTCTCAAAGAACCTGAAAGATACAAGTGTTGATATAATTAGACACAAACCAATCCACATTTACTCTGCCTATGTGCCTTCAGGCAGCATTTACAATACCTGTTAAACACATTTCATGCACATATAATTTTGTGTTTGGAGTGGAAACTGTAGTTCACAATCAAAACAGAAATGGAATAGAATAGAAATAAATAGATCTTTCTTTAAATAAAAGTCACTAATTTGTACGGCTAATAGATGCACATAGCAGATTTTGGCAGATAAACACATGGCTAGTCATAGCTTACAACAGTGTACTTCAATGAGTTTTAAGAAAAGCAAGAAAGCAAAATAATACACTAGCATAATACATATGGTGTCATGAATGATGAAATATACTACTGAAACAAAATTCTTTAGGTGGCATACGAAATGACATCTCTGACCACTGGAGAATTCATTTTTTCTCTTTTAAATAAGGCAGTATTTCTTCTTCTTTCTTTTAAATGAATTGCACAATAATCTGACCATAAAATGCACTTCATGCTAGTCCACATTGAGCGGCACTATTGCCATCATTGTTGAACAAGGAAAAACAAAAATCCAAAATAGAGTCAAACAACACTGATGTCTTTCAACAACATTGTTGAGATTGAATGCCATAGAAGTGCTTCAGTAATGAATGGTTATTGGCTGACGGAGACTCAATCCATGAGGGGAAATGATGACTTAATTGATCTATTGGTGCTAATCAGCCATTCTATAACCATGTAATTCATTAGAATGATGAAGTGCTTTCTGTATGAATATCATAACATAATATGGAAGCCGTATTCCAACTTTCAAAAAAATAATTCTTTACTTCTCAAGAGGTCCAAACCTGAATTATTCAGTCCCCTGTGAGTTTGTGAACAAAGATATTTAGTAGATTGTCAAAAAAAAAAAAAAAAAAAACGCCCCAGAAAATACTCACTTACATACAAGGTTCCTTCTGAAAAAAAGAAATACACACGGTTGCTGTCAATCTACATTATTATTATAAACACTCTGCACATTAACCTAGTCCCATGCATTCACAATAACGATGGTTGTGCAAACATGAAGCTTCACCATGATGATATCATGGCAGAAATATAATTGGCTACACAGAAACTGACTGAGAAATTCAGTTTAACTCAATAGTAGTTGCTCTAAATTTGTATGGTGGATGGTCGTCTACTGCTGAAATTCCATGAGTATTCCTTTACACTCAAGAATGTGTCGTAGTACTAGAAATGGAAAATGAAAAAGAAAATGAAAATGCAATACAGTTGAACCTCTCGTATCCGGACAAGTCGGGACCGGGGCTCATCCGGATAAGGGATTTGGCCGGATACGGGAGACTCAATGCTTTATACATGTACATATACATACACATGTACTGATGTAGCCCATTGTAGTACCACATAGTAATGTGTATACTGCAACCTTTTCATTGTTACACTCAGTAACAGACCCCAAAATAGAGGTTCGTGTTTGCAAGAATGAAATCATTTTCTTTTATAAATTCTTGGGATGATTTACCTAAATAATTATTAAGAAATGTATCAAGTATATGTAATTCATGTGTGTTTGTGTAGGAGTTCTCAAGGAGTTAGGAATCCCCCTTTCCTCCCGTAATTATTAAAAAAAGATAAAAAAATCACGGCGAGATTGCGTCCGGATAATAGAGAGATCCGGATAAAGGGAGGCCGGATAATAGAGGTTCAACTGTATATCAACACGCAAGTCATTTTACCATGTCAACACTGCAAGAAGACGTCAGACCAGATGAACATTTTATCACCATCATCATCCTCCTAAGCACAACAAATCTGACTCCTAGAGTGCTAATAATATTACAGCATTAAATGATTGAATGCTTCATTAAAATGCAGAAAAAGGAAAAGAAAAGAAAAATCTTCAATATTATCACCATTACCAACGATTGCTGAATTGGTTTCTGACATTTTCAGATTATGACAAAGAGTTGTATTTTTACAGGACCAGTTTGTAACATTAATTTGCAATGGTGCGACTTGAGTGCATTTATACCAAGGTGGTGCCCCCTTTACGGACTTATAACCTCTGTAAATGAATACTTATAGACATGTCATTCCAAAAGGAGTTAAAAAAGTGATATAATACATAAAGATTTGGTGAAGCCGACATTGCACAAGGAGAAACAGCACTCTTTTACAGTTAAAGGCTAAAGAAGAATGAAAAAATGCATTGCACTTGGTAAAAATACATGCTTTCTCGTTACATACGCTGGCTCAGTACCATCTCACTACATTGATGTTTAATATACAGTGCGGTTTGGGGGCTACATTTGTACCTTGGCACTGATGCAATTGACACATGTTTTACTTCCACAGGTACCCTCCTACAATGTGGACAGAGAATTCATCCCCCGATCACGAAAAAAACAAACATTACAAGAATGACATACACATCATCGACAACGTGTGAAAAGTTCAGGTAGAATCTCATGGCAGCATCTCTTGTGAGGTTTTTCTTTCTTTTCTTTTTTTAAACACTATAATACTTCAGACTGTACATTGTTCTTAACATGGGATTATTTTGACATTCCAGGTCACTCTACGTTCCTTCAAAATTACATGACCAAACAAAACAAAACAATTGCTAGATTGTGTCTTGCCCACTTGGGACAATGTGGAATGCACACTTGAATGTAAAATGGGTGAATGAAACCAAAATCTACAGCAATGTATGTAACAGGTGTGAAAAGGACTCGGTAGTAAATTGTACCGCTGAAGACAAGAAACATACCTGGATGAGTTTCCAATGCAAAAATGTCACTGACCTCACATGACCTTCGACATTGACATGTGTCCTTTACCAGTATCATACAGTAAAAGTGGAAAGTTTTTGTGGTGTGGACATTTTTCCACATATCACACCATGTGAATGTAGTGTAAAAATAAAAACACACACATTTTTTGCTCATTATATTATGTAATTCTATCGTATATTTTCATTCCATTGTACGAAATCAGGTGAAATTCATTCTACCTGGCCAAGTGTGAAAACATACGCGCACAAACATTTCCATTTTTACAGTAACGTGCAAGTTTATGCAATGCACTCATGACCCAGACTTGGTTGTAACTGATGAATATAACAAAGAAGAGTTACAGGCAAAACAAAAAAGAGGGCAGCACATTGGATGCCCCAACGTTGACAGACATCAAGCTAGGTACATGGACAGAAACATAAACAGAGGTGAACTTGTTCTGTAACAATTTGGTTTACACATTACACATATTGTCCCAATTTGACTGTAATGGGTCACTGCAATGAAGAGTTGCGAAGAGGATAAAGATGAGATGGTCGTACGAGGCAATTCTACTATTATGACCTCATAACAACCTTTGTCCTTTGCATGTGACTTTGACCAGCACCATAACATGAAGATCCCTAAGTTTATCGCTGACCAAAGTTTTGTAAAGATTGAAGCAATGATTACAAAGTTATTAGTCCAAAGAGAGCCTGGAGGTCAACTGAAATGCATGACCTGAAGTAACCTTTGCCCTCAGCACACGACTGCACTATAGAGTACCGAAGTGATGATGTCACAATCTCTTGTCATAGCTTGGGTTGGAACCAGGTGCTAGCATAAACACTTGGGCCAGGTGAGGTTGTTTGGAACCAGTTTCTATGGCGATGAATGGCTATGACATCATACTTTGGTACTCAATGACTGGAAGATCACTCAAAGTGCATCTTTGACTGAAGTTACATCACAACTGGGACAATGGAGGTAAAGTCACTTGTTGCAAGAGAGTCTTGCACACAAACTATAACAAATGTGATTTGGGCCAACATCAGAGGCCATTTGGATCCCTTAGTCCCGTCTGTACTTTCAGTCAGCGAGAAGAACAAAACCAAACTGCCTTAAGCCAAACTGCATCGACAAGAGGACTGTTGTAAAATCATTCAATAAGTATAATCGTCAAAAAGTTCTACAAATAGAGGATGTTTTGCGTATGTGTTCTGTTTTTTGAAGTTCTGCTTAAAAAAGTACACATATAGAACATTATTTTTTTTTCAACAATAATAGCAGCATGAATGAATGGTACCTCTGCACAAAGCAAATTCTTCACACAGCAAACAACACACATTGCATGTGAATAAACCTTGCATAAAAGAGGATGCCCTTCATCCGAGCATTATTACACACGATTCACTGCCCCAACATTTCTTATCCATCCACATTTATCAAAGCACACACGGCAAGCTAGGCAAGGTACCCAACACAACAACTCGATGGCCAACCTGTCTGACAGCCAAACATACTCAGGACAACCAGGGTCCCTGTAGCATGAAATTCAGAAATTAAGCAGATCAAGTGAGGAAATCACTCACGATGTAATTACTTTTGCCTGAAAGGTGCTGACCATTGGATTGCTTTCTCTTGGTTACCTACCGGTACCTAAACTGTCAATTTCATGCCGTGGGACCCTGCTGCTAACACTCACATTGGTCACACAAGCTTTTCATGTCCATGAGTCCCACGAAATTTGGTCGCCTGGTGTTGCTTCACACAATTAAGTATTATAAAATGTGATTCATTACAGAATATCTACCTCACATACATATATCTGTGTATATCATACATACAAGTAAAAAGCTGCTACATACCTACAATCTGCTGACCATTCTAAGTACTTCTTTTTTTTTCTTCTGTGAACGAAATAACATGAATATAAAGCGATTACGCAATCTCCACAGTACTGATATATCATGTGTAACTACTGCACGACGAAAAGGTGATATCATTTGCATAAAGCTCGTAACGAGCTGAAGAAACCCCTCCCCTGGCCGGTCTCGTTTGCATTGGTCTCTTCCGTCGTTGAGGGCGTCGTTGCTCCTGCTTGACTTGTCGAGGGTTGCTGGCTGGGAGGTGTCGTGGATACAGGTGCCATTTTGGCTGCAATGATAACGACAAATGTAGTTATTTTCGTTATAGCCATTGACATGCTTGTACATTTCTTTGCCACATGCTATGAGCACCTTCAGGCCTTAAAGTCCTAGAAATTGCATTCCAGTGGTTTGGTGTTATTTTCTTCTTCTTTTTTTTTCAAGTGCAATTATGCCCCAGTCTCAAATCCTATCATATCTAAACTGGGTTCCATGACATTTGCCCCTGCGAGAATTGCTCCTATGTAATATCTGAATACTAGCTAAACTAAACATGAATTCTACCCACAAACATAACCCTAACCCTAATCCTAATCCTCACATCAAAATAAACCTGAAATCCTATCACAACCTTAACCCTAAGTCTTTGGAGAAAATAAGATGGAGTAATTGTCGCAGGAGCAAATGTGGTGTCAACATATAACTGATCATTATTTTGAAATTATTCTGCCAGGAATAACAGTATGTTTTATACTTCTTTAGCAGAAGATTGGAATTTTTGTCATTCTTTTTGTCGTACATAATTTATGTCAAATTGCAACGTGATGACATCATCAGCTCACTCATTTGAACATTCATATCAACTGTTCAAGATCTACTTTGCAAACATTAATGAATCTTTAAAATTTTGTAATTTCTTTACTTAAAATATAATTTGATCAAATTTTCACTGTACAGTTGTACTTGTAAAATTTTACTCTTCTGTTCTGACTCAGTTTTATGTGGTCCGGAACTCCCCTTTAAAGGGGAAATCCAGTCCAAATATACGTTTGTCTGATATAAAAGAGTTCAACGGCAAAAATTTGACTAAAATCGGATGAAAAATAAGAAAGTTATGACATTTTGAAGTTTTGCTAATTTCTGCAAAACAGTTCTCGTACAGTGGATATGAATATGCGTAAATGAGTGAGCTAATCACGTCATAACCTCACAATTTTCCATTGATTCTGTACAAGAAAAATGACAAATATTCAATGTTTCTGTCATTGAAGTCTGAAACATGATGTTATTCCTGATTGAATAACTTCAGAATAGTGATCACTGGGATATACCAGGATTTGAGCCTCGGGCACAATTGCGTTTTATGTACAAACTATAAGGCAGGTTGTGAGGGGATGACATGCTCACTTTGTCATTTGCATATTCATATTGACTGCCCAAGAACTGTTTCCTGAAAAATTAGCAAATCTTCAAAATGTCATAACTTCCTTGATTTTCACCCGATTTTGATCCAAACTTTACTGTTGAACTCGGAATAATTTACTCTCTTATCAGACCAACTAATATTTGGACTAGATTTCCCCTTTAAATGAAAGCCCAAAATCCTGGAAGTTTTGCTATTGACTGGATCACGCAAACTGCTGCTCTAACTCACCTTGGAATTCTTCCGCTTCCGGACACGTGACCAGCTTTCTCCTCCACAGGTTCCGGATGGAGGCGGCGATGATCTCGGCGTTGTTCCGCTGGTAGCCGCCGGATGTCACCATCAGGATCGGGATCGGCTTCTTCCGGTCCCGAGCAAACTCGAACACCATCATGTCTCTCTTCATGATACCCTGCAAAAATCAGAATCAAGTAAAATCAGAGGCCCATTGGGTCTAGCGGTCACCTGGGAGCATCGCAGGCTCATTTTCCACGTATTCTTGCAGATTATTATCCATAAGAACAGAGCAAACTTTGGGGGCTTTGGGGTGCCTCCGAGGGGGACAGGGTTATAATACCTGCCAGGTTAGGTAACAAATTTGACTATGTGCTTTCCAGAAGAAGATGAAAATGTGAAATTTGGCCTCTACTTTGGTCCCCCCCCCCCCCAATCCACTCCAATGGGGGCATCCCTGGATCAAATGTCATTAACCAATGTACTTACTCATAGCACTAACTTAGCTCTACCACTTCTGATCTCGAGAAGAAGATTTTTAAAGATTCCTAATTTGAGGGGCCACAGTGCCCATGTGAAGACAGTGAGATCCTATTATCCTAGGAATGCTACCTGTACCTGCCCAATTTGGTGAAAATCTATCATGGGGTTTTCAAGAAGCTGAAAATGTAAAAAGTTTGTGCATGACGCATGATAGACGACACACAATGTACGTCGGACGATGAATGATTGCCATAACTCACCTGAGCCTTTGCTTATAAAGTTGTCCTTTTCCCTTTAATCCTATTTCACCCCTCCCTGCCCCACCCCCATCCACCCCCCCCCCCCCAAAAAAAAAAAAAAAAAAACATAGAGAGAGAAACTGGTCATTCTACACCCCATAGAACCTGGAGGTTTCTGGCAATGCCAATCTCTACTCACTGAAGGAAACAGGCTGAAGCAAATTTCACACCACCTTGCCTGGGTTCATCAGACAAATTGAACATGTACTCATGGAGATTGACTTACAGAGCAGGGTGATACAGAGATTACATAAGCCTGGCAAAAACACACGCTCATTTTCACACTCCCACATCACACTCCCACACCCCATGTTGAACACACTCAGATACACATGCACAAATGCTAGGAAAACCACAGTTGATACCACAGGTAGTAGTGTGAATTTCATGAAGGTGCTTGCAGGAAATCTAGATAGTATGGGACTACGGAATTTCTGTGTTTATTTTCTTTTTTACTCTCTTGATGAAGAATTGATGCTTATGCTTCATTTTGTTTTTATTCCATATCTTCTTTTTTTTTATAGGCAGAAGCACCTGAATAAAGATCTGACCATTTTAAAAAAAATCTTTAAACAAATACAAATATTGACAATATACAATAGTTGATTGAAAAGTTAGAGTTACACATTAAATGATACATCAATAAATCATCAAATTGGCAAAGAATTGGTACTATCAAATGGCAGGGTGTTTATTCAACGAAGATATTAATTGTAGTGCTTGTTTACTGTTTTGATTCTTGTTCGAATTACTTCTCTGAAAAACAAGAAAGGAATTTGACCCTTAATGGCTTCTGAAAGTGCTTATTGTATGCCTGTTTGCTTTTTTTCCCCGTTCTTGTCTTTTGAACCTACCTGTGCTGAAATGGAGAGCGCCCCCAATGGGTCACCTTCTAGGGAGTCTGTGCCAGCATTGTATATCAGGATGTCTGGTACAAATTCATTCAGTGCAGCTTCTAGGTTACTGCATGAGGGAAGAAAATACAACAAATTTCCAGTTTGATCAATTAAATCATGCCATAGTAGTAGTAGTAGTAATAAATATTTTCCAGCAGTCTGCCAAAAGTTGCTTTGTGTTGCAATAAATAAATCTTAGCAGTATTCCATAATCGATTCAACTAATTTGATAGCTTACAGAAATGCAACGTACAGCTTTAAGGCTTACAATGTTCACATCATATTATACAATGCACAACAAATGTAGATAACAAACTTGCCTCAATCATAATGATAAAGCTCATCATAGGTATACAGATGTTTAAGGAAGCGACCTCATCAATGTGATATACAACTCTTTACATCTTCCTTTACAATGACAATTTGGCAATATGAAGGTGAGTATCAAAATTCAATTTGTTTCGTACCATGTTCAATACACTGAATACTTATCAAAAAGCTACATTAAAATATTTTCAAAGTGTTCTGTGTTCATTGCAAATTACCAGCAAAATATATTCTTCCTGGCACACTTCCAAGGCTAATCAAAGCCATATAATTTAATTTGCTTCAATTAATGACTGAAATACACACTTGCAAAAAGATTAAAATATGGTGTATGAATTCAATGCATCTAACATTATACATGAAACACATTGAACACATGCTGAATAGGAGAATGTGCATAAGAATGTAGTGTGAGACTTTCTTTCTATCAACATAATGGGGTGTTATGTCATCTGTGTAGCCATGATTTGCTGTCCCACTGTGATACATGAAATTTCCCTGCCCAGCATATGATACTGTTGTTCGAGGCTATTGCAGCAAACTGCGGACAGCCACGACTTATGAATGAGATAGATAGATAGCTAGAAAGACAGATAAATACATGTAAATAGATTGATGGATGGATAGCTAGATAGATGGATAGATAGATAGAGAGATGGATAGACAGATAGACGGATAGAAAGATGGATAGATAGATAGACAGATAGATGGATAGATACAGAGAGAGAGAGAGAGAAAGCCAGTGATGCCAAAGGACGAGAGATGGACAGAATGGTGAAGGAGGGTGTGGACCAAAGACGCTTAACTGATAAGACACGAAAGTGCGCGCTAATCCTGTACAAAACAAATGGACAGTGCGCGGTCCTCATGCATATTATGCGCATCACCTGAGACCACTCAGTCAACTTCAAAGACAGCGCGTCTCGGGTGATGTACGTCTTTGCCTGAGACGCGCTGTCTTTGAAGATGTTGTTGTTTATCAAGCCTCTTATTTGATAGTGAGATCATGTTGTTGCCAAATTTTTACCTCCACGAAATAATCCTTATCACTTTCAAATCTCGTTCTTCAAAATAATCCCCTTAATCGAAAAAAAAGCTACGACTATAACTTTTAAATCTTTTTGAGATAATAAAAATATCACTACCTTTGGAAATGACTGATGTTCCTAGGTGTACTGAGTTTGTACTTAGCTCTCTTTTGTATCGTCATGTAGGGTAGCCATTTTGTGTCCATTTTTATCGTGCATCTTCGTGTCTTGTTATCTCTACTATCTTTGGTGTGGACAGTGAGACAGACATATGCAGAGAAGAAGCAGGAAAAAAAAAAGAGATGAGAGATATTCAATGGCAGATGACCAAAGGAGATAAGAGGAGAAAGAGAAAGAGAGGGGAGATGAAGAGAGAGCAGTACATCTTGAGCAAACAAAGTGATACACAGGGGAAACAGATGAATAGACAGACAGACAGACAGACAGACATGCGAATAAACAGAGAGAAACAGGGAGAAGCAGAAAGATGCAGAGAGAAAGCAGAAAAAACAGGGGAAGAATCAGGATACACACTTTCCCCCTGTTCAGACGCATGCCATTCTATACCAAAACTCGATAACGAAACGACGTATAAAGAATCATCGTATAGCTGACAAACCGTTCAGACAGTAATTTCGACCGTTCTGGGAAACGTCGTATAGATGTGCAGTTTCCCACTGCGCATGCTGTTATAGTCGTGAGTGACAGCTGTGGGGTCACCTTTCATGCGCGCTCCCATTAAGCCCCGCCCAGTTATATTGTTCTATGGTCGCCATACATTCAGACGCACACGGAATGCTGATTCGTTATCTAGTTCTAGTTCGAAACCATGCTCTGACCGTCGATTTGCTATATGTCGTTTTGTTATACGTCGTTTCGTTAGTCAGCGTTCAGACGTATAAATTCATCGTATAGCTATACCGTTTTGGTATAGCTATACCATAAGACAGATTGAGAGAGAGAGAAGACAAGTTACAAAAACACAGAAAGGAGACAAAAGTCAGTGACAGTAACGCCGAAAGAGAAAAATAATAAACATAGAGAGAGAAAGAGGGTGTGTGAGAGAGATGAGTGAAAAACAAAGAAGGTGGACTGACAGAGATGGGCAGAACCTAATCCAGAATGGTAGATAGATATATAGCTGATGAATATAAATATAAATATAAATATAAATATAGAAAGAAAGAGATAGATATTGTAGATAGATGGATAGATAGAAAAATAGATGGATAGATAGACAGATAGATGGATAGATAGATAGATTGATAGATATATAGATGGAAAGATAGATAGATCAATAGATAGATAGATCGATAGATAGATAGATGGATTGATAGATAGATAGATTGATAGATACATAGATGGATAGATAGATAGATAGATAGATAGATAGACAGTTGGATGTATAGATTGATAGAGAGATGAATGGATAGACAGATGGATAGATAGATAGGCAGACAGATAAAAAGAAAGATAGATGGGTAGACAGATAGAGAGAGAGACAGACAGACAGACTGACTAACAGGAAGATAAAGAGACAGATGGAGCAGCTTGCCAGCCAACGGACCCCATGAGGATTTGCATCAATGAATCTTGCCGAGATGCTCTGACAGTATTTACTCACTCTCACTTCACACAGGAGAGAAGAAAAAAAAATGGTGTGAGGTAACCCAAATCCCGTGACAATTCTCATAGGTCTTATGCTGCACGGACGGCTTACTATGAGCATACCTGATGAAAATAATAAATGCCAACAGCTTTTTTTTTTTCACACTGGCCATTTGCAGATGCACGGTCATGAGTGGGGATCTATTGCTCCATTACTATTGAGTATTCATCCATTTTCATATAGACCAAAGTAATCTTTCCCCTCTCTGCATCCAATCCTTCCCTTTAATGATAGACGTTTTGCTTGATGAGCGGGTTAGCTCCAATAAAGCTTGTAAATTCCTGTGCTGGTACCATCCAAACCTCTTTATGTATGTCGGCATGTGTGTTTACAGATCTGCGGGAGATATTCATATAGACATGATTCATATAAATGCTGGTGTCTGTATGTGTGTGTGTGTACATGTGTGTAGACCCATGAGCTCAGCACATTATATGAACAGCACAGACAGATCTGTGTGTCACATGCATGAGTAAGTGTGTGTGCGTGTGTTTGTGTGTGTATGTGTGTGAGCATTTGTATCTGAGCATGAGAGTGTGTCTGTGTGTGTGTGTGTGTGTGTGTGTGTGTGTGTGTGTGTGTGTGTGTGTATTCTTATTTGTCGATCCTCAAGTTGTTGTGTTTGACAAGTGAATGTCAACTGTCGAGGTATTTTTGCCATTGAGTGCATGTACAAGTACGAGTCCCCAAATGGCTCATCTTCGATTCCCACCACGTTCCGGTGATTAACCCCTGAAATATTCCACTATCCTTCGCACTTGGCACTTGTGAAGTGCGTACCCTGCATCTATTAGTGCTCTGTCATATGGGAGTGCTTCGGCTGTTAATGAAGTCAATGTATGCCTCGGCTTGAATCCCATTCCCACGGTTACTCAAAAATCTATACTGCTGTTTTCTGATGTATTCTTATACATTTTTTGATACTTTTACATAAATGGTAGGATTCTGGAAGTGTTAAAATGTTGGGAGTACAGTTTGATAAGCGGGATAAGAATTCGTCATTTTATAGATGTTACATTGGTTTGATATGTCACCTACACATAGTCTTCACAATCTCTATAAATCTATTGCAAATTTGATTGATCAAATCATTGTGCTTTGCTAACATCCTGCCATTCTTCAAAACCAATCAATTATTTTGCATCTTAAAGCTAAATTCTTGACTTATGTAGCTGCTTCCATTTTCCAGCAAGACTTTTCATAATTGATGCTCTATGTTATTTACCTGTTTGCCTTTTTGCGATCTATTTTGTTTGATTCTACCACGGACCAGCTGTTTTACATTCTTTTTGACTGCTCAAATTTTGACATATAATTTTTTTTTTTCATTTTGCAATACTGCTATATTGCATTTCATCAAAACTGGAAATCTTTAAGGTTTGAGGTTTGAACACATCATTCAATTTTCCTCACATTTCACTTAATACCAGTATGTGTTCTACTTATATTTTTGTATTTAATGAATCCACATATACAGTATGTCCCCCAAAAAATTACAATCGGATTTTCGCACTGATAACTACCAATATGATTAAACTGTCTAAATGCTACTTCGAGGTCATGAACTATAACATCTTAGCTATATTTTGCAGAAAACCCCATTCCATTTGGTTAAGTTGTCACAGAGAAATGTGGATCGTTGTAAACTATGTCATGGGTCTGATTCTTCCAAGTTTAGCACTTGGATGCTCTTGGAACTGAATAATGTGTGAACACAATGGACAGAACTTGGAGGGAAGGGATTCCTGACATGCTCTACAAAACTCATTTCTCTTTGACCACTGAAGCAAATCGGATGGGGTTTTCTGTAAGATGTCAGAAATAAGTTATAGTTTCTCACCCTGAAGTTGTATTTGGATTGATTCACTATTCTTGAAGTTATCATTGCGGAGAGTTCCGTTGTAATTTTTTTTTGGACATATATTTGGGGCAAATGCCCATTTAACATCTGTATTTTGAATGATGGGAAGTCCACTCACCTTGCTACTAAAGTCATGTACTCTTCGTCTGCGATGAAATAATTCACTTCTACCTTTCTGCTGATGCCACCTGTGCACAGAATAAATACATACCGGTATTTTATATTGCTACTGAAAATCCCACAAGTAGAATCAAGCAATTTATAATAGTAACACCAGACAAGTTCTGACATAGCCTGTAATGTAAAGACCATGCTTCACTCCACTCCGATGAGTATCAGAAAGGGAATGTTCAGGAAAAAAAAAGGATAACAAAAGCCTACAACAAGACCAAAGGATATCATCTCTCACAATGAACAAAAGCTTATAATGCATTTCAACTTTAAAGGGATGGTATAGTTTTTATTTGAGATGGGGCTTCAGGTTTCAAACCATCTTTTTTTTTTTTGGGGGGGGGGGGGTCATAAAAACTTTATGAAATATGAAAGAACATACAATGCTTGAGAGGCTGAGATATCCAGAAACAAAGAGGTCCTAATAAAAGGTGGGACCCACCTTTTATTAGGACCACTACCATTTTACTTTGTTTGTGGATATCTCAGGCATTTCAAAACTGATTTTCATCAAATAAACTTTGAATTCCTCTTCAAATTGTATGCTCTCTCATATTTGTGTGTTTTGTAATCATCTCGCAAAAAATCTGATTATTTTGCAAAAAGTTAAAATCTGAATCCCCATCTCAACCAAGACTATACCATCCCTTTAAGATTTGCTTCAGAATAAACATCACTATGATGGTTTGGATAAAATGTGTAAGCCTTGCACACATTGACTCATCATGGGTAGTTGGTGCTAGAATGTCTGTACTATTGGTATTAAGAAAGAGAGCAGGCCAAGAGAGGCAACTGGCCAATCGCGCAGAGTATATACTGAGCAACACATGCGTAACATAGAAATATCGAGATTCCTTCCAGATGATTTCATTAATTGACAGAGAGCACATCATATTGACAATCTCTCATTTCTATGTAACTGTCACTCGAATGTACATGAATAAAGCATGGCATATGGCACTGTGTGTTTTATGACTATTACACAAGGACACATTGCATTGTAAATTCTGTATCTAGACTGCACTTTAATAGAGAGAGCCCATTGCCATATATTCTACTCACACGGCTCATCAGAAGTCATATCCAAGATCTAGGATGTGAAAAAATTGCTTGCCTCCTGTACAAGGAAGCCACTTTGGTGGGAAAGCATTTTTTTTTTTTTTTAATTACTGCAACAGTAAGGGCTGCATCTAAATCAGGAGGACGCACATTTATATCTTCTCTGTGCCAAATATCAATGATTTCTCACCGTGATCGCAATGTCATGACAACTAAAATCAGTGTGATAATCAGGAAAATACTTGTGTCTTTGACATCACAGTGCCTTCCTCCAAAGTAACATATGGCACAGATTATGGTTGCTGTGTAATGTTTTATAATCATTTACAAATCTGGCCATAGCAGCATCCATCAATATTCCACGCAAGAGTGAGTCTCAGGCAGCTTGCTGGGAAAAACTGCTGCTCGCGCATGATCGATCATCATGTAACGCTCTACCTATCCACCACTAAACAGAGATGGCGCTTCAGGAATAACATTCATGTACTCCAATCAAAATCATTTTACACTTTTGATTGTAAAATATGCCAAAACACTTATCATCCTGACAATTTGCGTCCGCCAGACAAGTTTCTTGGTAGACCCTTTTGATATAATGCAAGCAAACTTCCAAAATGGTGGAAGATGAATTTGGAGCCCCTCTGAGAACTACATGTATGTTTCACCTTTGAAGATGCCATCTTGCACGAAAACTCACGTTTTGCGTAGCCATCCCGGGGGTATATGTGCCTGTTGTACACATCCAGGATGTAGACAGAGTCCCGCTGCTGCATGAAGTCGCGTTCATGGCCGTTGCCCTGGTGGGCATCGAGGTCGAGGATCATGGCCTTGCGGACGAGGCCCAGGGTGAAGAGGAAGCGCAGGGCCAGGGTGATGTCGGCGTAGGCACAGAAGCCCCCGCCCCGCTTGCTGGAGCAGTGGTGGAACCCGCCCCCAATGTTGATGGCCCAGCCCCGCTCCATGGCCAGCTTGGCTCCCTATATGTTGCAGATTATTAAGAGGAATGCTTATGAAGCCCTTTACCTATGATTTCCATTGATATTGCGTGGGAGCAAAAGCACTTCCGTAGTTAGCAGGTCATGGACTGTTATTTATCTTTGCCAAACTTCGCCAGGGGTCTTCCATAGAGGCTCTTCTGATACCATAGAATATTTAACTTCATGTGAAATTATGCCATATTTTGTTTATACTGTCCTCCTGCAGTGACATCATAAATTTCCTGTCAATTCCTATCTCCAGAGGGCAGTACACAGAAATAACTGAAACTTGAAAAATTCATAACTTCACGGGACTGTCTGATCATCCTTCAATTTTCACTGATCAGTGCATTTCACAAGTTTTTCTGCATTTACTCAATCCATACAAACTTCCCCTCTAAATCCAAAGATTACTGACAGATACTGTAAAACAACACATTTTCTCAAATCATCAGCTGAGAACTAGAAAGACGCTATCACTTTCCAAAATATGAGCATAAATAAAAATAAAACAATCAATTTTCATGACATAATAAGTTTATATAGTCAAAAGTGGGTAAATTTATATGCATTGTTCCAAATATAGGATAAGACAGTATCCTTGTGGTGTTAATTTCTAACATTTTACTGAAAATGAAAATGATCTAAAATTGACACAATAATGTATAAAGAGGAGATGAAGCTCTACAACGTGATACCAATAACTCAATACCCCCAAAATTGCAATATTAACCCGCTGAGGACCAGTCCTGCGTATACTCGGGCAAGCGTCTAGGGGAAATGCGTGTTGTAGCAAAATCAAAACCGTCCTCAACGGGTTAAAAGCCCTTCTGGTTCTCAGCCAATGAAATGCCATCAGCTCCAGTTCGCAAAAAAAAACAACAAAAAAACTGATTTTATAATAAAGAGAGTAAAAAGGAGTGAAAAAGTAAGACAGAGAGAGAGAGAAAGACAAATAGACAGAGAGAGAGAGAGAGGGAGAGAGGAAGAGAGGGAGCGAGAGAGGGAGATATGGGGATATATAGAATAAGAGGAAGGAAAGATGTGTAAAGGAGAGAAAAAGTGAAATTGTGAGAGAAATATAATGGAGGAGTATAGAGAGAGATAGATGTGGAGGTATAGTGAGAGGATAGAAAGATATGCTAAGGGGAGAAAAAGTGAGAGATGTAGGGGAGAGAGATGGGGATATATAGAGTGAGAGAAAGGAGAGATGTATAAAAGAGAGAAAGTAAAAATGTGAGATGAATATAATAGAGGAGTATATAGATAGATAGATAGATAGATAAATGTGGAGTTGAAGTGAGAGGAGAGAAATATATGTTAGGGGGAGAGAGAGAGAGAGAGAGAGAGAGAGAAAGATATGCAAGGAGAGAGAGAGAGAGAGATGGTGGTGAGGGAAAGAGCGAGGATTTCTTACCAAGATGGTTCCACCTGTCTGTAGCCTCAGGGGTCTGAGGACCTTTCTCTGGACGATGAAGTTTGGTAGGAAAGCCACTGGGGGCACCTCAGTGATTCCAGCTACTGATATACTCCACTATAAAGCAGCAAGTGCAACAAACATTAAAAAAAAAAATGAGAGTGGTGATCATTTTTAGATGCTTGCCTCCACAATGACCATGCTATTTCCTCACTTTAAGCCACTGTTTACCACTGGGAGCAGTGATGAAAAAAAAAATTCGAGCTATCACATTCAATGTACATGTATAGTTCAGTTCTATCACAAAACATCTTACCATATAAAACATTTGCATAAAGCCACAAAAGGATATATCACGAATTTTTCTCAATAAAAACATAACTGTTGATGGTTTATTCTATACTGTAAACGTGGAAATTTTCGCGGTACATTAATTTTCGCGGATTTCGCGCTACGCTCGGCTAGCGCGAATTCAAAAACGTGCGAATATATCTTCACAATTTTCTACGCACATTTTGAACGGGATGAATTGTGTGCGCTTCATCGATGATACTGCTACGTAGTACAATGTACAGGCATGTTTACGCTACTAGTACTGTGCGAAGAGACGATACCCTAGATTGCTGTGTACTGTAGCATGCATGTGTGCACCGCA
The DNA here is from genome assembly GCF_040938485.1 of Diadema antillarum. Classification (NCBI taxonomy): domain Eukaryota; kingdom Metazoa; phylum Echinodermata; class Echinoidea; order Diadematoida; family Diadematidae; genus Diadema; species Diadema antillarum. The sequence continues at coordinate 1,583,716 of NW_027270908.1, read as the reverse complement.
CGCATCGATGCTACAGTCCCCCGTGACTACGGTACTAGAGTCACAGCTGTACTACGTATTTGAGTGCTTGTACTCGCAGTCGAGCCGCTCGCTACGTCGCTTGTCGTACGCTGGCATAGCAAGCTATGTAGCAGAGGCTTTGGATGAAAGCAGTGAATGTGTACTACAGTAAAGTAACCTGCTGCGGAGCGCGAATTTAAGAACCCGCGAATACGTTTTCGAGCCGCTCAGCGCGAAAAATTAATCGCGCGAAAATATTGACGTTTACAGTAAACGATTTTGATAAAACTATAGTTCACATTTTGTATATTTAACAATAGTGAACATTGATTATACTGATTAACATTTTTTACATTGGTTGTTTCTATCCCTAACTCACATTTTAGATTTATTCTGAGGCACTAGAGCTATTTTTTTTACCTGCAAATGGTAAAAAGTGGCTTTAAGAAACAGGCAACCCAACTACCAGACAAAGTGTGTTAATAATAAATACTGACAGTCATTTCTTACATGTTGAGGAAATGTGAGGCATGTATTATACAGCCAGCATATTTCCACTCCCATGATATTATGTTTTCTTTAGGGTATGATTAGGACATAAAAACTTGATTATTGCCAACGAAAAAAAAAAAAGGAGCAAAAGTGTGCATGACATGCTGCACAGAGAACGTGATATAATCAGGAGTATTTCTCAAATTTCCCTAATATTAATATTCAAAATGGGAGTAGACACACAAACCTATATACCCCACACACACTCACACACACAAACCTACACACATATATAATCAAAATCAAATGCTCTAGAAATGACACTACTAAATTCCTTGCATGAACAAAAAAAATTGTTTTTCAGCATGCATGGAGTAATTTCTAATGACTAAAAACATGCAGAAAAGGAACACTAGTGTGGCGACATGCAAAAACCCAGAGCGTGGCAAAACTGAAAAGCTGAAAGCTGAACCCAAAGGAGAACTCAAGATTTGCGGAGGGCCTGTAGAAGTTCACACAATATACCACACAATGCCAGTATGACGGAACACTTGCCATGTTGTATATGTTTTGTATTGTACAGGAAGATATCATTACGAGATCGCCAGGGCTATTGAATTGAACTCGTAATAACCAGCACCTCATTGTAAATGTACTAAAGAGAGACCAGCTAACTAAAGTATTGTAAAGCAAGAAATTTTCATGGCATAAAATTTTTGTGAATTGGAGCCATAGGCCTTTCTTGCAGCATGAAATCTCCATGAATTGCCCCCTGGCATTCAATGTGTAGAGTGTAGAAAAAGACTTTTGCATGCATTTTAATTTTGCAAATTTTGGCTCTTGTGAAATATGCTAAATTGAGGTGCGCATGAAGATTTCTGGTTTTACAGTAATTGAAAATTGGGATTGCCAAAATCATCTTGTTCAGAGTGGTACTTCATTCTAAGCAAGCTCACTATAACGAGGTTTCTCTGTATTTGTAATACAAGTTGTACCAGTACACCTTACTACCTTCCTTGGGAATTGATCAACAAACCACAAAAGCCCACACAGAGTCATTAAAACAGTTGAACAGGTATCTGATTGAAGAATTCACCATGTTCAAGTTTGAATGTAGTTTGTCAAGGAAATGACAAGCATATATATCTGAAATCAATTTAAATGTTGAAGCCTGGACTGCACTGTATGAGAAAAGGATGAATTCAGTGTCAATAGCCTTGAAAAATAAATCCCAGTAGATGAAAACAATACTCAGACATATCAAATCTTGATTTCAATATACTTATTGTCTACATAAAGGTCTCCTCTGAATCGACAAAACCAAAAAAGTTGCATCCTTGGATGCTGGTGTAGAAAATCTGTCGGGGGAGCATTTTCAGATATATTATCAATGTATTAATTTTCTTTTTACAATCATTCTTGAAAAAGAGAATTAAACTTTTCATGACAAATCTCATGCCAAAGAATACATAGCCAATTTGAGAAACAGAAGGCCTTTTAAATCATTAATAGGAATGTAAGTGAATAGATAATTGGACTGACAATGAAAAGAGTGGTTAAGTCTTGCTAAAATGCATTTTAAGTGACAGGATATGAACAAGAATTCAAATTAAGATGCCTACTTGAGATGTTGTGTGTGGATTAAAAAGAAGCTTTTTTTTTTCTGTTATAAGCAGCTTTAATTCAATTAAGAAAGTGTCCCTGGAATTTGCACATGTTTCTGCAAAGAATACTAATTGATGCAAAGCAAGGCTATGTAATGGTATGGGGAAGTGAGAGGGGGCTAAGGGGAGGGGGACTGAGGGGATAAGAGCGAGGGGGGGGGGGTAGTAGAAAAGGGGAAGGAAGGAGGGAACATATTGATTTCTAAGAGACTTTTCTCCTTACACTTCAATATTTTGAAAATCTCCCAAAAGCATTCTGAGAGCCCATCAAAAGACTCAGGAAAGTAGCTATATGAAAAACATGCATCCACTGCACTTGCATGTAATCCTTTACAACAGTTTAACCCATCAAGCAATAGGGCAATTTCAGAACAGAAATTATCAAATTGTTCTCATTTATTGTATTAGCAAATTGAAATTTTACTACGTTTAATGCAGTGAAGAAAGATGAGATGGAAATGGTTGGATGCATTAAATTTGCACAAAGTAAGGAAAAGAAAATGGGCAAATATTATGAGACAGAAAGAATGACCATAATCTTCACTATTAAAGATAAGTTGCCAATTGAGGGACTAATTATAAATTTAGGGATTGAAAGGCTCTTGAAAATTCTACAACCAGAGTAAATAAATATATACAGGAACATCAAAGGGCTAAAATAATAAAAAGAAGATAAATAAATACCTTGCAAAACACTGACAATAAAAGATAAATTTGTGATGAAAAAAAAAAGCCCCAATACTGCACTAAACCGTATAAAGTGTGGGTTGATTAACTCTACCAATTTATAAACAAACGGTAAGTACATGGGTAGATCTCAGATATAACAGCACTCCCCCAAAGCTGCAACACACTGCACTATAAAATTATTATTTCAGTGCCCCCATCAGATGTGTATTGTGATTCCCAGACACCCTCACAGATCGCAACATTCAGATGTGAATGGAATGGCAAGAAGGTGTAATCAGAGGGTTTTGAATGTTATGACTCTTTCTGAAATGTACTTGGTTAATAAATAGATCATCTCCTAATTTGTTAGTGTTCCCGTTACAATCAGTTATAAGAGGTGACATCCAAAATTAGATTTAGGTGAAAATTATTACTGTGTACATCACAGACTCCAAATCTATACAAGGATATCATGTATCACTATGTAATATGTCCTCTATATCAACTCTGAGAAGCTCTTTTGACTTGATGCTACCAGCTTCAACTTTGAAAAAGACACTAAAAGATGCACAACAATGATTAACTCCACATATGCAAGACTGAGACTTCAAAAGCCATCATTTGAAATTAGGAACCGGCAAATTTCAGCGTTTGATTCTTCCGCACATCTATATTGCTTCTAACAGAAAAGATATTAAACAATGTTCCTGCAGATTACTTGGTCTTCCACCTCTACTAACCTCCCCTCCAAACGGCAATCAACTGCCGATTATGATCTACCGATATATAGTCAGGAATTCCTCTTTTGCTTATGTGGTATATATGTAAGTATCTGCTTACACCGTCATGGCTGATATGACCAATTTTTCAAAGGGTAAAGATTTTGAAAAAAAAAATTAATGGAAGGAAATCAATTGCACACTAAATCATACTAACTTGTGACTAATCTACAAGAGCAATGGCTTTGTGGGTTCTGCCTCAAATGAACTGAAAAATGAAGTGGTAATCTACAACAGAAAAAAATAATATATAAATAAATAAATGGGTAGATTTCATTGGTAACAAATGAGTACATCTAGTACGACTAACAGGAGAAAAATAAATGAAAAAGATGTATAGATGGAGACCAATATGAGAAAAAGAAGATAAGGAATAGAAAACACTTGACTCTTGTGTGTTTTGTGATATACCTCGGGCAGGCCCTCTGCAATATTATCCTGGATGTGATGAAAGTTATGTTGAACCCACGCGAAGCCACGGAAAGAAAAAAATAAAATAAAATCATGTCCAGAGGGAATGAAAAGAGGCAACATATGATTTGTAAATAAAGATATGCTATGCTAGACCAGACTGTCTTTTTTTCCTCCTTTTTGTTGTTGTGTTAAATCGTTATGCAATGTTTGATGATATCAAGTGCCTGAGGCGCAGTGCATTATTGGGTGAGGCAAACTGCACTTTCTTTTTATTTTTGCTTTTGTTTTACACCGAATGTTGTGCACCACGAGGCCAGAGAACACTGAGGATGTCTCTCTCTGCAGCTTAACGTGGGATTCAAAAAAAGGCATGCACTGTCCATTGCCATGGCAACCAACACATCTTGTCATTCAACATTTATCACCATTCTCAGCATAAAATCATCTTGTCTACATTCCACATGAATGTTTGATAAAATAGAAGCATTTTAACTTTAATCAAGAAGGTTGACACTGCACTTGTGAAACACTGTGAGATTAAAGGTAACCAAAACCCAGAGAGAAATGTAGATTGAGTGAAAGCAGCAACATTAGTAGAATACATCAGTGAAAGCTTGAGGAAAATCGGACAATAGATGCAGAAGTTATGAATTTTTAAAGTTTTGGTGTTGGAACCACTGGACAAGGAGACTACTTGAGCTTATGACGTCATATATAAAGAAAATTCAACATGCTTTCACTTTCTAGCGTAATGAAAGAGCACTCGACTAACCACTTTCAGAAATCAAGGGGAATAATTATTACCCTTAACATATGTGAGTATCAAGTTGATGGAATTTGTACTTTCCGTGAAAAATTAATTTTTGTGGAATTCTCTTATATTCATAACTTTTACATTGATTTTCCTCAAACTTTCACTGATGTGTTTTACTAATGTTGCTGCTTTCACTCCATCCACATTTCTCTTTGGGTTTTGGTTTCCTTTAAATACCACTGGCACGCACTGCACAAAATATAAATAACGTTGCATGACAAAAGTTAAAACCATACTTTATTGACAATTATTGACTATCATAAAGAGTCACAACCCATGATATATCATAGAAATAAATTGACTCTTTGAAATGAACACAGCAATTCACTCCCTGTCTTCAATATTTGATTGTGACTGGTTAATTGGGCTAGACAATTGATCGGTTGTGGTAGCCAGCTGATTGCAAAGTTTATTGTAATCAGGCCATGACTTGCTAATCAATTTAACTTCGCACGGTGCAGTGTGCATGCATAATATTTTCAATACTGAAGAAGTGAAACACCAGTCACAAACAGTCAAGTGAAGTACATTGTAGGTGTTAAAGCCAAAGTTAGCTACTTTCATATTGTCCTCAAAAGAACATCAGATAACACATAACTTAAGGCCCATTCACACACAGGAATGGTCAATGTTTGTACTGCGATGCAAAAAACGGATTTTACTAACTGCCATTCCCACACATCGGCAAAGAAAGAAAAACAAAAATGAAACACTTGGATGCGAGCAAAGCGATTTGAATTTATAAACTGCGTATGCCTAAGCAATGACTGGAACATGACCTAAGACACCCTTATACAGCTCCTAGTGTGGCGAATTGGACCATGGAGTAAACAGAAAAAGTTGGATCTGTTTTCATATGTTGTTCATACACACTGCACAAGGCAATTATCATGAGAAATAGAAAAAGCAAAAGACCATATTTTTGCATGGGGGGGGGGGGGGAAGAAAGTAATTTGAGATTGTAAACTAATTTGTTTTTGTGTCCACACACAAGAATTATCGATTCTTGCATCGCCGTGCAAAAATGAATTTTGGGGAAAAAAAAAACTTTTTTTTTCTCTCTCTCTAGGTGTATGTGAATAGGCCCTGAATTTAATCATTCGGTTGCATATCATTTGCTACAGTACAAACAGCAGCACCTGCTTGCAAGGGAAGTAAAAACATGGTTAGCTTGCTATTAGGGCACGGACACTCATGAAAGATGAACCTAAACATGAACACTTGCCTATAATCATTGTGCATTCACACTCATAGTCAATGGTTGACAGCACTCACTGCTCTCACACAGTACATTTTAAAGAAGTTAATGCACGAGGTATGATACAATTTCAGAAGGAAATATAAACATGAAAAACTGTTACGCCAAAGTTTCTAGACATATAAAAATCAAATGGAACTGCCAGTAAATCTGTGCGCTTACATTATGGTGGCAAATAAACACTGCTTTATGTAGTAGTATTAGTATTAGTATTAGTAGTATTAGTAGTAGTAGTAGTAGTAGCAGTAGTAGTACAAGTAGTAGTAGTAGTAGTAGTAGCAGCAGCAGCAGCAGCAGCAGCAGCAGTAGTAGTAGTTGTAGTAGTAGTAGTAGTAATAATAATAATAACAATAATAATAATACAATGCATTTATATTGCACCATCTATCTAGTACAACTATTACTATTCCAAGGCACATTGTGAAGCAGGAAAAGAAGGAGAAAAAAATATAATATATTACATAACACCTAGATAGATCCTTGTCATTTGATTGGTTGTTGGATATTGATCATCTGTCCCATTCTATAATTGTGTCATCATTCATGCAATTGTGGCTCCATTTTTGTGCAATGTTGGATCCATGCGATTTGCTCCATTGCACGCACGCCGAGAGTCAGGCACACCATATGCACGTAGGAAAAAAACGCTTGCATTTGCAGTGTGCATGCAATCAAGCATATTGATGGACTGCCTACTTACCTCTAGTGCTCAGCATTTTCTCAAATTCACATCTCATAAATTCTCTCTTATTTCTAAATTCATAAAACATCAAATGACAAGGATCTATTTTCAGGTGTTATATAAAACAAATAATGACTGTTTTTCAGTTGTGCAATGGACAGAATAATTCATTCGGTGAAAGATTAAATTATTGATCCGTTCAATGAGGTGTAACCGAGTTGAAAGGATCATTTCATCTTTCACGTCATTAAATATCCTGTCCGTTGCACTCATAAACATTCATTATTTGTAATTGTATACTATGTATGCAATTAAAATCTGTACATCTAAGTAAATTGTATGTTTTGAAGGAGTACAACTCAAAATTGTACTGCAGTATGTCTGAGATGCTTAAACAAGGGAATCATCTCATTTCTTTTCTCACATCGATCACAGCAAAAATAACCCAAAGGAAATAAAAAATTCACAAGTCTTTCTGCTGTATTCCATTTGCCGACAGTAACCCTATGAATATAAAATGTTTACATTTTCATTTCTTTACATTCATTACAAAGCTCTCACAGTCTACTTAGATCACAACATGTGGTCATGGCATATTGTATATTCTCTAAATGGATTTTCTCCATGTATTGCTTTTCAATGGATTGAATAAAGAAAAGAAAACGAAGAAAACTAGTGCATGATCAAAGAAGCGCAGTCGTCTTTCATATCAGCGAAAAGGCGTAACCTATGGCAACTGCTATATTTCTTTACCTCTGTATGGTTGATACACAGAGGTACTTGGCTGCTTCGACCCAATATGTCAATTGTGCTAACAGAATTTTATTCAGTTAGGTTAGCCTCGTCCTTTTCTTTGCCTCTGGCTGAGAGCAAAGTAGTCAGGCTCTCAATACACTATTCACCAGCTTGTTTCATTTCGTACCCTTTTCTGGGCACAAAAAAAAAGTCCAACCACATTGACACGGAGTTCAAGAAAGATTAGAATTTCTGGTTAGTGGAGCACTCTGATACAGTTACAAAATATCTGTGTAGTACAGGGTGTTTAAGCATTCAAAACTGGATCTGAAAGGTGCCTAACCCCACTCAGTCTCCGATATTCAACGTTATATAGAGTGCTATAGATATTATAGGCAATATAAATAGACAGCCAGAACACACAAATTCACAAACAAAAGCAACAAAAAGTATTGAGATGTGTGAAGCATTGGTTCATCACAGAATTGGTATTTTGCCCAGTAGCATGCTTGCATTAAGACATCATTTGTTTTTAAGTTGTGAATGTGAAAGGGGTCTTCTGCTACAATGTAGCTATGCCTGACTTCAAAGCCTGGTGCATCCATTGCTTGGATCAGTGCCAGTAGACGCTAATGTGATGGGAAAGAAGGAGACCTCTTGCAAACACATCTGCCCAGAATCCTCAAGTGCTCGAAGATGTTCATGATTAGCACTAACATGGCAATTTTTTTTTTCACTGCTTGCTCTGTGATAATTATTATTTATTGCGATCTGATAATCTCCTACAGGCTGAACTGTAAAAGTGGCTACTTATCTCCGCCATACAGCATGTACTCCAGACTAATGGCATCGTGCCATGTAGAGTTTTTATGTGATAGTAATCTATCATGATTATTATCTATCTCTTTATTTCTCTCCCTCCCTCTCATATAAGTCAGTATATACCAGTATATACCAGTATATACATTTAGATATTTATTCATGCACACATACATCCATTTGTACAGGACTGTAAAATGAGGAATGTTCGCGTGCATTTTGATTTCATGAATTTTGTGAGAGCCAAGATTTGTGAAATTAAAATACATGGGGAAGTTCTTGCATACACTATATGCATTGAATGCCAGTGGCAATTTGCGAAAATTTCATGCTGTGAAAAAGGCCGTCGGCTCCAATTTGTGAAACTTTCATGCTGCAAATATATAGTGTTTTACAGTACCCAAAGGGGTAAACATTATGCGCTAATATCTATGTGTTTGCCACACTTAGCATCCTTAGATAGATAGATAGATAGATAGATAGATAGATAAATCGATAGATAGCTGGATAGATAGATAAATAGACAGACAGACAGACAGACAGATAGATAGATGGATAGATAGATGGAGAAATAGAAAGGAAAGATACATTCATATTGTCATTATGGAAAAGAGTGCAAAGACATAAATCATAATCATATAGGCTGTTTCATTTGAACTGGCAATATGAAATTTCCTACTGCTGAATATCTTCCCAAGATATGAACATGTTTGGCGCAGAAACCTCTGCACTGAGGCTTGATCAAACCAGTACTAGGCAATGTGGGCCGACAACTCATCTTTCTTTGACATACGTGTTTGAATTTGCATGTGTGTCTGTGTGTTTGTATGTGTGCATGCATGTGTTCTTGTATATATATATATATATATATATATACGTGTGTGTGTGTGCGTGTGTGTGTGTGTGAGTGTATGTGTGTGTATATGTGTGTGTGCGTGTGTCTGGTGCATACATTAAACCAACATGACTCATATCACATAGAGTATTAGATAGAACAATCCTTAGGAGGAGCATAATTTATTGGAATGTCTGTATGATTGCTTACAGTGTACATAATGACACACATGTGATTGGTTGAGGAACAGGATTTTTGATATAAAAAGCAAGCAAATCGTAAGAGTAAATATGATCAGGACCCATTCTCTTAAAGTGAAATCAATTTTCCCATTCTCCTCCCCAAATGCACATATGTATGATATTCCAAGTGCTCGATAACAGCAGCAGCGGGCTGCACACAATCTATGACCCACGATGAAGATGATCATGATAGATGTCAATGCTCACAAAGTGGCTGGTTTCACTTGAACAAATTCCTCCATCCCATTCTGCCTTTCAAATTTATCCAGATGCCGTCCTGAAATGTAAATTTGGTATTTTCTTTCCTTTTAAAGGACTATCAGGAAAAAAATAGTGTGCACTCCATGCAAACTATTAGAATATATGTGGGCACCCCCATCCCCCCCCCCCCAAAAAAAAAAGATGGTGCAGTAGCGTATCCTGAAACATTTAAATTTTTGATATCATAACACATACATCTAATGCATCTTACAGGTGTGTATGTGTGTGTGTGTGTTTCTTTAGATGCACACAAGAGCATTCATAAAGTATATATTCCATGGAGTGAACACCCTTCCACCGCCAAACTGATAACATACAATGTAATCTACCTTTCCTCTTTCACAGATTATCTTTTTGGAATGATGGATGGCAATTCTTGTAGGTGGTGGACATAAAGAATGCCCTACTCAATACCAACATCATTGCTCGAGTACTTTTAGGTGCATGGCACGTCTTTACACCGCATGTTTATATGTTCATGTACAAGTATGAATGTATGTACGGATATCTTTGTGTGCGTATGAATATTATGCTTGTATGTGTGTATGTGTGTGTGAGAGAGCACGTGCGTTAACTGTACCTGATTCTGCATTTCTTAACGGGTATGTGGAGTTCTAGAATTTCTCTGAATTTGCCCGGTGTGTGGGCAGACAACCTTCACTGAAAAAGCAGCGAGCAAAGTTATACACCGGGGCAGGCAGGAGGTTGCTTTGTCCGCGCAAATACAAAGCAGAAGATCTGTCAATTGTCTCTCTTGGGAAATCACATCCTACAGAAAAGGTGGGCGCCCACAATAATGGAGGTTGTATGTTTTCTCTTATAATTCCTCCCTCTCTCCCTCCCAACACCTCTCACTCTTCTTTCCCTTAATATATCTTCCCTTCCTTTTACTTTATCCCCACATCTCGCTCCCTCTCTCTCTCTTTAATACTCCTCTATCTATATCTCTCTCACATTTTCACCTTTTCTCTCCTTTATACATCTTTTTTTCTCTCACTCTATATATCTCCATACCCCCCTTCTCTCTCTATACCTCTATTTCTCCATCTCTCTCCCTACATCTCTCACTTTTTCTCCCCTTAGCACATCTTTCTATCCTCTCACTTTACCTCCACACCTATCTATCTCTCTTTATACTCCTGTATTGTATATCTCTCTCACATTTTTACTCTTTCTCTCTTTCACAAATCTTTCCTCCCTCTCACTCCACACATTCCCATATCTCTCTCCCCTTTCATTCTTCCTCTTTTCCTTTTCTCACTTCATTCCTATATCTCTACCCCTTCCCCACATCTCTCTCTCTCTTCTCTCACAATCATATCACATCATGTACAATATCTTTCTACTATATCTCTCTCCACTTTCCCATGTATATTCTTTTCTCTCTTCTCTATCAGTATCCCCCATTTTTGTCTCCCTCTTCAATGCCCTGGTCACTGACCACTTTGGGTGTGCCTCTGTGACTGAACTGTGCACAAAGAGAGAGGGAGAGATGTGATATCCTTTTAATATACACTAGAGTTTTAACAAAAATCCATGTCTGATGCAAGAAGGTAATCTGTGTTGAATAGAAATGTAACAAAAAGAAAATGATGGCACTTCCCACAGATTATGAATTTATATACAAATGAAGTACACATAAAGCATGTATTTCAATTACATAAAATGATCCTTTTTTTTCCTTCAGATCTCCTAAGTACTCACTTGTTTTTGTTTTCATCTTGGCTTTTTCCTGTACTCAAATCAAACATATATATGAAGACTGGACTGAAATAGTTTGCGTTCCTAAATGACTTTAGTCACCGATATGTAGCCTTTGATTGAAAAAAAAAATGTCCCAACATTCGCTAGAATACCAGTGACATCTATGCAACAATGTAAATAAAACGCTGAATGAATGTTAAATTTCAGAAGGCTGACATTATCTGAAAATATTTGCCAGGAAATAGAAAAATAATTGACAGATTTCACAAGCATAGGTCTCTCTAAAGTTGATAACAGAACATCCCATTGCACTCAGTAAAACAATGAAACAAATTACCCAACATGCTTTTCCTTTCACTTCCTCAACTCCTTGGCATATTCTGAGTGATCAATGTGATCAATTATGGAAAACTGACAAGTGTAACTGAAATGTTAGCATTAGGGGTATGCAATGAAACAATTTCACATCAGCTCTAGATTCCATTACACTTGCCCTCCAAAATCATCTCCCCCTATCTCTTTCTCTCTCTCTGAATGCAAAATCTTAACTATTTTAATGAAAGAAAGCACCTAATGAAGCGTCAGTTGGGGATCAACATAAGATACATTTGTGTGTGTGTGCGTGTGTGTGTGTGTGGGGGGGGGGGGGTATAATTGAAATGACATCCATCTAACATGAAAACAAGCAAGAAAACTGGTACATGCAGTGTTGTCAATCGTTGAGTTGTTGGTTGAGAAGGCAAGAGGGAATTACTACTTTAGACAGTCCATGAAGTATATGCCCTTCTGCCTTTCAGATGACAACATCAGAACGGTTTCAACTGCCAATCCAATGGATGCATCATGCATGCTAACCCTTTCTGCTCTGAAAGCAGCAACCTTTATATCGCCTGGACACCATTAGTTCCTGTCCCGGCGGGAACACACGCTTGGGTAAATTTGTGTCCATTGCCCTGTAATCATAAGACAATCGATGCCCTGCCAATGCGAAATCAGTCTCGACATACCCCTCATGGGATCCTAGCTGGGGCGCGTTTCTACTCCTCTGTGGATAATGTGTCTACCGCGCCCACTGATGCACTCAATTTTCTGGATTCAGCAAATCTGCAGAAGGCTTAGTTACAAAGTGCGTAGGAACAACTTTATTTTGCAAAACTTGAAAGTATGACCAATTACTCGGTCAGCTGGTCATGGAGTAAGCACAACCAGGCCTCACATGTTTTGGGACTGTAGCGCTCAGACACAAAAACTTGTTTGTGAGTATTTGCAATCAATAATTCTGTTTTCCATGCAGGCTGAGCTTTATTGACTCTTAATGGATGTAATGGCTCATGAGAAATCAATTTCAAATTTGCCTGAAAATGTGGCTTAAAGGCTAAATGATGGCATAGTTGTTTCTGACACATACTTCTTGCACAGCAGCAAACACCTACATATGTCTTATTACAGCCCCATCTAATTTTTTGCATGGCAATGATACCTTACAAGCATCTAAAAACTTAAACGTTATCATAGTTGTTTTAGTTACATTTAGATGGTGATCCTTAACCTCAAGGTTAAGGGTTGTTATGTGAATGTAACTAATGTGTAAATTATAATAAGATTATATAAAAAAATATTCTGTTGAATACGGGGGAATAGATTGATCTTATTCACATAATTATATTTTCTAATGAAGCCATTAAATGTTGCTCATTGTTGGTCATTGCTACTCATGGGTGACAATCTACATTTTCTAGCCTTTCTTTGGACAAATCATGACAGAGAGAAATTTGCCCCTTGGATGACACTTTGCCACACAGACAAGGTGGGAGGAGGAGGAGGAGGAGGAGGAATCTCCACTGCCCTTAGCTCATCCTCTTTGACAGGGTGACAAACATAATTACCAAAATATACAGTCAGGAGGGGGGAGGGGGAGGCACTTCCGCAGATGCACTCCATATAAGTGGCTGCATTGAATAAACTGGTGATGTGTGTGAATCGCATCGAAGCTTAATTTGTCGTTTTTGTCTGTGTCAGTGTGGAGGCGGGTGGCGCTCCCCTTCCACTTTACACTGGTAACTCTCATTTTGTCGCTGTATACCGAGGGCCTCCCTGTGCAAAGTTTGCAAATGAAGACTGCTTCTTACTGTTGTCTCCCACGCTGCTCTGACATCTGAACATCACCAGCTTTCCAAAACTTACTTTTTGGGGGAAAAAATGGACACAACAAAGTTATGAATAGTAAATGTTTAAAGAGTGATACAAATTAACAACTCTGCAAGATCTAGGTATTAAGCAACTCTCCATTATTTTGCACAAAAAATTTCAGTAATTTTCATTTTCCTCAATTATTTAGGCACAGACAGAATTCATCCGTTTAGGAGGACATGCAAAAAATGTATGACTCTTATTCTATACTATGAACCCATCTGAAGAAAATATTTCTCCGAGAAAAAAACCCCCAGAAATTAGAGAATTCTTATGTACAAACCAAATGAAGAGCTGCTCAATACCTAGATCACACAGAGTTGCAGGTGTGACTTTACTCTAAAAATTTTACAATTCATATTTCTAAGTGTCAAATTTTTTCCCCTACAGTTTCTCTGATCTACTTCTCTGATTTTTTTTTTTCATACATAGCAATGTAATATCTCGATCGAGTTTCCCTTTAACCCATTGAGGATGGACTGATTTTGCTACAACACACATTTCCCATAGACCCCTGCCCGAGTATACTCGGGGCTCGTCCTCAACGGTTTAATTTGGTCCTTGTAGTTGTTTTGCAGAGAGAGGGAGAGATTCAAAGAGTATTTTTTTCCCCTTCCATCCCCTTTCTGCTCCCCCTCACAGCTACGCAGGGTCTCACGTCGGCTTCTGGAAATGAAATTTTGCTCAATCCCCCGTGCGCCGCAACATAGTTCAAGATCAATGCTCGGTAGATTTGGAATTCGGCGTGATCCCAGTGTTAAAAGCCCTCCGGCCTGAATTTGCAAAGGGAAGGATCGGGCGGCCAAATTTATGTTCGCCCAAGCAACAGGATCATGCTCCCTCCTTCCCCACGCTGTTCAGGGACTTCTGTTGCAGTAATGACCTCTTCAGAGTACAGTGCAATGTATTATTCAAGAAAAACCTTTACGCATCTGGCTCAACCTGGAATAGGGTTGGCACATTTTTAGTATCTGTTGCTTCATTTGACGCTTTTTTCACCCATGAATGATGCCGGTTTACTTTTCTCCCCCCCCCCCCCCCCCAACCCAAATGCTATGCTGTTCGAACATAAATGATTGCATGAACATACATCTTTTTTGTTACTCATGTTACTGCACTGATAAAACTTTCAAAGTTATCCATTGACCTAAAAAAAAAAAACAGAAAGAAAGAACAAAATCTTACTTGAAAAATTCTCCTAATTGAAACAAATTTAAAACATGCTGTCCTAACTCAAAGTAAATATATACAACGCAATGATACAGTTTTTCTCATTTCTTATTGTGCTATTATAGCTATCTTAGGAGTAGATTTACTACATTTTAATGTTTCAGGTAGATAAAGGTAGTTCTCACTGGAGTAAAGTGGAATGAATATCAACATATATAAAATACAGTATAAATAACGACTGTAAAATTGCAAAAATTAAAGGATGAATTTGTACTCTTCCCTTTTCAAGAATTCATCAAATACGAATTTTTCCTGAAATGCTGAAACATTGAGAATATGTGGCTTTACATGTACCAGTATGTCAGTGTGTATGATGGAAACTTTAAAAAGAATGTTTTTATTGATCATATTTTAGGCTGTACTTCTTTTCTTCCTAAATTAATCTTATTAACAACAGAACAACTATCTATCTATTGTAGCTTGCGATCACCAGCTTGGTACCCTATGAATTTCACTGAATACCTTTACCATATTAGAGAAGGCTTACAGGGAATTGGTTATATTCGTGAAATCTGCCCAAAATCTGAAAGAAAATGTATGAGAAATCAAAAATGTTGATACATGTAGTGTCCTACACTTGTAGCTTTGATCAACCATTCCTTTTTTCCAATATTGATTCCACCACAATCATCAGAATTTTCATAATCATTGTTTTTATATTATTACTTAAACTACTAGATCATAAAAACTGATATGATTGCCTTATCCACTATCATTAACATTAAAGGCAGTAGTACAACGTAGTAAGAATAGTAGTGGCAGTTGTGATAATGATAGATGTGTAATGGCAGCAGTAGTAGTTTTAGTCATCGTTGCTCTTCAGTGACACGATGATGATATGCAGGATGATATAGGATTTAAATGACATTATTACCTGATACCGCTGCATTCTCCATAGTAGCACCCTCTAACACCCATACCTGGGACCATTCACACAGCGTATGGATTAAATATCTCACACCAATCTCTGTGTTTATATTGATCTCTAAATTACCACTTCCCCATTGTGCTACATGGGAGTAATGAAATTTTGATGAGGGGATGCAGTCCCGGTCCGCTAATATCAATAACTGGCCTTATTCTGATGGCTGTCGCAGGCTCGGAATTGACAAATTGTTCCCCCGAGAGCCACGAGGGAGGTGTTGGTGCTGCAATGTGGATTTCCGTGATCTGCATGCAACCTCAGTATGTGTATACATTGTAGTTTGACCTGATTGCGCGTGAAGGCGTGTTTAGTGCCCTTGTGCTTCTCAGCATTTCCGTTGTCTTAGTGTGTGGAATGTAGTGTACATGGAAATCATACAGTTGCATGGCAGCATATCCTAACTTCAAAGGTCAATTGCTTCATTTCACTGACATAAGGGGAGAACACACACACACACACACACACACACACACACACACAGCCTGTGAGTGGTATGAAAAGTGATTGAGGTACAACCTAATTTGGCGACTATAGTTGTCATGTCTAGTAACACACTGGTTTGGAACAAGGGGAGTACTAAGCAATCTAAAAAGCTTACAAATTTTATTTTAAATATTTATTCTGCTGGACATCTTTAGAACTGTCTATCACCTTTTAATTAAAATCCATTGTCCATACAGTTTAAGCATGTATACCTTGGTAACTGAATTGTCACATCTAATAACACACTGATATGGAACAAGGGGAGTACCATGCAATCCATAAAGTTTACAAATTTTATTTTTAATATCTATTCTGATGGACATCTGTAGAATTGTCTATCACCTTTTCATTGAAATCCATTGCCCATATACTTAAGCATGTACCAGTGCACAGAAAATCTCTGAAATATCTTTGGACGGTATGGTCCACTAATTACGACAATGTACAATCATGGCAGATTTAGCTAGTCAGGCGGTCTCCTGTTGAGACTACTAATTTCCATGCATATTTGTCTATAACCATGTAGCAGTGATATCACAATGATGTGGGTTAGATACTTTTTATGTCAAATTATATTCATTTTATGTCCTCTTTGAAGAGAAAATAGCATTTAATATTTCAAGGGATAGGATGACATAAACATCCTCTTCTAATGGTTGCAATGCAAATGCATATTGACTTGTATTGATTCAGATCATCACTTATCATCACTTATGTGGCCAAAGGAATAATAGCCAAATACGTATGAAATATTTTATAAAAATTGTTCTATTAATATTTTTCTTCAGATTAATTGGGTACACCCACACACAAAAAAACCCCACAACTTTCCAACCCAAGATTCTATCATTGACCTCATCTGTCAATCACTGCTGAAGTACTATCATGATGAACAAAAGACCTTGGAATACACCTTCCTCTAGACTGAGCAGAACTTACATGCTCCCCTGTAATGTCTTTTGTTAATCATATTAGTAATATGGAAACATGCCAGGTATGCTCAGTCTAGGGAAAGCAGGATTCCAATGTCTTTTGTTAATCATAGCAGTACTTTTAGCTATGATTGACAGATGATGCAATGACAGAATCTTGGGTTGGATTTTTTTTTTTTGTAGTTGTATCCAAGTAATCTGAAGAAAAACAGGAGAAAATCATTACAAAACATATGCCACATACCCACAGATTGTATAATCTGTTGAAAAAAAAAGTGAAATAAAGTTTGAATTGCATTGAATATTCAATTGGCCACAAATATGTGATGTTGAGGGCATCATGAACTAACACAAGTCCTGAATTTGTACTGCATAGCTCCTTTAAAGTTAACACACAATAAATGTCTTGAATTAATTGCTTGCTACATCAAAAAATATCAATCATCCTTGACAAAAAAAAAATTGGCCATGGATAGCTACAGAAATCTGTCATTCCTTGCCAAATACTAATTTCAAATCTTTTTACAGTCACATCATGGCCTTGAAGACATCATCGCTTGAATAGACACACTGGGGAAGAAGACAGGTTATGAAAGGGTGATTGACTGTGAAAGGTTAACAAGCAAACCTGTGCTGTAGGCTATACCTCTGCCTAACAAAACAACAATACAACCTAACAAGAGGATGTCATGCTACCAATACACTGTAAGACATATCATTGACTCAAACAAACTGATGTTGGATACTGTTACACACAGATAAATCATCCACACAATAAATCCCATCAGTTCAAGTTCACCTGAAAAACTTTTACGAAAAGATAAGATACAGTAATTAATCATGACCACTGTTTGGTGTGTATGAAGAAGACTTTCAAGAGTATTGAGCTGGAGTACTACTGACACGATCATAAATACTGACATGCATGGGACTGCCGACGATAATCACGTCAAGTCTATTGACTGTGCCCGTCACATTAAATTGGACAGCTTTCACAACAAAGATCCTGTTCTATTGTGAAAATACCACATATCTTTCTTTGTCTGTAATCCCCTTACATTTGTCTGTTTACACCACATTCATGTAATACACACCCCTCTGAGCTCAAAGGGGACATTTCAGAATACCCAGTATGCAAGTGGATACCAACTTGGAGATAAAGCACAGTAAACAAGTTTGCGCATTTTGATTCTCAGCATTTGACAACTTGACACGGGGGTCTAGAGAAATAAATCTCATTCTCTCATAACATCTCATCTGTCTTTACTCTATAACAAAATGGCAGGGTGAGGCGAAGAAGAAGAAAAAAAAAGAGCAGAGAAGAGAACTCATGGATGCTTTTCCCCCCGAGGGTTTAATCTAATCGCCCAAAAATATTTCAAGATAACATACACTGTACATTGGCCACAATCTAGAATATAAGGTCTTGTCTCCAATAGACTTATATATATATATATATATATATATATATATATATACACTTGGTGATTCTATCCTTCTATGAAGAGTGCTCGATATCCTCAAAGGAAGAGCTTTAGACGGAAGTATTGGAACAAATTCACGCGGTTGACTGCAGGTTCATCCGTGTTTATTACAACTCTGAGTTTCATGCAACCTCCATGAGGTGTAATCATCAGGCAATTATTACTTCCCAGAAATAATACCATTGAACAATGCATCGGATTGAATTGACGTGATACCAGCACAATGCATTGAATTGGGTAGATGCATTTCGTTGGGTGCCCGTGCATTGGCCGCTAACGCAATACAATTTGTATTGCATTAGCGGCCAATGCACAGGCACCCGACGATTTTAAAGTGCATGACACCATAACAAGCTTTACGTGCTAGGACCATAGTGACCAGCGCGTACTGAATCACATTCATTATTATTACGTATTGAATATCAGGCAATTATAACTTCCCAAAAATAATACCATTGAATAATGCATTGGATTGGATTGACGCACTTTAAAGCGCGTGATACCATAACAAGCTAAAGTGTTACATAAAAAGAGAAGAATGGCTTATGAGTGATCATTGTTATCATATATAATTCAATGCATTGCGCATTGTTCAATGGTATTATTTCTGGGAGCATAATTGCCTGATACGGGTATTCAATACGTAAGAATGAATATGATTCAGTGCGCACTGGTTACTATGGTCCTAGCGCGTATAGCTTGTTATGGTATCACGCGTTTTAAAGCGCGTCAATTCAATGCGATGCATTGTTCAATGGTATTATTTCTGGGAAGTAATAATTGCCTGATGATTGCACCTCATGGAGGTTGCATGAAAATCAGAGTTGCAATAAATACGGATGAACCTAGTCAACCGCGTGAACTTGTTCCAATACTTCTATATATATATATATATATATATATATATCCATATCTATATCTATCTATATATATATATATATATATATATATATATATATGTAATATATATATATATACATATATATATATATATATATATATATATATATATATATATATATAAGAGAGACTGAGAAAAAGAGAAGAATGGCTTATGAGTGATCATTGCTTCTATGGTAGTGAGGAAGATAAGGACTTCACTCTATAGCAATTACGTTGCACGAGACACTGAAAGCTGTGGGATCACACAATATTTGTCACAAAATTCCTATTTTTCAATGACTCTAACGATGATGAACTACACTGCACACAAACTGCAAGCATTGCCGTCGTGTTAGGCTTTGTTAAATACATAGATCACAAACATATTGTGTATCGTCATTCTGAATATTGCTTGGGTGAGTGGAATCAAAGCGCAATAGCAAAGAACCACATACAATCATCATTAAATACATTATAAACTTATTCGTCCTCGACACACTGTTACATTTTCTGCAATGTCCATCGACGTCTTACAAGGTCAGAAAAGGATTTTGATGATCAATGATGGGCACTGACTGACCTTGAGACTGTTGATGTATTTCTTGGTGTGCGCCACGAGAAGGTCATCGTCGCTGGCCTCCTGCGGTCTGACTGTCGTCTCGTCCCGAATCATGCCCTCCCCTGTCAACGCAAGCACAGATGATTCCATTCATATTCAATTTCAGAGTTAATTTTTCAATTCAGTTTCATTTCAATTCATATTTCCCCAAAATACACAATACATTGTGTTAATGCAAAACACTTGCTTTTCTCATTTTTTTTCATACACATAAAGACAAAATTACTGATCTCACAAAAAGGAAATACTGTATGCGCCATATATTTCGCGAGTCTAAATTTTCGCGAATCGGGAATTCCCAACGATTTCACGAGTGGTTAAATTCGCGATCATGGAGTCCTGTACTGAACGGAGAAGAGTACACGCGTATGTCACATTCACATCGGGATCAGAGTCAATATTCTCGTGTGTCTTTAATTTTGTGAATAGCAACTGACTCGCGAAATTTCGTGAAAATAAAAACCTCACGAAATATTCGGCGTATACAGTATGCAATAAATGTTGTAAATATGCAGATGTACAGGTACAGTAGTACATGTCATGTAAAGATCTGAGGTCACAGACACATTCTATAAGAAAACCTATGAAAAGCTACAGGTTGTAGGAATTGAAGGTTCCCAAGGAAATATGAGTTCTCAGTATCAATATGGGGATCAGAAAAGAACAGATCAATACAAATGATATTCATAATACAGAAGTATATTCATACACAGATGAAACACTTGGCATCTGCTATGTGAGCTGTGTACATAACGTGTTATCAATATACTACTCAATTAAGTAAATTATTTTTCAAGCATATGTATAGATATCTAATTTGGGGTAGTACAATATAGGCGCGTGTAAGCAAGTATATATCCATTTTCTGACTTTTAAAAATTACAAAATGTATACTCTAAAAGCATGTGATGGTAGAATAATTGATTTGAAAGAGAGAAAAAAAATCTTAATTTATTGGTATGTATCTTATTAACTGAATCACTGAATTGAGTTGAATCATCGAATTAAATATCTTTATGTGGCCTTTCAGGAAGGGCTCAATGTATGGTTGTTAGTAAGAAACCATGGTACTGATAGCTTTAAGTTTAAGTCCCCTCCGAGTAAGCGATGAAGATGAAGTGCCCTGCTTATGGGCACAACCGCTGCTACCAGGGACATCAAACCATGGGCCTCATGATAGGAAACTGTTTCTAGGTTAATCTGGTTGACTAAATATTTACATGACTCATCCAATATCAATATCATAACAGGAAAGGATTTGACTTCAAGAGCAAATCAAAATGCTTGACTGACCTATGTGCAGTTCAACAGGAAATATTTACACTACATGTAGTTCTTACCGCTGTATATATTTGCTCTGCTCAATTATCATGTTTCCGCGGAATATTCCGGAGTAGAAGTATCATTGCAATATGATGTTATATCATTATGCTACATTGTATGCTCATGGCAACAAGTCAATTCTAGAATGGTACCGGTAATTAAAGATACTTGTCTAATCACAATTTGCAGATGGAATTCCCATTTTCTTTCCTTTTTTTTTGTTTCAAAAGCATACAATGTAGAGCTATGCACGGACACACATGGACACACATTGTGCACACAAACATACAATGTTGTACTATGTACATGTACATGCCCATATGAAATGATTGCTTCAAAAAAAAAAGAAAAAAAGTGAGGCACATTTGGCAAGAGGAGCTTTAGCCATGTGACCAATTACAAAAGCAGCTCTATTTAAAGTCCCCCAAAGACTGCACGTGAGATTATTTCCTGACATATTTAACAGTGATAACTTAGGCACTATTTGGGTTTACTCCAACTTTCATTTATAATCTGTTTCCCATGTGTCCACATTTGTTTTCAAACATGGTTCTTCCATTGTACAGTAGACTCTGGACTAAAATCATTAGACTGAAATTGTTTCTCTGTATCAGACAAATTAATTTCCCAATACCAGTGAAATTGTTTTCCTGTGTCAGACAAATCAAAACAAATTGATTGATTCATAAAACAACTCTAGAAAGTGTTTGGATTCATCTTCACGCAAAATTGAATGGTGAACATGTTCAAATCAACAGTTTTCACAAACGTAAATCAAAATACGTCTGCATATCTGGCAGATCATTCACAGACGGTGAGCTGTTATGACAAGGAATAGAAAGATAATGAAATCCGTTCCATCATACAGACGTGGCTTCATACTATAAACAGATAGGATCGCAAACCTCGTTGCCACAGGGTGAGGATAACCTGTAACTGACACAAAAATCAATCTACGGATGCCGAGCGATCAAGCACCGAGCGAAGACATGTGACATCTAAAAATAAACCTGTGCTCTTCAGCCGTGAATACTGTTCTCCTTATGTGCAGTGATTTAAGAGGGCTCAAAGAGAAGTTTACGTCCATTTTCAATCAAAATGAAAATGATAAATTTTGCACTGTAACTCACATGAATTACGGTTGTGCATCCCATATAAGATTATAAGTTGGTGAATTCCCAACTCCCAGTAATGCTACGATAATTCTGCAAGATGTGAAATCATGACATAAATTTCCTGAAAACCTGTCTGTGTGACTATCCCAGTAAAACCAGAGAATTTTGTGTGCATGAAATTTTCGCACATTTCGTGAGGAGCCAATATTCACAAAATTAAAATGTACATGAAAGTTCTTGTCTACACTATTGCACTGAATGCCAGTGGCAATTCATGAAAATTTCAGGCCGTGAGAAAGGCCCTCGGATCCATTACGCAAAAATTTCATGCTGTGAATATTTTCTGACAAATTGCTGACAACTCAACTTCGGCGAGGTTATTTGATTGATCAAAATCAACCAAATGCTTTCCTCTGATTTTTCTGTGCTTAAGAAATATTGGGCATACAACACACACACAGGTGTTCAAATAGTAATTGCACAATGTAATTATTTGTACATCTCTCTTTTAGTTTCTTTACACTAAGTTCCTCCTTAAAAGACAAATGGTAAACTGTCTTTATCCTTTTAGCATTTTACAGCATTTCATGTTGACTGCTGACAGTAATTGCTTCAAATTACATTGTGACAGTCAACTCATATTGGAACTTCAAACAGCCGACAATCCTAAAATGGTCTAATGAACACATCAATTGCTCTGTGTTGTTGACTAGAAGACACAAAATCAGTATCTCAAGCTTACCACTCACTAAGGTACATATGCACTTGTCAAGCTGTACAATAATTGCCATTCAACTTTTGTTTTTGCTTTCTAATTTGAGAGCTGAAAAAAGAAAATATTGTGCAATGATTTGGAAAAATCACAGGAGGTGAAATAAAAATGAAAATGTGAAGAATTATCATCCTGTCTTTCATATTATAATGTATTGATATTTAATATTTTGACATATGATTTGATCAAGATTTATTTGAAGATAGGTATATATATGCCTACTGTGACATAATGGAGGATACAGTGGATGGAACACATTCTACATATAAGCAGGGTCATGAAGTATTTCTGAAAGCAAAACTTGGAAACAAAATAATAACATGTTGTGCATCAATCACATCATAAGGATTATTTCTAGATATCAAGTGACAAAAGTTTATTCATATGAAGTCACAAACGAAAAAGTTACATTAAAAAGTCATTCCAGATTAATCAAAGAGCCCTTTCTTCTATGACTATACACAGAATTAACAAATTCCTTTTTTTTTAATACATCACTGCCTGATTTGGACTCATATCTCATTGAGCTTCTGAACCTATGCTGTAATGCTCATCTTCAACAGTATACAGTACATATA
The DNA here is from genome assembly GCF_040938485.1 of Diadema antillarum. Lineage (NCBI taxonomy): Eukaryota > Metazoa > Echinodermata > Echinoidea > Diadematoida > Diadematidae > Diadema > Diadema antillarum. The sequence continues at coordinate 1,559,815 of NW_027270908.1, read as the reverse complement.
TATGTCGTGGAGGTTTTACCAATTCCCTAACATTCAGCTCAACTAGAATCCAAACACATGCCCCTGCACAGATATCATCTACCTTGAAGTTCAAGTCAAGCATTACAAACTCAAGCCCTTTCATTCATCCTAACTATTAAATGAATTTGTCTTGTGGAAAATCGAATACATTTCACTGCTTGTTGATAGAAGTTTTTCTTGGGAGAAATGTCCTATTGAGCATACTGCTGATCCTAGATACAAAATTTCAGAAGGAAACTGTTTTCAAGTTTAGTGTGAAATGTTAAAATCTTTTTCAAGAACAATATTGCTACAAATTTTACTGAGTTATTCTTCATCTGTTACAGCACTCAGACCTCCTCCACTGATACTGTACATCTTCCCATTTAAAGAAACTAAAAGAAATAAAAGTAACACTGAAATTTACTACCTTTTCCCTTATATTTAAGTTTTATCCAGTAGGCTTTATATAGGAAATACAAGTACTGCATGTCAATATAACAAGTGGGCATAAAACCACTCAAGCAGCAATTACAGGCCTATGGAGAAGTTTATAAGCAACATAAAAATTACCTATGAAGGCATTTGCATTGTAGAATTATAGAATGTGCCCAACTCCCTAAATAATGTAGGGACATTATCACCTCATTCAATATTTCATATATGCAACTGCAACTTATAACATTATTTTCTTAAAACACAGAACTCCTTACACATACGTGTACAGGTCTATAAAACAGTATTTTGAGTCTGAAATCAATGAAACATCAACTACATGAACCTCCATTTCGTCGCTGGGGCGACAAGACCTCGTATCTACAAAATGTCAAATGTTCAGGAGAGCAAAAAAACATGGCAGCCAAAGCACTGTATCCAATGGGATAGACATTCCTTTGACATGCCGTGGTGGCTTCATTTTGGGGTAAGACATCTAAGATTTGGACAGGACATCACTTAAGTGATTATCCGACCATTAATGCAAAAAATTCATTTTCACCAAAATTGCAGATACAAGGTCTTGTCACCCCAGCAACGATTTGCTTACAACAACTTAAACTTTATAGCAGGGCATCGTTCAGATAAAGAATGCCATCGTTCCCATTGTGATATAGACTGTCATCTTCAACATTGTGTGGGCTGCAGCTGGTACAGCCTAGTCCTCAGCTTTATCCTATTTTACACTTCACTGGCACGCTACTCCACGGATGAGCTAGCTAATCCACTTAAATTCACCAAACTGGCCCATATATACTTGTTCATTCCCACAGGCAACAAAGCCAAATGCCACAGTCGCTACATCCAATTTCCTCTTTGCCTATTAAATAGAATGTAGAAGGAAGCTCATATGCAGCAAATAATGGAGACTTACTTTACGGTAGCTTTTGAGTCAGGAGCTCCATGGGGTAAAAAAAAAAAATCCTAAAAACAAGAACAACAAAACTGAAGCTTCTTTTACCTAGCTTTTCTCCCTTTTTTCCATTTGTTGTTGTTTTTTATACATACATATTTGCAAATGTATCAGTACATGTACAGTGTATTTGTATGTAAAATTGGGAAGTGACAAACATAAATCAAATATATGCTATACAACTTAACAAATTGTATGTAAGGACATTTGATACATTTACATGTATTATGTGTGTTTCAGCATATTTGTTCTGCCTGCACCTTGAGAAATCTCAAGATAGGAGAAGGAATAGAAAGACATATTGTAGATGCATGTGGGAAAAGACGGTGATCTTAAAGGGGAATGAAACCCAAATATACAAATGCATTGAGTGAATGCAGCAATATTAGAACTAGTAAAACACATCAGTGAAAGTTTGACGAAAATCGAACCATTGGTTCAGAAGTTATGAATCTTCAAATTTTGGTGTAGCCATCACTGGATGGGAAAACCACTACAGTTTGTGACGTCATGAAGAAGAATCATACAAAAATATAAAGAAAATTCAGTGAAATCCACCTTTTTAATGAAAACTGCACATCCCCTAGACTTGTAATACTGATATACTATGTTAAGGGTAACCTTATTCCACCTGCTTTCTTAAAGAGTTAAGTCAAGTTTTCTTTCATTATGCTAGAAAAGTGAAATATGTTGAATTTTCTATGTATTTTCTTTATGCTGACATCATTCTTCATATGTGGTATCACAAACTGTAGAAATCTTGTCATCTAGTGCCGGCTGCACCACAACTTCAAATATTCAAAACTTTTGAACAGATTGTGCAATTTTCCTCAAACTTTCACAAATCATAACTAGTAATATCGCTTCAATCACTCAGAGACTCCAACCCCAAGCACCTTCTGATCTGGAGATTCTCCCACCTGAACCCCTAGCAAACGGGAGATTCCAACTTCGTGTGCGCGAAGTCCCTTGGGTCAATAGGGTTCTAGCTGCTCTCTCGTGCTATCACAGGCTTATTTTTCAACATACAATGGCACTAAGTAGGTAATAATTCAATGATTCAAATCATATATTTCGGCTTAATAAAACTTCATTTCATATATCATACATGCAGATGCTATTCATGCATGCATATGAAATTGACTGGCATCTACAAAACCATACAAGTGGGAGACACAGAGCCAGGGCAGGAGAAATTCAATCTCAAGCGGGACAATGGGAGATTTTGTGAAAATGAGCTTTTGGCAAGATATCTCCCATGGAAAGCGGGAGAGTTGGAGTCTCTGGTCACTCAATCCACATGTACAGGGGTTTCATGGCCCTTTCAAACTGAACTCACCTTTCAGAGTGTTGTACACTTTACCCCACTTTCCTGAGTCAAATGGGTGCAGCTTCTCGAATCCGAGAAAGCTAATGTTATAGTCCGGAGAGTAGACAATGGGCCACTGATGGGGCTCCACGGGGACGAACAGTTTTGTCTTTTGCACCCTCTCCTTTATCACTTCATCGCTGTCTGTGTTTGGCTGCTCAGTCTCTCCTTCTTCCTCCTCCTCCTCCTCCTCCTCCCCTCCTTCCATCATTTCTTCCGCTGCAGTTCCACCTCCTAGTCGCCGTTCCTCGCCCTGGGTGGACGTCTGCCCGTCCTGATCGCATTGAACGTCTAAAATTTTCCGCTTCTCACCCTTCCGCTCCTCGTCTTCCAGTGACTCAGTCTCCGCCTTTTCACTGCATCAAAAAAAATGACATGAGGGAAGTGTTGACATCATGAAGTGCCATCATATGCAACCTTCTGCGTGTTATTGTTCTAAACGACAAATGCCAATTATTGAAGCCAATTATATGTAGGTCAAAGTTACAGGAGTGAGTACCGTAGGTTACATGTTTGAAAATATCTGTGCAATTTTGACGCAATTGATACAGTGCCGCAAAAGAACCTAGGCTAGACTATGTACTTTGAGTTTGACATGAATTCAAAATTAGTATCTTATTTTTTCTTGGTATAAAAGTATAATGTTATATTATAGAGCATTCAAATTATGGCAACAACCATGAGAATCAGTTTGCTTTGAAAACAGTTAACAATAAACCCTATTCACTGTTGCATTCTTTGGTTAACTGCATTTCATCCTGTGATTTTGGTGGAGTTTGGACTTCCAGAATGTGAGACATCGACATGGATATGACAGCATAATTATTAGCAGTTACTTTCTGGAGCTGTGCTGTTTAATTACAAGACAACTCTAGATATAGAGCGAGTCTGTAACTCTAAATCATGTACATTGTAAATAGTAAGCAATCCTGAGTCACAGTAGAGTGACATTTTAGGTATAGCCATGAAGGATAGATTGTAATTTACATCTGTGTTAGATCAAAAGATCAGCCTGTATTTATCATTGGGGATATGTTCAATGGAGAGGTCTGGTTTCAGGGAATCCCCTCCTACTGTAGAGGCCTACAGACTGAAGGCTCTCATACATTTTGTAGCTGATACCGTAGGGAGATGCTCGACCACTGAAACAAATTCACCAGTGATCAGTTATCACCAAAGAAAACAGAAGTGGAAAATCGGACAATCTGTTCAGAAGTTATGAATTTTTGAAATTTTGGTGCCGCCACCACTGGATGAGAAGACTACTTCTGTTTGTGATGTCACATGCCTTCGACGATGTATTCTATATATATATAAAACTATGCCTGTGATGAAGAAAATTCAACATATTTTCACTTTTCTTGCATAATGAAAGAGCACTTGACTTGACTCTTTGAGAAGGCAGGGGGAATACATTGTAATATTGCTCTGAACATACTGTACATGTACACTGTAAATTGAGGGAATATGTACTTTCTTCAAAATACGAAATTTGGGGGAATTCTCCTCTTATATTTTCCTTATAGACAGCCTAGATCTATTGTCTACGCATGTGACATTATAAACTGAACTGGTAGTAGTCTTCTCATCAAGCAGTGACTATGTACAGAGAAATTTTAATTCATAACTTATTGTTATAAATTGTCTGACTTTCCTCAAACTTTCTCTGATGTGTTCTTCTGATATTGCTGCATTCACTCAATCCACATGTAACAGTAGATTTATATTAGACATTCTAACCGTTAGGTTCTTAAGTGAACTTGTCCTTTTATGCTGTGTTTGGTGTCCACACACTACCACACAGTATGCTGGGGGAGATAACCCCGGCGCGGGGAGCTGTGTGGTACACGTATTTGGGGTCGCTGCTGCGGTTGGGTTAGGGGAGATCATTCCATCAAAGGCACAGCTTCTCTTCTTCACAGCAGGAGTAAAGATAGCAACGATCACGACGATGCCACGATCACGTCATACTTGACAATGTTATAGGCCAAATCGAAACTCAATAGGGTCTGGATCTAGCTAGATTTGCGATACGATGTCGATGATGGCAAACACGGCAAATCAAAACAAACACACAATACTATATCTGGGACTATGAGTAATCAGCTGATCTCGAGCATCAACATCTGCGAAACTACGCGACCACATTTCAGGTTTTTCCTGCTATTCCGACGGTATGTATAAGCATTGAAAACCAACATCACTTGAAAATACTGCTGCTTACCTCTGATCTACTTTGATTCCGGTCATAATGCCGTCGCAGTCTGCTCTCACGTCGCTTAGCGATGTGCCTTCTGCTGCCATATTTGCAGATCACAATCTTGGAAGTGGGATGTTGTGTTGTGTATTTTCTGCATGCAGTACACACACACCACCCTGCAGTTTACATGTACGCACACCACCGAACTAAATACGATCGGGCATCACCTGTCAAGCGGCGTACTGTAGATGTGTCCAGCTCCTAGGGTACGACCAGAGGGGGCATGGTAGTCTAGTGGCGGTGGTGGTGGTGTGGGGGGAGGGGGGGGGGGGATGAGGGGAGGGGAGTTGGGTTAGCATTGCAAAAAGTTATTCACTCTTTAGATTCTATAATCATAGAAGTAATTCTTCTTTTCTTTTTTTTATTATTCAAAGTGCAGGTTCCCTCTGTTCTAGCTAGTGTAGATTCAATATGCCAGTTCACAGTTAGCACTTGTCTGCAATGACCTCTCCAACCACGGACTTTGCAAATCATGGAATAGTCTTCAAGAAGAGCAGTTGAAAACAACCATGCGGGAAGTGGTAATTTACATGTCAGCAGTGGCGTATCTAGGGGGGGGGGGCAAGGGGGGCACGTGCCCCGGGCGCCACTCCTTGGGGGCGCAAAAAACGAAAAAAAAAAAGCGAAGAAAAGAAGAAAAAAAAAAGAAAAAAAAAAACGAAGAAGAAGAAGAAGAAGAAAAAAACTCGCCCGGAAAAGGGGGGGGGGAGGGAGAATGGTGGGTGAGGGGCAGAAAACCAAATCAAACAAGATAAAAACAAAACATGATGATGACGCGGACAAAATGACAATGTTTATTGTGTTCACACAAGAATTCCATGTTCCGTAAGCTGAAATACAAAAATTTTCGGCGCGCTCGCTGCGCTCGCTCGCCAAATATATATAAAAAAGAAGGTAAGAACAAAACTTGATGACGACGCGGACAAAATGTCAATGTCTATTGTGTTCACACATGTTATTTAATATTTAGCAGGCAAAATGTTTCACTGAGCAGCGGCTGCAATTTCTTTCGTTCTGAAGCGATCGCCAATTGGATCAAAAGGCGCCAACGGTTTCGAACATACGGGGGGGGGGGGGGCGCAAAAAAAAAACAAATCAAAAAAGATAAGAACAAAACGTAATGATGACGCGGAAATATACAAATTTCGGCTTCAGTTTGTTGGTATAAATCGTTATCTATAAGGTCGTCACTATATCTTGATTAGAATTGATTAATAAGCAAAAAATGACAAGAATTCCAAGTTTTGTAAGCTGAAATACAAAAATTTTCGGCTCGCTCGCTGCGCTCGCTCGCCGAAATTTATATATATATATATATATATATAAAGAGAGATAAGAACAAAACGTGATGATGACGCAGAAATATACAAATTTCGGCTCACTCGCGCGCACTAATTTAGAGTATTTTTTTAAAGTCCTCAGTTTGTTGGTATAAATCGTTATCTATAAGGCCGTCACTATATCTTGATTAGAATTGTAAGGTTTAATAAGCAAAAAATGACAAGAATTCCATGTTTTGTAAGCTGAAATACAAAAATTTTCGGCTCGCTCGCTGCGCTCGCTCGCCAAAATTTATCAAAAGAGAGATAAGAACAAAACGTGATGATGACGCAGAAATATACAAATTTCGGCTCACTGGCGCGCACTAATTTAGAGTGTTTTTTTAAAGTCCTCAGTTTGTTGGTATAAATCGTTATCTATAAGGCCGTCACTATATCTTGATTAGAATTGTAAGGTTTAATAAGCAAAAAATGACAAGAATTCCATGTTTTGTAAGCTGAAATACAAAAATTTTCGGCTCGCTCGCTGCGCTCGCTCGCCAAAATTTATCAAAAGAGAGATAAGAACAAAACGTGATGATGACGCAGAAATATACAAATTTCGGCTCACTGGCGCGCACTAATTTAGAGTGTTTTTTTAAAGTCCTCAGTTTTTTGGTATAAGTCGTTATCTATAAGGCCGTCACTATATCTTGATTAGAATTGTAAGATTTGATAAGCAAAAAATGGCAAGAATTCCATGTTTTGTAAGCTGAAATACAAAAATTTTCGGCTCGCTCGCCAAAATTTATCAAAATTCGCTACATTTAAATCACCCTCAAAAGACCCCTTTTAAGTGCTTAAAAAAAAGCATATCATGTAGACTTTGTTTAAGGTCCCTACCGGGATGGGGTTGGGGTTGAACACTTTTTCAGAAATTAGGGGCGCAATTTTCGCGCTTGCCCCGGGCGCCGTTTCCCCTAGATACGCCACCGCATGTCAGTGCTGCATGAATGGCTTTTGTCAATGTTGCTGAAAAGAATGCACATTCACCTGTAAATACCCATCAGCACCTGGTTCATTTACAACACAGTTGTCATGAAGCCCTAGTAGGTTTTGAATACCTCAGTTGCAAATCCATTTCAAGAGAAGGTCTGCAATGACCTTTATCTGCACATGCTCAGATTGGAACTGTGAACTGGCTTATTTGGCAATGCTTAATTTTTTCTTTCTCTCTTTACGTTTTCCCTACGATTGTACTACGTAATGCGTATTAAGGTATAAAAATAATCCTTACAGTTATACCGACACTGTCTTTGTTGAGTTTTGATAATAATGATAATACGAAAAATTCATGCGGCACAATTTACCAAAATGTTTCTATCTATCATTTAATTTTGCGAGAGAAAAAGACATATAAATCAACTACGTTGCTATATTGTGTTGAAAATGGAATGCAGAAATTAAACTGAACTGCATTAAACTGATCCAAACTGACGTAAATATGTACGATATATAAAGGTCTGAGCAACATTGAATGTGTAAACTTTGGCTTTCTATTCAAAGTAGATGTTATCATACAACTTTATGACATGCATTTGCGATGGGACATAGGGAGAGGGGGGGGGGGCAGCTTTTGACAGAGACCTGTTGCTCCCTATTAATTTTGTTTTTGAGTTGCACATCTCTACTCTGCCCCGCCCCAAACTTCCATTTTACCCTAAAATCCCCAACTCCCAAACTTGATCTTCGGACTAGATACAATCTCCATGGTTCCAGGAGCTTTTCATAATCATAGAAAGACCTGACTGAGGTAAACGAACAATATTATAAAAAAAAAATGAGGAAAGCAACGGGAAAATAGATACAACAACATCAAGGATAACGACATCAAGAGCTGTAACATGAAAAAGAACAAGATGGCCCTGCGAATCTCTCGTGACGTTTCCAACAAAAGTGAATACTGCCATCTTGCGGTTTGGGTTCGCATACCGGCACATGACACGAATAAGAGAAGTCCGTTTGTCTGTCACGATGTTCGTTGTTGATACACAGTGATTTTGCCCGTTTGTGCACTGATAATAAATACAACATATTTTCTAATAGACGGAAATACAACAGTGTAAACTGGTATTCATAATCCAAGGTATTAAGTTGTTTTCCTTGTTATTATCACTTCCATTAATTTTTATTTTTATTAGTATTCATTGTCATTTCTATGGGTCTCCCAGCATGTTTGCCCATGCTTCGGCATGCAGGTACCCATTTTGGATCTCTCTGCCCCAAGGTCAAGAAGTAAAAGCTACCAAGTCCAGACGATGGGAATTAATGTCATCGTATTTTGTATGTACCTAGTACTTCTTCGATTCGATGTGTTGATGTCAGAGACGTGAGAGATAACTTTGCCTGGAGGATATATAATCTAAATCGCTAAAACGTTTTATCATCTATACCACGGATTTTATACCGTTTCCTTGCGATCAGGACCCAGAAATTATATATTTTCTATGATAATTAGTAAATTTGGAGGAGATATTGTGGCTAGGTGGATAAGATCTCGGACTTTCGATTGTTGTAGGTCCATGTTTCGAGTCGCTGGTAACGGCAGCCTATGAGGCCCTCATAGACAAGGCACTTTGCTTTTAGTCCTTATATCTTCAAGGACTTCTAATCCAATGCTTGGCCCTTGGTTGCTTGCTTACAAGCATCCATTGCTTTTTTTTTTCAACGTCCATGTAAAATAGAACATTGTTCATCAAAGTCAATCAAAAATCATATCCCGTTTCAAATCATTCGTAGAATGAAGTTTTTTTTTAAATTTTTTCCCTTCATCCGTCATTCTTAGACATAACAAAACAAAACAAAATCAAAACATAGCAAAACAAAGAATCAAAACTGTGATTTGTTTGCAACAAGGCTCTGGTTCCAGCATGCAGTGCAGTGTCTTCTTTGTTCTGCATGGCCTTTTCTGTACTTTATATGACGTGCGTTCATGAAAAATCGTACCGAAATTGCATGAATGTTCAATCCGTGCATTCATGGATGTTTTGTGCACTGTATAATCAGATTCTGTTCGGATTATGAATCCAACTTGACAACGAGTATAAAAAACATCATCATCAATCCTTCCTCTCTCTTTCTGTAGACTTGAATCAAACTTCAGCTCCCAATAAAGTCATCCGAAATGTAACTGTGCAAAGCTTGATGCTTTCTTGTGTGTTTGTTAAAGATTGTCGTATATATTTCGTTTGGAAAATAGAAATGAGTCATAACAAGATCATTATATCTGTACACTAATGCCCTGCTCACGTAAATGTTGAGATCAGCTCCTCCTATATACAAAGTACATAATGCGCATGATAACATTGTACATAATATACTCGTTTAACAAACGGGGGAAAAACAGAAGAAAGAAATAAGAAAGAGAGGGACGTTATCTCGTGTCAGCTCATACCAACAGGTGGGCCATTTTGGCACCCTTTGTTGTGTTTAGATTCCAGGGAGAAGAGGCAAAGTTCAAGGCTCAAGACAAACCCAAGAAACTTTCGTGATTTATAGTCGACAATATCGCACGATTGCTGTCTCATTATCGTTGTAATCATGCCTGTATTGAACTGCGAGGATTCGGTTGGATTGTCAGTGGTTACAGTACTTGAGACAACACAACAAACATGACAAAGTCAGCGTGTCTTTTTTATAACAGTGCGTATAGAGCAGAGTATAGTATTTTACCCTATAGCAAGCAGGCAGTGGTTACAGGGAAATGAGAAAGAAATAAAATCATAGAAGCACAACGGTGAAAATTTGATGCAATCGGATAAAGAATGAGAAAGTTATGAAATCGTGAATTTTTGCTGATATTCACAAAACACTTCTTGAACAGTAAGTATGAATATGCAATTGAGTGATATATTGATGTCATCGCTTTACAACTTGCCATGTAGTTTGTGCACAATATCTTGAAATTTCCATTTTTTTTTTTTTTTGGGGGGGGGGTTCAAATGGAATTGTATCCCAGTCTTAAAGGGAAAGGCGAGTAACTGATCAGTGGGAATGAGTGGAAATGCTGGGAGATGATTGTTCCAATCCTTATGGGATTCATTCAAGAGTACATTATATATCTATTGTTGTGTGAAAATTATTAAGAATGGTCTCATATTCAAGTAATGTGCAGTTTAATGTTTCCAGGTTAGCGTGCCTGGTCAGTGACGGGGCATTAATCTGCACATTACTTGAATATGAGACCGTTCTGAGGCAAATAATTTTCACACAACGATAGATATATAATGTATACTCTTAAATGAATCCCACAAGAATTGGAACAATAATCCCCCAGCATTCGCACTGATTCCCACTGATCAGTTACTAGCCTTCCCCTTTAAGTATTTATAGATCTGACTGATCATTATCTCTTAGTTATTCAGTCAGGAATAGAATTGTTTTATACTTTAATAACAATAATAGTAATAATGATGATAATTCTCGTCATTTCTTGTTTGTACACAGTCAATGGGAAATTGTTAGGTGATGACATCATCAGCTCACTCATTATTCATATCAACTGTTCGAGAACTATTTTATACAAAAAAAAAATAGCAAAACTTCACAATTTCATAACTTTTCAATTTTTTTAATCAAACCAATACCATTGTGGTTATAAAACTGTGCTCTTTCTTGTCAAACGAACTTTTGACAGGCCCCTTTCTTCTCATTTAAGATTTACTCAACTCGTCTTTTGAAGTTTGGTGCGTCCTACCATTCGATCACGGCCATCGTCTCTGCCAGGGAGGTCGTGTTATTTCCCGCGTTTGTTTGTACGTTTGTCTGTCTGTATCGTCTTTTAGAATTGTTACTGTACATGAATGGATTTTAATTAAAAGTTTCCGGATGGGTCGGTTATGGACAAAGGAACAAGCATTTAGCTTTGAGTGGTGATCTGGGTTCATGATTCTGTAGCCCCCAACCCCCCCCCCCCCCTCCCCCACACACCTTTTTGCACTCTTAAAAAATCGGAAAAAACAAACTTGCAATAAACAAAAACAACTCGCTAACTTTCCTAAAGTTCCGTCTTTAAATGTTTCCCGTTTAAGCGGAGTTGACATTGACCCCCACGCCCCCCCCCCCCCCCCTCCGGTCCCGATCTCGGTCCCCAGCCCCCCTTTTTTTAAAGTATTATATAACGTGATCTAGATGGGATAGTTGTTTGCCAAACTGGATCATCTACGAAAGACGTGGTGCCCACGCATTTGAACTGGCAAACCCAGACACAAGACAGAAATTCAGTGAGACATATCCACAAATTAATATAGCTGTTCATCTACACCATCTGTTGGCGCGAGTAAAATCACAATCATGGGCAAGTACCAATTATAAAGAATTCGGTCAAAGACGTTTGGTGGTACAGAGACTTGTTAATGACACACAGTGGGGGAAAATCATGTTTGTTCGAAGATCACTCAAGCGGGGAGTGATTGTATGACAAAATCTCTCGATTTAATATGTCACGTTCAGTATACCAAGCAAGAGCGGACAAGCTACAATACACACCAGGTTGTCTGACATCAGAAGCCACAAACGACCATGATTTCGGAATGTGACTCGTAATCTTTTGGCATATCGAAAGATTTTGCCATGTTTATTCAGATTCGGAGAGACTCGACTGTCCAACTGCGAGTCGGAAGTATCCCTTTAATAACAATATCTGGGACATAGCAAACATACAACGAGATTTAGCCTCAAAGTTTTGCCAAAGAGGGAATCGGGGCACGAGGATTTACCGGCTGCAGCGATCAACACCAAAAGGAAAAACACAGACTGCGGCAGACAACGGAACGCGCGGTTTGTGTTTGTCACTTTACTTTTTTCCGCGCGCTTTCTGCGGAATCGATTTCGAACGGAGAAGCGGTTTGGCGTTCAATCTTGAAAACACAGGGGAGAATCCCTCTGCATTGATTTTAATCCGTTGCGAAATGTTGTTGTGAATCCTCTGCATGTCTGGAACTCTGTAGTCCATATCTTCTTTTTTTCCCCGTCCTTTTCTTTTGAAAAGTGTTTTTCACATTCCTTGGTGTGCTCGATGGCACAGTTTAGGGATAATCTCTGACAGTTTTTTCGAGATTAGTTCCATCTCAGCTGATCCCGAGAGTGTGCGATCACTGCTTATTACGCGCATCAAACTTCGTTTACCACGATTACAACGATCACATTGTCCACTACAGAAGAGCAGCCTTCACTCTTACCATTTGGCGTGAACTCCAGTGCAAAACAGAAACTTACAACTTTTCTCTCTTTGTAGCTCTACCAAAAAAGCTGGTGTTGATATCATTGCCTGAATATGCTATTATGACGACAGGGATTGATCCGAATGTGATGTTCACTTGACGTGACTCGGAATAATGTAAGCGGAATTTCCTATCACCCTCAACGTCTTTCCCCCATTTTCCTGACGGATGGAGATTCGTCGTGGTACTAGCAGGAGCGGCGATGCACAAAATCAAGTTGTTGCCATGGTGATTTCCAAGTTAACGTTCAGTGGAAAATATCATCCCACTCGCATCCATCTCGGTTGGTGTTTGGGGAGTGTCAGAACAAATCGGCCCATGCAGTTTCGGTCGACAAGTTCGATTACGTTCCCCTCAGCAGGTACGAGTTAGATATCACCGTTTTTTATCAGTGCAGCAAAGGTGACTTGTAAGATTTGCCTTTCACGAACGTATTCCCTGTACAAGGCGGTGTTCATTTTGTCGTGCCTTTTTGAAGCGTATACACATATTTTACGTGCATATCAGACTGTGCCAGTATTTACAGCAGAGCATGACTGATAAAGAATGTTTAAGATATAAACACGGCACGCAAGATAGTTTTTCCACTATTGATCTTAGGTTCTTGAAATACTGTACCACCTCTGGATACGTCTTGATCTGTGACCCACAGTGACCAACAATTTACCTACCTCAAATCATCGGAGATACAGTAGCTCATGATTTAAGCTGGTTACCACACTACCAGCATAGTTCAGTGTATATGTGGCTGAATGATGATCTGCATGCATTATCATCACATTTTTCACGGATGGTATTGTGACAACAGACGAGCCAAAAAAAGGGTGGTTTATTCCTGCGACGTCGCCTGGGAAATTTACTTTCGCGGAAGCCCCAGATAATAAAATATCCACATCGGCTGAGATAATGAACTGCATACGCGCTCCGTCCAACTCGCGGCGACTCTCGCCCAAAGGATGCGAGAGACTGTCGTGTTGGGACGAGGGGGACATTTATCCTTACTACGTGCAGAAGGGATCCTCCACCTCCACTTCAACCACCGCCTCTACCACCTCCTCCTCGTCGTCATCCTTCGCATCCTCCGGGTCGGGAGGAGGCTCGAGGAGGCGCCGGCTGAGGAGGAGCCTCTCTCGAAAGGGATCTCGCAGGGGCGAGGTCGCTGAGGAGAGAAAGCGATTGCCTAGCAACGGAGATGCAGGGAGGTTCGATGCAAGTAAGTCTAGTGCCTTAGAGCACAGCCATGTTTGTTTATGTGTGTGTGTGTTTGTGTTTGTGTGTGTGTGTGTGCTTGTTTGTACTTTTTTTTGGGGGGGAGGTAAGATCAACTATTTATTGCGACAAACATTGGCATGAGGCATATATTAATATAATCCATATTTATTGCCGTTTGAAGCGATAAAAGGTCATTTGTATTCTGCGATCACTGACTTGATTTGATTTGATTTGACATTTTTTTTTCCGTGAAGGAAATCATTTAAAGGGATGGTACAGTATTGTTGGAGATGAGAATTGGGCTTTTAACTTTTTGCGAGATACCAAGAAAACACTTATGAAATAGTACAGAGCATACCACTTAAAGAGGAATTCAAAGTTTATTTTGATGAAAATCGGGTTTGGAATGACTGAAACATCCAAAAACAAAGTAATAGAAAGCGATCGTAATAAAGTGTGGGTCCCACACTTCATTAGAATCGCTCTGTTTTTGATATCTCAGCCATTTCAAAACCAATTTTCATCAAATAAACATTGAATTCTTCATGGAATTACATGCTCTTTCATATTTCATGAAATATTTCTCATAATCTCACCCAAAAATGTTAGAAACCTGAAATAAGGTCTCAACCAAAACTATACAATCCCTTTAAACAACTGATGCAATTCAATAAATACATATTATCATACGACTTGATAGCCCAACTCAGCTCAGTACCGCTATTGAAGAGCACACTCTACAGATTCTACCGTTAATGAAACGGTTAGTGTATTTCCAAGAAACAGAAACTGCATGCACCATAACAGAACGCGCTAAATCCATTGAAAAATGATGGATTTAGCGCCTTTTGGAAGCACGTTCTCCATATATTTATATATATATATATATATAATATATATATATATATATATACATGTATATATATATATATATATATATATATATATATGTGTGTGTGTGTGTGTGTGTGTGTGTGTGTGTGTGTGTGTGTGTGTGTGTATGTGTTTACAATATCCTTACAAACGTTGAATTTTGTTCAAAATAAGAAAAAGTTATCGTGTTCTCTCTTTCTCGGTTGTATATTCACACAGGATATAGGTCCTATATCTACGAACGTATTCATAAAGACGTCATTCTAACACCGTAATTTAAGTTCTGTGTTGATATTTACATTTATCATGAAGAGATTGTTTACACAAAGTTTGCTAAATGATGAAATTCAAACATATCAGAAATGATGTTTACTCACAGACAGCCTCTATAATACCACATACCAGAAATGACGCCAATTGCTGAATTTGGCGATTTTCTATCTTAATTTATGACCATCACTCATTTTGTCGCTTTGCAAACAAGCCCACACGTATAACCGTATTGGCTCAACACCGCATATGCAATTTCGGCGGTTACATACCACAGGTATATTGAGGACACCGGTAACTGCCACTTTATGTATACCTGGCTCACATAACATTGGGTAATAGGCGCGAAACCGCATAGTGGCTAGCTGGGATATGTTAAGCAAAGCGTTGCCATGGAGATTACAGGATGGGGGTGGAGTGACCCCACGAACTCTCTGAATATCATGGATGTCCAAAGAAAGAAAGAAAAACAAAAGAAGTATAGACGGAAATAGCATGCCACTGGAAACTAAAGTGTGTCCCATGCATTTAAAACAAAAAAATGCTTTCTGACCTTCGTCCCAGTTTGTTTGTTTGTTTGTTTGTTTTTTGCACAAGTCATCAAGCTGAACTTGATATCGAAAGTGTTGGTGTACTCATCACTGATCTGTGTTTGACTTTGACATTTCAGCATTTTTTCTTTTGTGTGTGTGTGTTTTTGTTTCCATCGAATCTCGCGGACATTTTGCCCTTCAGAGCCGTAAAAATCTCGTTCTTTACGTGATTCAAGGCAACAAAATGATATTGTTAAAAATTATCCGAACATTATTAAGAAACAGTTCTCCTTCAGTCCTTTCCCCTAAATGAATGCATGCATACTGTCCCATACCAGACGTTGTATACCTCTGCCACGGCGGGAGGGCCGCGCGTGTCCTTTATCATTTGAATTTACAATTCGCACACTACTTTTCCGCGGAACGCCTGACTGAACAATTTCCAACGCATTTTCAATTCCTTCAGGCTCCTCAGAGTTTGTAACTGGGGGGAGGTTAAAAAGAAAACAAAAAAATCAGTGCGAGTATTCCCGCCATCGCGTGATTTGTGTGTCATATGAGGTAATGTACTCTACGTCAATGAAATCCCGCACTTATACTTCAACATTTTGTGACAACATTTTGTTTGTATGTCTGTGTGTGAGTGTTCCGACAACTGCGGTGAAGAATGTCTTCTTTTTGCAATCTGTGATGCTCGCCAGACATTTCATAATGGTATTTCTAGGGGTGATTGTACTTTTATCTCCTACCTTGAATTGTACGCGTCAAAGGAGGATCGTGTTGTTATTGTTGTTGTTGTTGTTGTTGTTGTTGTTGTTGTTGTTGTTGTTGTTTGTCCTGTATATAGGTACTTTCAGGTGTTTACAGCCTGCTGCAGTTATCTGAGAAAAAAAATAACGGGGAGATGTATATATATATAAAGAGAGAGATATAGAAATAAATAGATGGATAGGTAGATAAAGAGAGAAAGATACTGTGGTCATATACACCTTTTTAGTCTTTATGATAATTATCTCTTTGTGTTCTCACGAACAGCTGTCGCATTTTATAGATTGATTAAACTGTAATACGGCATCATAATGAATCATGGGAAAAATACGAGTATCGGCTCGCTTTACAAAATACTCTTTTTTTGTTTGTTTGTTTGTTTTTATTGAATTCGATTTAGCAGCTTTAGTTTCTTTTTTGATGCGAATCATCGTCTATAGCTTTGCATTTTAGGTTCTTTGAATCAATGAGCTGGTCAGCTAAGAAACGGCTTACCAACGGATGTCTTATGGACATAAATAAGTGCAGTTTAAATAGTTATAAGAACGTATTTCTGCACTTCATGTAACAGACCACATTATGAGTTCGTTGTGTTTTAGACCTGATTTGTGTGTGTGTGTGTGTGTGTGTGTGTGTGTGTTTGTGTGTGTGTGTGTGTGTGTGTGTGGCGCGGAAGGAGGCATGCAGTCTGTGAAGTTTCGTTGACAGGCAG
The DNA here is from genome assembly GCF_040938485.1 of Diadema antillarum. Taxonomy (NCBI): domain Eukaryota; kingdom Metazoa; phylum Echinodermata; class Echinoidea; order Diadematoida; family Diadematidae; genus Diadema; species Diadema antillarum. Next base: position 1,542,870 of record NW_027270908.1, on the reverse strand, counting down.
TCGTTGCCGTTTTGTGACATTGACAACGGACAGTTATTGCCTATAGTCAAAGGATATGGATGGTGCCAAGATTTGCGTCATTATTTTCGACATGTTAAGGCCGTGTCACACCAGCCTTGCGTGCGACTTGCAAAGAACAATTTTGACTACCCGGAGGTCCCCGTAGATATCCGCACATGACAGTACCTAGCATGTATCTCAAAAGTAGTCGCCCGGAGGTGCGCACGCATATTTTTTTACCCGCAACCGTGTTTAGGCCCTGTCACACCTTTCCGGGCAAGCTACTCGGGCTTGTTACGTGTAGGGATTTTCTAGCATACCGCACATTCCTGAGGGCGGAAAAGGATTATAACTTGTGCGAGTCAGCGCATGTGTCTTACTTGCTTGATGCGTTATACTTGCGAGTATACTGTGTGACCTTTGTACCAGTCGCGTGGGGGCTGACAACTTAGTGAAGGAATTCCTCTAATGGAATGGCTGAAATCTCACAGAATTTCATTATCTTGGCTGCATACGGGACTGCGAAGTACCTGCGTGGGAATTGCCTGGGAAGTACTGCCGCTCAGGGTCTCCTACTGGCGTTCTGCGTGGACCTCTACGGGCATTCCCGCGACTCACCCGGAAAAAGTTTTGGTCATGCTCAAAACTTGGTTGCGGTTAAATCGGACTTGCGTGAGCACCTCCGGGCAACTACGCGCTAGATACTGTCAGGTGCGGACCAACTGCGGAGAGTTCCTCGGAGTAAATTTGTTTCCCCGCAAGTCAAGCCGCAGAAATTCCCCCGTACGGTATGACAAGGCATGAATGAAAATTGCAAACATTCTTGTTCGCCCGCTGAAAATCTTCTACGTGCTGGAAACTACCTCCTCGCCACAAGCCCGCGTTATGGTGTGACACGGCCTTTACACAATGCATTAGAATCAGTGTTTAGCGATGTGGTTGCTCAATATTATTCCAGGAACGTGTTCAGCCTTGCTGAATGTGCTGTATGCATGCTATTCGGAATGCGAGAGAAAACACTCCAGTATGCATGCAAAAATTGTGAGAATTATGCTGTCGATACCACACGATTTATGAGCAAATATCGCCATGCTAACTTACCGTCACTGTCTATTCTGTTACCACCAAAACAGTGTTTCGGAAATAAATTGAGAGTGGTTAATCTGATCATTCACAATTTTCACTTAATATGGAAACACTAAGCTTTTACTTTCGCACCTTATTTCTATAATACATTAGTTTCACACTTAGAAAATAGCAGAAATTTTGGTAGCATGTGCAACGGGTATACCGGCCAGGTGCCGGCATGTTCGTTTTTCCGAAAGTTCGTTACACGAAATAAGGTTCGTAATTCCGAATGTTCTTTAGTACGCACGTTCTTTTCACTTTCGGAATAATGAACCTATGTCATTTTCGGATGAACGAACCTTCGGAATAACGAACCTTTGGAATAACGAACTGTGTAACTGTCGGACGATGCTCGGATTTTTCAATCTGAAAACATTGTTAAACAGTGCCGTTTAGTTTTTAAGGTGATTTCTTTCTTTTTTTTTGGGGGGGGGGGGTAAGGGTACATACTGTATGAGACAGAAACATTGGAAACAGAAAAGATAACCTGTTTCGATGGAGATATCTTAACGGCCTTTCATTTCGGACAATATCGGAGTATTAATGATATTGATCATGGTCATCTTTCATCACAGCGAATATTGTTTGAACTTACAGATTGAAGTTATCAGTCGGGAGTAGACAATATAAAGAGCTTAATTTCAGCACTGACGAGATCCAATTATAGAGATACATTTTGATTGAGTAGATTGCAAATAAAAAATCATCATAATAATATGTAAAATTTGAAGCCCAAGTTTCAGCGCAGGGTTAATGTGGGGTATAAGTATAAAAGATGGAAATGAAGACTATGACCCAATCGATCCTTTTGATTCGCCGACATCCATAATGACTAAGATTTGATTTTGTTGTGTATATGTTGTAATACAAATATGACGCGTAACATAATATGCACGGTACAACTATATGCTGAGCCCCGGTGCTGAGCGCAGCTCAATGACAAAAAGAAAAAAAGAAAGAAAAAAAAAGATGAGAGAGTTTATATCCGTTGCCAATGAGTGACATAGGTGCGAGCGTAGTCCGAACCTGCGCTGTGAGAACTATAGTCTTTGAAGTGGTGCTTTCCAAGTACGGCCTTGCAAAAACAGGAACGCTTTCCGCTGTTTTCGTAGCAGATTTCCTCCACGTCCCATTATAAACTATCCAAACCCATAACATCCCACGACACATGTAACAATAACAAATAACAAAATATTCGTTGATACTTTTGACAGACATTATTGTTTATTTTTTTCATTTTTCTCCGTCTGCTGATTGGTCACAATTCAATCGACGTTTAGCCAATCATCTGCGTTTCCGTCATTCCCCCAGAATGATTGCCCTTTCACTTTCCCCTCAACTGTAGGGAATATCCGTGGAAAAATGCAAGGATGGGTTCAATTGACGGCAACAAGCTAAAAGAAATGAATTCCTTTCCCTCTATTATATTCCCTTCTTGTATTTTTTCTTTCTCTCTGTTTATCATTTATTCATATTTTTGTCCTCACGGAATCGTTGTTCTTCTCTCCTCCTTTTCATTCAGCCATAAAATTGATATTCTCCCTCGTGTCCTCCTACTCCTTGTCCTCCTTTTTAAAAATTATTTTTCTTGTTTAGTGAGGAGTGTATAGTCCAATATATTGCCATCTATAGTATATGAGCGACTTGTAGTATAATCATAGCACAGTACCCTCTCTGGCCCATTATATTAACTGTATAAGCTGTTATTTTCGCGAGGGTTATAATTTTCACGAATTTCGCTAATCACAATTAGACTGCGAATTTAACAACACGTGAAAATGTCGCCATGCGCTATCATCATAAGGTAATAGTGCATGTTGATTTTACAGTATAGCCTTGGTGTCAATTCGCTGTCAAGGCAACATCTCGCGAAAATGTCTGTGACATCCTCATTCGAGAAATTATCTGTTCGCGAAAATAACAGTTCTCCAGTAGTTCTCTCTGTCGTCCGTCTCCCGTTGATGGCGCGTGATGTCACTGTTTCGCTTTTCTGTGTCAGCACACTCGTGCTATGATGGTCGCGAAGACATCAAACAAAACGGATAACAAGCATCCCAAACACAACAAACAACAAATCAAAACTCAAACAAACAAACAAACAAACAAACAAACAATTAAACAAACAAACAAACAAACAAGCAAACAAAGAAACAAACAAATATTGCAATATCATGGTGGTGTGGAGAGAACTTTAAAATCTTAAAACAATGATTCCCGAGTTCTAATCCTGTCCAGAACGTAGGCTTTACAGCTAAGAAGACACCCAAGATGTCCCCCACGACCCAGGTGCAAAATCCTGTGACATACATGTACATGTATCTGCCTGTGCCATGTAGACAGTATCCATGCCTCTGAGAAAGAAAAGTGACGACGCTGTTGGGTCCTTCTTCCACTTCGCTTCTATCAAAATAATGGTTATTGTTGTCATTTTATAATAATCACCGGTAATATAATATCATTACTATATAAACATCATCATTAACATTTTGTTTGTCTTGATCTTTTTTTCCCCACTGGGATATTTATTATTCTACATCAGACATAACATCTGTACACGTAATACATCATAATATTTCCAATACAATACAATATAATACATATCAAGAAAACAGGTGTCTAAACAGACACCGTTTTTTTTTTCTGAAACACTTGCAAGTTTATATGATTATTTCTTGCAATAAATTTCTCTTTTTCATAATATTCCCTTATATACTATCTTTACATAAATTAAAACGAGGTATTCTTTTATTTTACAAACACAAATTTCTTATCTCATTAGCATTGTAATACAATTCAATGCCGAATTGTTAATACCCCCAAAATCAAATAATTTATTTTCCGTCGTAAATGCTATTTCTAACCCCGCGTTAGAAATAACATTTATTAATAAAGTTTGTCTTGATCTTTATTATGATGACATACATTGTGTAATTGTAATCGTGTCTGTTACCATAGCAACCTTTAACGGAGTGGAGTGTAAGGTGCTCTGATGGGTAAGCACACCTGAGGACCCTTTACCCCTTTCACTATCGACTATCAGATGCCGGCGTCGACTAGACTCACACACTGATGCTATGATTTTCCGCCCATCATCTCAAATCATTGGCTTTGAATGTGAAAATCATAAATGCTGTTTCACCTGAAGTCGATCCAGGTCATTCGACCTGCATGTAATTCATTACAGGTTACAGACTTAAAAATACGGGTGGCAACAACGAGAGAAGTCTACAACATTCAAAGGATAAGTCATGGATTCGAATTGGATTTGAATGTCATAAAGAATGATTATACAACTGAGCATTAACTCAACAAGTAAGTGCAAGTTCGCAATCATTTGTTGAGATCCAAGTAAAATTTCACATGCAGAATTCAATATCACCACGTGATGTTAAATGGCGCGCAGAAGAGAAAAGCATTAATCTTTTGTTAATACAACAACGACAAAACATTGATTTTGACCTTTTATGAAAGATACATACTTTCGAAGAACAATAACATTCACGACGCCGAGGCAGACATAGCGATGCACAAATGCGATCGTGCGTGGCAACTGGATGGTTGTAACAAAGCATGAACTGTACGAGTATGTTTGAGTGATCAAACATATTAGACAGGGCAGAGCCAGGCAAAAACTGCCTTTTTTTCCAGTCAAGGTTTTCTCACTTGATTTTGGTTAACTTAACAAAATAAGATTCTGTGCCATCTTGAAATCTGTCCCGAATCCAAGATGGCCGCCAAAAATCCAAAATGGCCGCCAGAGGACCTAAAAAGTGCCTTCTGTGGTTAAGATTTGTCTGGGGATGGGTTTTTTTTTACTGTATTTGATGATAAATGGTAAGAGAAATAAGATTCAGTGGATTAGAATTAAAATCAGTTGTTTTTATTGCGAAAATCCAAGATGGCCGCCAGACGCGGCTCCCGAAATTAATAAATGTCATATCTTTTGTTCTGAAAGGTTTATGACCATGATTTTGGTGTCTACCCCTAGGTTTTTAGGGGAGAGGAATCTATTTCTGCATGTATTTTGCCAATTTGAGTGTTTGCTCTTTGAGAAAATTCAATATGGCTACTACAAGTGGGCCCTTGTTAACCTGAATTGGACTATGACATTCTCTGAAACTTTTTTTCAGGGTATGGTTTTGTGAACTAAAGAGACTGTAATGCTAACTTAACTTAACTTAACATCTGGGATGGTCCATTGTATTTACGGGTGTGAGCCCTATAGGGCTCACACCCGTAAATACAAGGGAATGCCCCAGGCCCCTTCACAAATTCGTACCAAAGATACCAAAATAAATGAAGAAAAAAATTGATTAAAAAGCAATGATGTAGTTTGGCAAAAAACTGAATAGCTGTAGATATTGAGTATGAATTCCTCTACAAATTGCATTTTGGTTGGAAGATGAAAGCTTTTCTGGTGGAATTTGAGGGGACTATATTTCATTGGGTACGTGTACGGAAAATGGGAGATTTTTTGAGTGATAAGAACTCGTAGTCTGGCTTTGTGGACCCCTGGACAGAATTTGAACTGAATTATCCACCCTGAGAATTTGATGGATGAAAGGGTATATCTAACTTATCCAGGTTAGTGAAGCTGAAACACCTCATTTCTCCCAGCTGTTTTACAGAATTTTTTGAAATTTGATTTTTAACACACATCCCTATGGGGAAATATTTATGGGTGTGAGCCCTATAGGTCCTCTGGCGGCCATTTTGGATTTTTGGCGGCCATCTTGGATTCGGGACAGATTTCAAGATGGCGCAGAAGCTTGTTTTGTTAAGTATGGTCTAAAGTACCAGAATCAAGTGAGAAAACCTTGACTGGAAAAAAAGGCAGTTTTTGCCTGGCTCTGCCCTGTCTATATAGAATTATAGTAAAAAATCAATGCACGAGACCTTATGGCTCCATGTCTGTATCACAATATATTATGGGGTATTTTTGAACGAAATTTGACGCATGCCTTTTTGACGGGAATATGCGTCTGTCATTGAAATAGTCGGAGATCTGAAGACAATAATCAGACTCTTAATTGAACAATCATACAATCTTTCTACTGTCACACAGCATAAAAGCCGTAAGCATGCCTTAAACGATTCAGAATCATATTAGGACCTTCTTATCTTGTAAACTGTGACATGAAAATACGCTTATCTACAAAAAGAAAGAGATGAAGTCTAGACAGAATACATGCTTGTATTGTATCTTTTGACCTCGAAGCTCCGCTATGTCTCTTAATTCATTTCAGGCAGAGCTCTGTTTTATATCAAGAACTCTCAAATTTCAACAAATTTGATTTACAGCATGCATTCATTCTGAGGTCAACGTTACACAAGAAAGAAGGACGGAAAGAAAGAAAGAAGGAAGGAAGGAAAGAAAGAAATAAAAAGGAAAGAAAGCCTGTCTCTCACTTCTCTGCATGGAATGGATGACGCGCATTAAAATACTGAGGTGAATGTTGCCACCACAACAACACGCACTTACAGGACAAGTTCACCTTCATGTGCATGTGGATTTAGTGAATGCAGCAATACCAGTACTATACTCATCAGTAAAAGTTTGAGGAAAGTCGGACTATGCATTCGAAAGTTTTGAATTTTTAATAAATCAATTTGTTTGCAAATCATTAAAGCAGATTTACGGATAAAATTTTACGCGGAACGCTACCAGAAGGTCCGCTGGCATTTTAAGTACAATGTATAACTGGTTGCTTATTCATATTCACATACCTACATACATTTTTATCCTTTTGGATTCACTGTCATGGAAATTAGCAACGGTATTTCGGCAAAAGTTGATAATATCTCGCGTATTCCTTTTCCTATGATCAGAGGCCATGCTGATAAGAACTTGAAAATAGCATGAGCCAGTTCTCAAAATTCCGTTTTACAGATAAAGCACATTGGCTGCCATGGTGACAGAGTAAGCCAATATCTGTAGTGTGTTTTGTCTTGAGTTTCGTTTTCTAAAGGAAACGGCGCATCGGATTCCAGCGTGTCTCACTGTATATCGATAAGTTTACATTATGAGAGTAACTCAGGAAAAGAAGAGTTACCGCCCATGGTATCATGTGACAAATAGTATTAATGATTTCGCAGTTTCATCTTCGAGGTATTTTAGTCATGGCAACTTGTCTCGAAAAAAACTAACAAACATCGTTGTATATAGAAGTTGGTAGGGTCGAGGTATGATTGCTGGTGTGAGTGGTGCAATGTCTAAACCATTAAAGGGACATTCCAGACGATTTTCATAATTTCACATCATGTAGTACATAAATCGTCAACTCTATGTATAGATTTGTGGAATTTACTGTGGTTCTTGAGCAGAGAAACAATACTTTGAAAAAAACCTTAAACAAATTACACTGAACAAGGATGATGACATCGAAGGTTCACATATTTCAAAAATGTAGCAGTGTAATTCCATTACAATACCACTTGCTTGCGAGTTCACCTGGGTATAATCTATGCATGCCTTCTTCTTTTATTCTGCTTCCTTGAGCCCCAACTCATGCATTCTTATGGTGACTCTGCCATGTCATCATCCTTGTTCATTGCAATTTGTTCTAAATTTTGAAAATATTCTTATTCTTCATCCCAATTATCACAAATTCTGAAACTCTGTCCTCAGTATAACTAATTTGTAGTTGTTCAAATGTAAAAAATTGAAAATCATCCGGAGGTCTCCTTTAATATCAGTTGCAATGAAGACCGGAGTCCACGCTTTCACTTTTACCTACAATCGCAATGTGCGACTCTCCAATAACCTGATAACCTTTCCATGTCTATGTGATGCTTGTGTGAGGCACTGCGACGGACACGAATTTTGTGTCTGTTCACTGACTGGTTACGTTTCCGCATACACCATATACGGTATATTTGTCATCAAAACTTTAATACCCACTTACAAAATTGAATGGAGGACGTTTATACTCTCGACTGATCCAGCTTAGATCAGGCGACATCGCTTTGTGTAGCGAGTTTCAAAAGTTTTGGTTTCATTTGGAAGAGAACGTTATCTTACAAGGCTGGCAGAACCAAGAGTCTATAATCAAATAAGGCTACCTCACAACCGTTATAGACTGCCTTTAATTCAAAATCGTTAGCTCTTTTCAGTGTGATATTAACATGCTTGCTATAACTAAAAGATTATCAGTCGTGTGTTACACATGTCGTAAATATTTGTATCTTTAAAAAAAAAAATCTTTGGGGATATGGATGATGATCATATTCAGCAGTTAGTTGAAGCTACAATTTAACACAAATATACCATTGCTTAAAATGAAGAAAGGTAATCATAATGCAAGCTTGAAGTTTAAAACATATGGTGCAACGCTGTACGATCAATTACCAGTGCACACCGGTTCCCTCTCCAAATTGTGTGACTTTTTTTTTTTGGTGCCAGGTAAAAATGTCAGAGGTAAAAATGTCAGAAGTAAAAATGTCAGAGGTAAAAATATCAGAGGTGAAAATGTCAGAGGTAAAAATTTCAGAGGTAAAAATGTCAGAGGTAAAAATGTCAGAAGTAACAATGTAAATAGCGCCCATTCATCATCGTAAGCCATCTATGTCGCTTTGTGCTACCTAGAATTTGTCACCTAAAATTTGGAAATGCTTCGTTTAGCTGTACTCGCTACTATAGTACATGTATTATGTTTGCAATGTTTATTGCGCTTTTGTGTTCACATAACAAGTGTATTTGCTATCCCATCTCATTAAAACTTGTCTGCTCGAATATGTTCATTGACAGAGTACCTTGCGGGGGAAAAAAGAAATTTTTTCCTACATAATATATTGGTGGAAACAGAAGTACCAGTAAATTTCCGTCTTTGTTGCAAACATGGTAATGTGGCATGCGGGCTGCTCTCGTCATTAAAAATTGGGTGGATATTGGACAGGCTTTCCTCAAAGAGACACCTTACATTCATTCATTCACGCAGGTGATAAAGCATGTTGCTATTTGGTTAGAATACTAGCAAACTGACTAGTATACAGCAGATGCTTGATTAACAATCAACACGGTCATGACGGAATAACACGAATGTCGAGTTTCCTCAATATGCCGCCTAAAACTGTCTGGGAAAGAGTTCGGTTGAACTGGGCACAGTTTCGATAGCAAAACAAAAGAACGAACAAACATAAAAGAAACAAAAAGAACATAGGCACATAATGCCTCTTAAAGGACGTGTAGTTTAGTAAATGCAGTAATATTAGTAGAAAACATTTGAGCAAGTTTGAGGAATATCGGTCAATCCGTTCAAAAGATTTGAATTTTTAAAGTTTCAGCGCATTCCGCCATTGCTGGATTTAGGACTACTACAGTTTGCATATGACGTCACATATCACGTAGCACAATATCGAATAAATTTCATTCTGTATAAAGTACACATTCCCTCGACTTGTTGCTCACATATTACATTCAGGGTAATAATATTCCCACTGTTCTCTGAGAGAGGCAAGTCAAAGTGCTCATTTAATGCTAGAAAAGTGAAAATAGTTGAATCATCTTTATAATATTCTTTATATTGTTCTTCGTAATGTGTCATCACAAACTTCAGTTACTATAGTAAATCTTCTCATCCAAAGAAGGCTACACAAAAACTTAAAAGATGTATAACTTTTGAACGGATTGTCCGATTTTGTAATCAATATTGTCATGACCTTTTTGCTGCATTCACCCCATCCACACATGATGGAATTTGGGAGAAATGTCCTTTAACATTGCTCAAGTACGTGGCAGAGCGTGTTGCACCCCCTCCCCCATATTAATCAACTCTCACAAATAAGAGGTCTTTCCTAATCTGCAATTTTTGAAAAAGTCACGTTTTTCGAGGCGAGTTTTTTTTTTCTCTCGGTGGGTGTTGTTATAGCACATGAATGTACATGTGTAAAGCCAGTAGCTGTTCATATTGTTTGGACTATTCATCACACAATTTCGTTCATGCGTTCACGATAACAAAGGGAGTATCTGGGATATCGGAAAAGGTTGAAACACCTTGGCTGCCTTTACTCCCACACAAACATTGTTTTAAATCGAAACACGGTGTGTCGGTGTTTTCAGGACGTGTTCTCGCTCTTTAAATTATTCTTTGGGAAAAAAAAAATTCTTTGAAAGTTAAAGTGGGAAAAGCCCTGTTGAACCATCGAAGATTTTAAAGGCTGATTAGGAGAATACCACGTTAATAAAAACACCAAAAATCCTTTTTTTTGGGGAAAATTTTCATGCCATAATCGCTGCTTACATTACCACCTTATCATCGCCTTAACATTCTTATATCTGACAATGACGAGTATTTCTTTTTTGCATTAGTTCTCAATTATGCATTTTTAAAATATTCATCTTATAAATTTAAAAAAATATATATTTAACTAGACTCCCGACTCGCAACCGCAGGACCCGAGTCCGATTCCCGCCAAGTGCTTACGTCCATGGGCAAGATGTAGGCCTATTCATCCACCGTGTCCCTCACCCTCGACCCAGGTGTGTAAATAGATACCTGGCAACGCTTAAGTAATGATAATGGCAGGACTCCGTGGTAGAGCAGTGGCAACACTGAAGAGGCTGTTCTGTATAAAGAAGATCTTTATTATTATTATTATTATTATTATTATTATTATTATTATTATTATTATTACTATTATTATTATTATCATTATTATTATTATTATTATTATCATTATTATTATTATTATTACACCGTGTTATCATCGAACATAAACATCAAAGGGCTGGAGAAAGAAAACAATACTATACATATAAAAAATAACAAATAAACAAAAAAATGGGATATATGGTTTTCATGAATGTACCGGTTACTAGATTCCTTGAGGGAAAATATCAACAACATTGAACGCACGAGTAAACCGGCATATTGTTGTCATTTCTGCAAATGCCATCACATGCATCACATGATGACCCGCATCGCTGTTATCGTTATTAGCATGTTCATTTTGTTTTCTGTAATATCATTGCCATGTGTTCATTGATCAAACACGGCAAAAGTCAGCCAAGGTGGTCCATATACTTTATGCCATTTGTGTCTTTCTCAGAATAACAATTGCGCATTGTTTGGAAATCCATCTATATTCCGTACCTTTTGGTAAACACGTTAATGATGATAATTTATTAGGCTTTATTTGTTCCGAGTGCAAACAAAATAAAAAGTCAAAGCAAAGCGGAATACAATGGACAAAATATAAGTATAGAAAACTACGATAATAACAGGGATCAAAACAATGTGATATGAGGATAATAGTGAAGAATACACCAACGCAGATGCTTTTTGTCTGAATAATGATAGCCCATGCTGATTGTGCAAATAATCTCACAGTGTCTGCATTATAAAATTTCACGCCACAAAAGAAAACCAACCGCATAGAATAAAAGGTGTATAGTAGCGGCTAAATACAGTAGAAAAAATAATGTTCACCTACAGAATCCCAAACACAATGTATCAATAAGAGATAGGCTATTATCAAACTGATTTCTATGAACAAGGAAAATACTAAGTGTAATAGAGAAGAATAAAGCCAAGATAAGATTCACGTGATAGATATGGTAAACATGTTGCCAGCATGCTTTCAGCTGCACAGCTGGTGGGTGAATGAACGCAGTGTTTCAAACAATCACTGGAAAACATCTCTCTAGTTTTGTTTTTTTTTTCTTCTTCTTTGACTGATTGACATCGAAATGCACGATTAACTTGCACTTCAGACCGATAACTTGCCTTGTTCAGCGAAAATAGAACAAACAATGGCATCCGATACGACAGAATATCAAGTTTTATAGAAGAAAATAAAACTTTTTAGTGGCTTGTGGGTTAAGAAAAAAATATCTTTACTCCCAAAAGAAACATGTTACAAAGAAAAAAAACCAACAGTATTGTTCACTGATTTGTTATATATGATTACATGACTTATCAAATTCACTAACTGTACATAGACAAATTTTTGATAAAAATATGTTCTTGGCACATGATTTTTGAGTGATCATGTGTTATAAGTACACGCTCCGCTTTTCAGTACTTCACTACTTTTTTTTCATCTTTATATTTACTTGTTGCCACTATTGCATTCTATGTTTTTTTTCTCTTATTATTCATCATATTTATTCCTATACAAATGTTTTGTTTTATACTTTATGACTTGTACTTCTTACATACTGTTAGACAATACAATTTGTCACATGTTTACTTTGTATCATGTATTACCATAGGATGGTAGTACAGTATAATTGAATTGAATTGAATTGAATTGAATTGAAATGCATTGTATATTATCTATTTTGTATAATACGATAATATATCATCATTTATCTTTGTTTTTTTAATCTTCAAAGTTTTTCGATAAACATCATAAACGCAAATATGGCAACAATGACAGGATTTACGACAACATAGATAGGTAGAATGATAATTTTAGGTAGCTTATGCGTTATCACGACAATTACACTTGTTTTCAGGAAAGACTGTGAACAAATGATGAAAAAAGGTAGTCGATGTGACCAAATTAGAATAACTAGTTTGATAACTGGAATAGCAAGTCGCAGTTATAAATGAATTGCCCATTGTTCACAACTTTATGAAGACAATTACCAATGTGGAATATTTAAAAAAAAGTGATGTAGGACTTTTGTTATATCAGGACAGTTTTCTTGAAAAAAAAAGAAAAGAAAAAACTGTAGCAGACGCGCGTGTCATTCAAGATTTAAAGAAAAAGGGAGAAGATGATTATGAAAGAATTAACTGATTAAATATTTCAGCATCAGATCTAGGGTTCTTTCAAGGAGAAAATAATGGGAACACACAAAGTAACGCGGTTGCGCCGCCTATTTGACTGGATTTTGGCAGATTTTGGACAAATACTCTTACCTTAGAGATCAATAAACCGCAACCTTGCATGGGGAAAATGTTCTGACGGAGCAGCAGCCGTTAACGCACACTCGGCGTATTACCGCAGTTTCCTCGCCAGGCGGCAAAAGATAACTTGCGTCATTGCCATGATCACAACTAAAACAGCTGACGGAAATGATCATATGTTTGTAATTTCCATTCTCCTTAAACTCTGCAAACGTGAACTAAATTTCAAAGTACTAGTATATTTTTTCCCAAAAAGCCCCCCCCCCCCAAAAAAAAGAAGGAAAAAACATGAGCTAACATAATATGGTAGAAAAGGGTGATGTTGCTTATTTCGAAGGTTGTATAGTTATTCCTAAAACACACTAACTTCCTGTTCTTTAATCCAAAAATGAAAATAGAGTTCGCTTATCTAACACTTATGACGATATTCCGATGGTTCGTTAATCCGAAAATCCAAGAAGATTCGTTATTGCGAAGGTGTGTTAATCTAAGTCCGTCCGCCGTATATCTTCGTTAATCTGAATATGAAAACAAACAAACAAACAAAGTACGTATTGACGAACCTTACGAATTACAAACCTTATTCCGTTTTCAGATTAATAAACCTTCGGAATAGCGGGCCATTTTTTTTAAATTTTGGGTTAATGAACCATCGGAATATCGAACTGTATATCACTTTGGGATAAACGACCATTAGGAATAATGAACCTTTTAAAACATATACTGGTTTAAGTGACGATCCTTCGGAATGACGAACCTTATTTCATTTTCAGGAACCTTTGGAATGACGAACTGTAACCGGCAGAATAAATGTTTCACAGATAAGAATTTGTGTTCATATTGTCGCACTTTACGAAGACAACTCTTGTTTTTCGCAAGTATTAAGACATCTATCCCGTCTCCATGGTAACTGTGTATCATGCAGTAGGGATGCACTATGTTAAGTTAAGGTGTGAGAGCAACGCGTGACTTGTATCATTCACGCTTTGAAAAATATCGTATATTCTGCATCACGGAGCGATTATTGACTCGGACGTGTGCGTCTCTCACTGACATAGTGCGTGCACGTGTCATTGTGTGTGCGTGTGTTACAAGTGAGTGTGTGTTGGTTGTTTTATATCTGTTAGCATGTAGAGTGTATAGATGCATACTAGTATATACATTGTATATCCCTGATGAAGATTCCGAGAAACAGACCGAAAGCTTGGTTATATAAAACGACGTTGAGACTTATAATAGCTATGCGTCCATATACGTCCATCAGCCATTTTCTCCCATTGTAAAAGAATAATGAAGGAGCTGCATTAATGCTGTACCCCTTCTCTGAATTTCACGTAGTATCAATTCGACCAATCACATGTCTTGTTACAAATACTCTATTTACTATATGCATAATATAATTATGTACAGTATATGAAATGGGACGTAGCAATAATTATACGCCAGGCGTGCGTGCGTTCGCGCACATACCTGTGTTGGTTTTCAAGAAATCATCTAACTTTTTGTCGGTGCATACTATGACAGAGAAGTAGAGCATATAAACAAAACAAAAGGAAAAGAAAGACTGGTACATTAAGCCATCCTTCCTGTAGTTATCCATGTAGTTCTTTGGTTTTAAAGCTTAATTCAACGTTCTTTTTTTTTCTCATATTTTCCGTTAACTACGGTAGCCATGGCTTTTATTATTCATTGCTTAAAATTCACAATCCAGTGTCTTTGACAACAAAACTCAATGCGGATGTTCGATATCCCCATCATGTCATGGTAAACGTGAAAAAAAAACCCCGAAGAATAAGAATCACCCTATTTTCAAAGAGACGAAATTGATGAATAGAGTAAAATGAAACAAAAAAGACCAGTGGAAGTATTATCAAAAGTGGACACAACATTAAAAACGTTTGGAATTTGAAGTTTGAATAATGTGTTCATTAGAAAGAGATATCGGTACAGTAAGCATGCAATTTTCCAACTCGGTGAGTGGTGACTTGATTATCCGTTTATTTTGTCGTGTCGTGTACTGTATTGTGTATTTCTGAGGCCATTATCTTCGTGAAGCATCTGTTTATCTGTTTGTTTGTTTGTTTGATTTATTTTCTTCACCATAATAGTTTGCATACATAAATCAAAATTCTTTTCATTAATGTCACAGAAAAACATCAATATACAGATTACAATGTAGAGACATGCATTCGAAGAAAGAAAACAGATGTGCATATTAATTCCATTAACAAAATATATATCTCATTTTGAATTTGCAAATGATTAACTTAGAATTTATGAAGGAGAAGCGGATTCTTGAGCACGTGGCAGCCCAGAAAACCTACGGGGGGGGGGGGGGGTTCAGAACGGGAAGTAGAACATACAAGTACAAATTTGGTTGAGCAGAACGGGGAAAAAACCTGAACATATATAATGCATTGCGTTAGGTCTTATTTTCTGGAGCATAGATACTAATAAAAATATGGTAAATCATGATTATGAAAATTATAATGGTATCCTGCATTTCTATTACACTTAGATTTACTTAATTTGTCTCTTGAACCACAGGTATGGGAAATCTTGAAATTTGAATGTGAATATAATTACGCGTGCTCGCCTTCGTTTGTATTAAAATGGGGATTGCATTATATTGTTGTAAATCAGAGTCAATCATTTACCTGTTTCCAAGACCAGTGTTTCCACTACTATGGATTCACTGTAAAAACATCGGTGTTAGATTTAACACCACGGGTGTTAAATCTAACACCGATCAAACTTCAATAAAGGACCACACCCACAGGTGTTAAAAATGCACTGTGATGGTGTTGAAAAGTGTTCACCTGACACTTCGTGGTGTTAATTTGACACTGTACCTGGTGTTATTTTGACACTGTACTGGTGTTAATTCAAAAATGACACCACATGGTGTTGATTTGATATTTGTTGGTGTTGATATCAATGGTTTAACACCCGTCCAGCTTCAATAAGAGACCACACCAGCTGGTGTTACTTTGGTGTAAATTTATTTTCATATTTTTTTCAAAAATCTAGTATTTTAATGTAAAATTCTTGATCGTCTTGTTTAGATTAAAAATCAACAAGAAGTGCAGTTACTAAGAAACTCTTCAAAAAACAGTTTAAAATTTGGAAATGACACCCGGAGGTGTTAATTTAACACCATAAATGAGCACCGAGAATTTAACACCAGCTCGGTGTTCACTATTTAACACCGGACTTTTTGCAGTGTTGAAATATTGCTCAATAGCTTTGTTCAGTTGACTTTGTGTTATAACCACGTTATGAAAAAGGAATGCAGGAATGAAATGTGATCAAATTAAATCAAATCAAGTCAAATCAAATTTGCAAATCAAGTGCGCCACGTTGTCATTGTCTCGAAGCTCTCCCACCGATTTGCTCATAAAGATATAAATCATGTTTTTGGTGAGCATATAGTAAGGACATACTGCCCACTATAATTTATGGGTCATTACAACTATATATATATATATATATATATATATATATATATATATATATATAGCAATAATAAAGTCACAACAGAGGAATGCAGGGAATGCATTGATAGCCAATCTTGATTTAATGAATAATCCGAATTTTCGAGGAACCTTCCTCTTATATATTCGCACTGTCATCCCTGAAGAAGAGGAAGGTTCCTCGAAAATTCGGATTATTCATTAAATCAAGATTGGCTATCAATGCATTCCCTGCATTCCTCTGTTGTGACTTTATTATTGCTATTTCTAGTACTGCCAATACGCGGAACAACTACAATATATATATATATATATATATATATATATATATATATATATATATATATATGTACAACTGTACATTGTACACAGGCAATGAACAAGAAAATACTTATATATATTATTATATTTATGTTTGTACATGAATGTGTATATGTACAATGATGATACAGAAACCAATAAATCAAATCAAATCAAATCAAATATTTCGTGCGAATGATATTTTTCAGATTTAAAAAAAATATATATATTACCCGGAAAACAACGACGACAACACAACAACAAAAGAATAGCAACACACCAAGGTCACACATCATGTGACCGATGGTACTGGAAACATGTGATGCTGCAGCATTTGAAATTCCGCTATATACTTTCTAATGCCATATACTCGATCTCAATCGTAAATTTTACAGTTCCGTTCGTTTTTGTTGTATACTCTACTGATTGATGCCAGCTTGAGAGGATTATTTTAACTTTTAAGAGCAGACTCGTTAAAATAGAGCTCAATAATGCTTATATGACCTGTTTTTTATATAATTATTGCCACCCACATCTTGTAATTTGAAACGACTAAGTTGAGACTATACCCAACCGAGGCTGTCACGCTCCTCTTCCCACGTACGATATACAGTGAACTTTTGCCCGCATTATGGTAATATAAGCTTTATAGTATGCGTTTTGCTAATTCTGTTGCATCTGGAGGGGGTGAATCCGCTTTTATGTTATGTTATGTTCTATCAATAAGCTGATATATCAGGCTCCAGAATTCTCAGATTATTATCATCACCTTTATCTTTTATATGCTGGTTAGGCAAAGGAGTGAAATCAAGTCGTTGGATATTGCCCTGTTCAGTTTCTTATTTTCGCAATAAGCCTTTCCGGATTGTTTGAACAGAAAAAATAAACTTCCTGGGGGTGGGGCTACTCGGAGTTTGTAAGACACATGATGATGATGATGATAATGGAATTATGATAAAACACTGACCGTAATGATGAATAAATTGTGATAATAATGATAAGCAAATGATGATGACGATAATGATAATGATGATGATGATGATGATGATGATGATGATGATATCCTGCACTATCATCCTCATATCATATTGTTTTGATCTCTGATATTACCGTATTATTCTATGCTCGCATTTTGTGCATTGTAATTGTGCCTGTCATTCAATCCGCTTTGATTTGACTTTTGAATTTGTTTGCACTCGGAACAAATAAAACATATCGTCATGCTGTGTTTGCCAGAAGGTATAATAAACGTACGGAATATAGACCAATTTTCAAACAATGCGTCATTGTATTCTGGGAAATACACAGGACATTAAGTATGGACCACTTTGGCTGACTTTTGCGCGTGTATGATCAATGAACACATGGCAATGATATTAGAGAAAACATAATGAACATGATAATAACAATAACAACAATGCTGGTCATCATGAGATTAACATTGACGACTGGATGCATGATGGCATTTGCAGAAATGACGACAATATGCCGGCTTACTCGCGCGTTCAAAGTTGTGGATATTTTCCCTCAAGGAATCTAATAACCGGTACATTCATGGAAACCATATATCCATTTTTGGGGGGTTTGTTTGTTATTTTTTTATATGTAGAGTAGTTTTCTTCTTTCCCCAGCCCTTCGTTGATTATATTTGATGATAACATAATATAATATTATTAATGATGATAATAACAATAATAACAATAATAATAATAATAATGATAATAATAATAATAATAAAAATAATAATAATAATAAGTTGTGATAGTGATGATAAATAAATTATGATAATAATGATAAATAAATCGTGATGATAATGATGATAATCACTATCACCTGCGTGATTGCGTAAAATGCTCCCATTCCGCACATCATTACCATAGAAAAGTCATTTCGCGCCCGGACGCCTCTATGGATAGAGCTGAGATGGTAAGAAGAGAAAACCCATATGGGTTAAAGGGTGTGTACAGTTCTGGTTGAGGTGAGGATTTAGCTTTAACGTTTTGCGAGATATTCAGAATCCACTCTATCAGATGTCAAAGAGCATGCAATTCTAAGGGGTATCAAAAGTTTATTTGATGAAAATTGGTTTTGAAATGGCTAATATATCCAAAAACAAAGTGAAACAAAGAGATCCTAATAAAAGGCGTGGCCTGTCGCCTTTTATTATTATCACTTGTTTTTATATCTCAGCCATTTGAAAAACAATTTTCATCAAATAAACGTTGAATCCTTCTTAAAATCACATGTTCTTTTATATTTCATAAGAGGGTTCTCATTATCTCAGTTAGGAATGTTCAGTTAGGAATGATTGAGGGCGGTGAGTTGGCTCAGTCGGTAGCGCGTCTGCCTCACGATCACGCGGCCCGGGGTTCGAACCCGAGTTTTGGACTGAGCAATGTTGCGTGTAAGCATACCGTCCCCTCTAGCAAGAGGCAAAACACTCTGTCCCTCGGATAGGACATAAAATGGAGGTCCCGTGTACGAGAGAGTAACAACTCATGCACGTAAAAGATCCCGCTTCATTCATTCATCGCAAAGAGCAGGGTGTTTAACCCGGTGAAGTGGTCCCACCTCACATCCAACTGGACCCCATGGAAGACCAGCTTAATGTAGCTGAATATGGGCTATCCATAAATCTTCTCAGATTTAAAATGAACAAACAAACAAACAAACAAACAAAACATGAATCCCCACCTCAACCAGTACTGTACAGCCCCTTTAAGGATTGACCAAAGGCGTTTGAGGGGGCGCTAAAACCTCCCAGTGGTATCAGCTTAATTGGTTGGCACTCTCTGGTCGAAATTCTAATTTATGTCGTGCTAGAGAAGCAAGTATGTAATAGCAGTATGTAGCTTCACAGAGAGACGTTACGTCTTATCTCAATGCAACAACATTCTTTAAACTTTAGCCCATCAAGTAAAAACACAAAACTAAACAAAACCAAATTCAAAACCAAAAACAAAACAAAACAAAACAAAACAAAACAAAATAAAACTGAAATTTGACGACAGTTTTGTTTCTAATGTTCACATGTTTACACGAGACAGTGAAATTAGTCATGTTCATCCATGCAAGTTATTTGAGGTGTAATGATATAATCATTCCAATATTTTCCCATTTACACAATACAAACAAAATGATATTTACTAAATTTCCTCTGTTTACAAGAAAAGATCGCAAAGAATGGATTGTATTCTCCGAATCAAATCACCTTGGAGTTGACATAACTTAAGAAGCACCGACTTTTTATAGGGAACAAGAGGGCCTTTCGGGGCTTGCTAAATTATAGAGCAAAACTGTGATTCTTGTTATTACATTACTTTTTTTATAAATAGAAACCACAATTGAAGTGTTTTTGTCAGACGTATCTATTTATGTTTGAATATTTTGTTGGCGGACCGCAACCAGCAATTATAGACACATGACCGGGGTCTTCTTACGGTAAGATACCGTTCACTATTTTGTGGGGTTTTTGAGGAATAGATTTATTTGTACATGGCCTGCTTACGTCATACATTAGATATCAGATACCATATAACGCGTGCTCATGCATTTTTGGTTGAACGGAGGAAAGGGTAAGAATTGTGTGTGGGTGCGTGTGTATGTGTGTGTGTGTGGGGGGGGGGGTCGACGAATAAAAGATTTCATTGTCTTTAACCCTCTGTGCGCTATGCGTGCCGATTGGCACAGAAAACCACGTACTGTTCAAAGTTTGTGATCGAGAAAGGGCTTAGCGATGCATGCTGATGCTATTTTGGTCCGAATGTTACGTGGTCAAACAAATCACAGACATGCACTCTAAAAGATAAAATGGTAAATTGTCATTTTCAATGTTGTCACTGGTCCGACCTGTAGTTAAATGTTAAATTCAACACTAACAATTAGATTTAGCACTCAAAATTTCGAACTCCAACAATTTGAGTGTTACATTTCACATTTACAAAAAGGTCGGAGGAGTGACAGCATTTAAGATGTTGATTTACCATTTTATATTTTTTAGAGTGTGTAATGTGCACAGAATAGACACTCTGATAACTTACAATGATCTCGCTTGATGAAAAATATATAAAAGAGCTCACAACGTATAGGATGATATAGCATCTGCAAAAGTAGCGACTTGTAGAGAAAAAATTAGACTTTAGTTTCCCCGACAATGCACTTACGAAATGTGTCACGTGGTACTATATATTTTATTTCTACCATATTTTAGGATTCAATGCGTGACGATCTTACCTTTTGATCTCAAGTGTATCAATACATAGAGAGTTTTCGTAGTATAGCATATATACCGGTATATTGCATCTTTCGTAAGTCGAGTATGGTGACGTTAAATTCCAAACAGTATACAATTTCTACCAGCAGATCGTACACATACACCGCACCAACAATAACGCATTTTCATCTCGTAGTTGATGTCTATCTGACGGCATGAACAGGATTTCGTCAAAGATCTGCGACAACAGGACGACACGGGTATGGTGTCCTACCAATTAGATCAGTGCCTTGCCTATATAGTCTATACATACGACCCAGCACATGAAAAGGAAAATATAAACATGTGTTGCATGCAAGGGCGTCGATCCGTTTTCATGATGGGGGGTGGGGGGGGGGGGGGGGGGAGGGGCAATCATCCAACCCCTCCCATACGAGGGAGCTTTTGCATTCTGGGCATTGAATTGTAATGAAAGTATCTGGTATACACATTTTTGATGGAATATTTGGGAAATTGTCAATCAAAAAAAAAAGTGCGCTAAATCAGATGGAGGTGAACCGGACGGGGGAAAGGTTAAATGGAAGGGGATATTCCCCTCCCACATGAGAGAACTTTTGAACTTTGGGAATTGTAATGACAGATCTGGTGCACACATTACATGAAACATTCGGAAATTTGTCAATCCCAGACATGTAAAACGGCTCAGGAAAGGGACCGAGCCTGTGAGGGGGATTACCCCATCCCACGTGAGGGAGATTTTGCACTTTCAGAATTAAAATTCATTGGTTTTGGGCACACTTTGGGTGAAATATTGGGACAATTTTCGATTTAAAAAAAAAGCAAGGAAATCTTCCACATCTCGGGAATTATTGGGGAAGGGGGGGGGGGGCAAAATGATATGTTTGTCCCCCCCCCCCCCCTTGGTTGCATGGGTTCCAGGAGGATAAACTGTGGTTATTGTTCTCCAGTTCTCCAGTTCGTACATAGTACGTACTTCCTCTGTCATGTCTGTAGATCGTACACATTCAGGTATATAATACTTGCCCTGAAGACATAGACACACACGAACGGCACCGCTCAAACAAACAGACAGACGGGCAGACAGACACATACAAGCATACACACACATACATACATATTCACTCATCGTAGAAAATTTTCTTTGATAACTATGTAATTCATGTGTATTATAAACGCAATCAAGCCTAAACTGTGAGTGATGTGTCTGCCAAGTACTCAAGGCAACCATACGGAACAAGAGCTATATTTTTAATCATTTTTTTTTTTATATCGTGTCAAGTTTCACGGATATCGATACAGATACCACACAGGCGGGGCCGTGCTAACTACACCACATAAGTGTCAATAGCATAGTACTTGAGTTTCCATTTGCGACCGAAATATCATTTGTCGTAATGTGTGATTTCAACATGTGCAATACAGCCATATACACGACGTCTCGCTGGACAAGAACAACAAAATGGCATCTCGCCTTTTGAGCAGACATACTTCCCGGTTAACATGGTTAATCGCCATGTGAGATTTGTGCTTCATGGCAAGTGCCAAAGCTGATGCCCTACGTAATATGGCATGAACCAAACGACAAGGAACCAGGAACTTTGCTGGAAATGTTCTTGTTCCTGCCTTCGTCTCGGTCAATAAAGCTGAGAAGATTATATTATATCATCTAGTACGGTTGTATTGTTGGGGCTTACATTGTGAGGACTCGCACTGTCAAATTGAATGGTTCGTGATGGATTTGTCGACCCTCAAATCTGACTGGGAGAAAATGATTGATTGTGCTATTTAGCAGCGCCGAGCATGAAATCCAAGCAAGCTTACCTGGCGTGATAGAGTCATTCGGATGTTCAGTGATATCGCGAGGACGCGCCTATACCACCGTTAAACGTGGCAAAGACAGGAGGTTAATGTTGCGTTGTCATAGCAACCCCTCACGGGGGTGATGTGATGTTTTCCCCCCACATCGCCTGAAAGAAAGGAAAGGTACTCCCCCATTAAGGGTGTAGGAGTTCACCGGTTAGTGTGAAATATGAGGAGCACTTCAGTATCAACTATGCGACGTCCTTGTCTATTGTGGCAGTGTTAATGTATCACTGTCGTTTCTGTGAACTAGTTGTGACGTGTGTGTATGCGGAATATGCACAGCCGTTTCAAGCTAGAATGACAACAATTATTATGGCCGCCACAAGAAATCCTTAATTCGGGAAATTTCAGAAAGTGTTGGTTTCGCAGATCCCGAAGAATTGATTAGTTTAAAAACTTGAACCCAGTGTCTGTATTCACGAGATTCGAGGTCCTTTTAGCTTCGAAGAATGTTATGGTGTAATCAAGCCTTTAAGACTTGTGTTTTACGCTCGGAATAACTTTCTTTTATCTGTATGATGGATTGAGCTGAAGGATTTGGCGTCTCCATCCCCATATAATGAACACGTTAATGCCTTTCTTTATTGTAAAATGACACATAGCACTAGATAAGAGGTTTTAATATAGCATCACGGAATAAGGGCAACAAGCTCATTACCCTAGAAATTGACAAAATTCCTCCGGGGTATTTGCTTTACTGCTCTCCTTAAAGGCGACCGCGTGTTTTAACCCGCTACACCCCAACATGGTGATTCCTCATACAACATGGCTACAGGTTACACCCAGCTCCAGTAAGGAACGGGTTAACTGATTATTGAGATTCAGTTTGGAGTTAACGTTGAGACGTGCAACGAAAGAAAGACAGTACGCACGCACAGTCATCATCCGTGCTTCATTTTATTGCAAGATATCCGGTAGTTTGTGAGTGTGGAGAACATTATTTTTGTCTCTCTGTGGGGATTCCGCGTCAGACTATAGTTTGGACGGCAGCATTAAGGAAAAGTGGTGGTACCCTATTCTGCGCTTTTGCATCTCTGGTCATTTCGTTCGATCTCAGAGTGGAATAAACAAGCCTCTGCATGAAAAAACTATGTCTCTGAAGTTGAAAGCCGGATACAGAAATGCAAGTAAGTACTTTCTAGCGCGTGATATCATTATTGCGTCTTTGATCATCATTAAATATCGATCATTGCATTATTTCGAATATTTTTCTCTTAAAGTAGTCATCTTAACACTGAAGAAAAGTAATACTTCAGAGAATAATCATTTTATCTAACATGCAGTTAGGAAGAACCAAGTACTAGATACTAGAATTCTCATGCAAATTTCGTCCTTGTGCGTTTGCTTATGTTGCTACATCCACTGTCTGGCAATCTACACAATGTATGATTAATATAACTGATTATTTTTTTTTACGTCGGTGTTGGTACTATTATCTCAAGGGACAATGAACAACACTTTAATCGAAATACCACAACCATGAACTCTCCACAGTATACAAGGACGTCAGTAAAATAATTCACGCGAATTAATTTTCCCGAGACTCCTCATTCACACAGCTCATGGTAATACATGGTAAACATGATTGCGCCAGTGATTGGAATAATCTATAATGATGATGGAACTGGGAGGCGTAACGAATATTGAAGCGATCAGTGACAAAAAAAAAAGATTACAAAAGTCTTTTTTTTTCTTTGACGCTTTGTGAGATGAATTTCAATTCTGTCATCACTAAGGAATTACACGTTCTTGTTTGTTATACTTCATGATACTTTTATGATGTATTTTCTACAAAATACTTAAATAATAATTGTGCAATGTTTGCTTTCTGTTTTGTTACGGTTTTGTGGACGAATGGAAGTAAACGTTAATTGAATGAACTGAACTGAACTGTTGTCGAAAAAAAAAGGACAGAGAGCATTCTTCATATACCACGCGACAGCGAGGGCATTGTTGGATATTTTTGGTAGCTCAATTAAAAAAAAAATCCTCACCTAAAGTCCATCAACTTTGACTATCATAAAGCAACTTGATGATGTTGGAATGGATTGAAAAAAAAAAAACCCAAACAAACACACACACACTGAAGGGCATTACTTGCGAGATACTTATGAACAAAAGTAAACCGCTCTGGAATTGGTTAATCTAACATAAAGGTGTCGACATAGGAAATCTTGACCAATGTGTATTCAATCAATTACAATTTTTCGCTTTTTTCATTTTGAAGGGGTTCACACCCATATTCAAGCGCGATTGTGCATAGCTGAATAAGTACACACTGACAGATTGTAGGACCATGTAGCTCAGATTCTTCGGTGTGGGATGGCTGGGGGGGGGGGGGTGAGGGGGACGGGTAATTACCTGACACGAATAGGAGGACCACATTTCATTTCATTCGTTTTCATCCCCCTCCCCCCCCCCCCAAAAAAAAAAAAGAGAGAGATATTTACAGTAATGATTGTGTAAATGATTACACAACATGCTTGTGTAAATACGAAGATTTCAAGTAATGATTATGTGCATGCGTAAGTGAATTGTTATATGATTGAGGCAGAAGCATTAATTACCGTCGTATATCAAACAATGGGTAAATAGGTAGGCTATTGGAAATATGTGCACTGACGACCCGACACGTGACAGTGTGTACAGAATACACACCAAGCATATAACGTGAAGCGAATTTAATGAATGAGATGGGTTCCGCTCGTTTGCGCCAGCGGTAACCTTACCATTGCTTACCACTCCCCACCAAAACACGCTGGGTATAAAGGTTGAAGTTTTCACGGCATGAGATAGGTCCCAGTATTGAATTTACCGCGAAGGCGCTCTCGTTTAATGTTATTCATTTGCATGAATCAGTCCTCGAGATCGAAAAGCATGCTCCGCTTCGAGTCCCTCGCCGGAATGTTTTCAAGTATAATCTTACGATCATGGAGAATGTATCCAATAAACCAAGCAATCTAAGCGAGTACAGTACACAATCATCGAAAGGGGCAAAAACAACGGTTGGGCGAGAAAGGGGCAAATGCATCTAGTTCACATGAATATTCACCTATGTCATGTAGGTTACTGTCTGTTTGTACGTGCGAATTTAGTTTTACGCCTGCTTTTCCTGCAGTATCAATTTAAACCTCTCGTTTTCTCTTCTTTTGACTTCGAATTTACCCCTTGTTTCTAAAGGAAGTGCAGCGTAATAGCGATTAAATTGTCTTAGATTGAATATTATTATTATTATTATTATTATTATTATTATCATTCCCAGCTGTGCAAAGGTGAAGTGAAGGTGTGCGTGACGGTGCGATGATAAAGCTCATCTGTAGGTAGAGTGTTTGTGAGCCAGCAAAAATGATTCGAATACATTTCATAACCGTCGCAACCCAGGATCATTGCCTTTATTTGAAAATAAACTAGGAAGAATGGCTCGTCTGCTCTTCTAGTGTTTCGACAAAAGAGGGAGCTATACTCGGGTTATCACTAGAGTACCTGTAAGGTACTCTAGTTATCACTATCGCGTTCATTTGTCTTGGTACTTTCGGCAGTTATATAACAATAACAAAATTTTCACCGTTGATGAAAGTTGTGTTTCTAAACTCAGAGAACGAAAAAAAATGACATCGTCGTCATCGTTGTCGTCGTCATCATCATCATCATCATCATCATCATAATCATCGTCGTGTCTGTTTTGTATAACGTATTCTTGAAAAAGCTGCAGAAATAAACATTAACATTGACAGCGACAATGACGAAACCTAACAGACCTTCATTCCATATCAGGAAAATCCCCAAATTTCATTCATCCGGTTCATTGATAAAGCATTCCGTGACCTCTCTATGCCGTAAATCATTGTAATTTAGGAGTTACTTGTCCTCCATTTCCACTCTCGATCACTTTTTTGTAAAATTGCCTGGGTTGTCAGAAGGCGGGGAATTAAAAAATGAAAATAGGAAAGAAGAAAAGAGCCATGAGTTTCTGTTCATCGTAACATTCACATGCGTTGCAACTACTGTGAGATCTTTTCCACCTTATTTTCTCCGTGTGAAATCAACTTCTTAAAATACAAAGATTTGCTCCCCTAATCATTTTACTGAATATTATCACAATGTTGCCACAGGGGAGAGATTTCCTATTTTCATGTTCACAGTGTAAATTGTCTTCGATAACGCGTTTGTTTTTATGTTCCGTTTTCATGTCGTCTAATGTTATTTTGAATGCCAGCAGATCTTACACCACAACATGGTGATCAGCGGATACCTAGAAATGTCGTGCTTTTGGTCACATGATCATGACGTTACAAGACAGTGAGGAAAATCATAATTAGTTTGTGTGTTCTGTGTGCAGAGAGACCATAGAGATCAACATGTTCTTCTTGATACTTCTATGAAGGAATTAACTCTATAGTTTGGGGGGGGGGGTTGGAGAAAGTGTAAAGTTAAATCTTTTTATCATGTGATTTCAGCAGTGTCATTTTGAGTTTTGCTTCTCGAGAAAGTGAGTACAGTCCGACGGAAGCATATTGTTCTTGAAGGTATATATTCAGCTTCTCTAAAACCACTATTCCTAGGCTTCCATTTTAATGCTATGCAAAATAGAAAGATAACCTCAGCGGCTTATTAATACTCGAATGGGCGAGGCTTCGTTTCCCCACTTCAATACTTCCACTTTGATTAAGATATTCATTTTTCGCTCTGCTTGTGCTTCAGTGCCTCGACAGAATGTCAATTTTTGTTTGCGTAAAGATTTTCTTTTAACAGGCTTGAAGGTTGTCAACATGGATTGTCGGGTGGTGTGTCAATGACCGATTAATGCGAGATCATTAAGAGCGCCCTCTGCGCTAGGATTTCTGTAATTACAGCTCTACCCACCCAAATTGATGAATTCTTGCGACGAGTTGTTTTCATTGCAACTGATTGACAAATTGCCTTTCATCGATGTGAATAAACACCGATTATTCTTTTTTTTTCATTATAGTAGCATGATATAAAAAAATGATCATGGGCATATCTACTTGTTGGTTTTTTTTTTTTTTTTTTGCATGGATACTACTAAAACATTGAATAATCGGTGTTTATTGTACGTCTCTATGAGAGATAATTTGTTGATCTGTGGCAATAATTACTTTCTATTATATTCTATATAGGAAGTCAGAGAGTGTGGGCCGACGATTTCTATGGTCATATCAGAATCAACACGATGTTGTGTGATATTTTCTGTTTCGCACAGTTATAGTTGTAGAATCACATTCACATACTAGTTACGATGATAAAAATACCGGTATCCTTAGCACTGTTGTAAACAGAGAAAGCTTATGAACAATTTCAATTGATTAAACAGTATATCATAGACAGACGTAGCTATAAGAAGAATGATATACATGCAGGGGCGGATCCAGGAATTCTGTAAAGGGGTGTGTGTGTGTGGGGGGGGGGGGCGCAACTAATATTTCTGGTGCCACTTCCGGGTTTCATATCATTTTTTTCTTTTTATTTCTTTTGTTTTTAACGCCAAAATAAAGGGGGGGTGCGCCGGTTGCCCCCCCCCCCCCCTCTCTCTCTCTCTCTCTGGATCCGCCACTGTACAAGTAGGCCTACAAAAGGCCGCATAGTCCCGTGGCTGGAAAATGATAAGAAAGAGTGACGCTTCTTGGGATTTTTCTCTCATCAATTTTCTCTTAAGTCTCTCTCTTGCAACAAATCAAGTTTGATTGTTCCAAAGATTCTTAAAGGGACTGTACAGTACTGGTTGAGGTGGGGATTCATGTTTTGCACATTCCTAAGTGAGATAATGAGAAACCTCTTATGAAATATGAAAAAGCATGTAATTTTAAGAAGGGTTCAATGTTTATTTGGTGAAAATTGGTTTTCAAATGGCTGAGATATCCAAAAAAGTAATAATAATAAAAGGCGACAGGCCACAACTTTATTACGATCTCTTTGTTTCACATTGTTTTTGGATATCTCAGCCATTTCAAAACCGATTTTCATCAAATAAACTTTTGATACCCCATGGAATTGCATGCTCTTTGACATCTCATAGAGTGGTTTCTGAATATCTTGCAAAATGTTAAAAACTAAATTCTCACCTAAACCAGAACTGTACACACCCTTTAAACCACGTGGTCAACTCTCTAACTGTCCCCCTATAGCTCTAAGAGAGGGAGAGAGAGTGTGTGTGTTAGTGAGTAGGTAAACGAGCATTGTTGGTGCTTCTTTTCTTAAAGCGAAAAGAAGAAATACGTTTTTCTATAAACCGACAGTATAATAGGAAAAGGATTACTTATTTCAACAGCTCGACAAGCGTCGTCATTTGTATAAATATGAGTTTGTTTAGAAAGCAACAAGTACCAAGAAACTTTCGCCATTAAATTCATTCGACATTCAATTCATTCAAAATGATTATTTTGGGAGAGCGAAGTGCATAAAAAGTGGGATAATGTGTGTACAGTTTCAATCTCAGCATGCTCGCACCATGCTCCCACTTTCAGAAGGCCTATTGATACTAAAAGGAGAATTTGATGTAGATCCCGGCTTATGTTTAGCTCTTTCCATTCCGGTACAACCATGCTAATGGCGCTAAGTCAGAATAAGTCGCTCCGCCAATGCAGTGTAGGTGAATGGGGCTGATTTGTAAGAATGGCGGTGACCTTAGGAATATTGCAAAATCTGCCATCAAGGTAATGGCCCTTTGTAAGTACGGATAAGCTGCGCTCCTCCACTGGACAAGCTCTTTATCATAACATTAGTTGTGCGTGTGTGTGTGTGTGTGTGTGTGTGTGTGTGTGTGTGTGTGTGTGTGTGAGGGAAGAGAAAGCTTGGTTGTAACTCACCCGGATCCTTCAATCCACGATGCACCCTGTACATGTAAAGACTTTGGAGAAACGCTCGTGACAAGTCACCTGTCAGTTTGAGCAGACTTAAATTCTCACGGAGTCAGGACCACTGTTGTTGTTTTTTTTTTGTCTTCTTCTTCTTCTTGGTGTGTTGTCCCTTATACTTTTACTTCTCGCTTCCCTCATTATAATCCACACTAGAGCGTGTCATTGGTGAAGGATTAAGATGGCAGGAAACTTTCCACCATAACAGACTGAATAGCTGTAGAACCATATCTATTCCGTTTGATTCAGACTATGATTCGTTTTTTTCCTCGATAGCGTCTGATAACTTATTACTTTCCTCATAATTCTCCCACAACGCGTTCCTCCTATACTTTGCTGTCGATTGAGCGTACTGTTATTACTTTAGTGGTAAATATAATTTCTTTTCACTCACTATTCAAAGCGAATGCACACTCTCGAAGAGTCGGAGAATTACTGGTTTGTCACAATTCAGAAGGAATCTATAGGGGGAGGGGTGCGTCGTCGCCCCATTTCTAGAGCGATCACGAAGATCATGGAGTAATATTTCAAGGTAGTAATGAAAATAATGACAGGGTCCTCAGGGGGCAAAGTGACAAGTTACCCGAAATAGAGGCTAACGAGAGGAAATGAGACTATATTATTTGCCATTGCTCTACTTCATCGATACGTACGCCCTTAAAGCCAACTGCACATCGACACATATTCAGTCTCAATGTAAATTGACATTACGCTCATAAGCCTGAAAACGGGGCCCACTGATCTCCAGTTTGACAAGAGATCTTTAAAGGTACACATACACTGGACTCAAGAGGGCAGTGTGATAGATAGCGTAATGATCGCCGCCATCTTCATTACGTAGATCGACGATGTAATGCTATATAAGGAATAAGGTAAATCGTGGGTGCGTATTGCGTCAGGTGTGCTCTCTTTTGTGCAGGTTCAGTAGTCGTCCACGAGTCGCTGTAAGTAGCGTAAGTATGATACGCGCGTGTTGGACTGGGTCGATCATAATTGATCTTACGTAGATCGAGAACTAGTATTAACCTTGCACAGAAGTTCGTAGACTGCACGTGCCCGTTACACATATTTACAAGCAAGTTTCCGTGGATAGCAAGCCAGCAAGTAAACTTTGTCTTTGAAGGATCCGTTTGTAGTAGACGGAACCAGCCTGGAACAAAGGATCGAATCAAGAGACGAAGTGGACTAGATACTGTTTCAACATTTTTTTTTTTTTTTTTTTTTTTACTTCTTTATACTCACCATACGAAGCGGTTTTTATTCGGACTTTCAGCATTCAGAAGATAGATGCTGCATGCGTAAAGTGCGGGCCACCTTGAATCCTAGGGTCCCTTACCCTTTAATTGGGGGATTTTTTTTTTCATGACGGGAAAACTTGAGGGTCTGTCGATAAAATCCAACACTCGAATGCACCTCGATCTTCGCCGAACATTCTCAGCGAGGTCCCATTATGTTGTTTAACCAGTCTATGGGCCACTGCAGCAGAATGATACACGGTCAGTGGGTATAAACAGGCATCCATGGCAATAGCAGAGTTAAAGGACAAGTCCACCTTCATATACATAGGGATTGAGTGAATGCAGCAATATCAGTACAACATATCATGGAAAGTTTGAGGAAATTTGGATAATCCGTTCAAAAGTTATGAATTTTTAAAGTTTCTGCACAGTCACTGCTGGATGAGGAGACTACTGCAGTTTATGATGTCACATGCGTAGAACGATATAAGGAAAATGTAAAGGGAATTCTACAAAAATCTTTTTTTTGAAAAAAGTATGCATTCTCTCGACTCGTAACTGACATATGTTAAGGGTGATATCATTCCCCCTGCCTTCTGAAAGAGGCAAGGCAAGTGCTTTATCATAATGCGAGAAAAGTGAAAATAATGTTGTATTTTCTTTATACTTTTCTTTATATTGTTCTACGCATGTAACATCACAAGCTGTAGTAGTCTTCTCATCAAGCGATGGCGGCACTGAAACTTCAAAAATTCGTAACTTTTGAACAGATTGTCCAATTTTCCTCAAATTTTCAGTGATTTGTTCTATATACTGATATTGCTGCATTTAACAATCCTTATGTATATGAAGGTGGACTTGTCCTTTAAGGTGCGTTGAACTGGTATCCTCTGTGGTTAACCCATCACTCTAGTCTTATTTCGAGAGACGAGCAGTATTCATTTCTCTCTGGAAAAAATAAGGAGTCATAAATACTTCTGGATCCATACATTTAATAAAATGGCCTGTTAGAATGCTCTCCACAATCAAGTATGATTTCTCGTTTTCAAATAAAAAGCAGGTAGTTGAGGAATATAAAAATAACATTTTGTTGAGGTTGCTCCATTGCTTAGATTGCTCTTTCCCCATTCCAAAGAGATGATTGTAAAAGTATTGATGTGAAATAAAATGTAACGTGATATTTTGCTCTCTCATGCAGAGTTCATGTGTTGTTATAGTTTATTGAATTTTGTGATATTCATCCTGATGCGTTTCAAATTCAATTCTTAGCGAGAAGGTCTTGTGTTTCTTTTTAGTGGGAAGAACAAGGAAAATACAGTGAACATATCTATATAACATGACACTAAGAATGAGAAAGTAATGGATCTTGGAAGTCAAAATAAAACAAAAACTCGGTGTCATTAGCGACAATCACATTGAGAAACTCTTTCATTGGTTAACAATATGTAATCATAGTGAACTGACAACACAAACCATTGTAAATCAAATTATCACACAGGATGGAAAATAGCCATTAGCATTATCATGTAGATCCTAATCATTATTTACCATATTTCATACGTCATATGCTAATGATATATATCATACTTATATATATCACATTATTTCATACGTAATATAATATTATCATGATAACATAAGATACAGAAGGATAGTGATGGTGGTGTACACGCTATATGCATCTCGGCCATTCCCCCCCCCCCCTTCCTCCCCCTCCCCCCTACAGGTCTTACATCATCATCTGTAATGTATTGTAAAACGATTCTTCTGCCACGAGTATATGACTATCTTGGCGGGTACCTCAGCTCATATTATGTCATATTATCATTTTTAACCCTCCCCCCCCCACCCCCCAAAAAAAAGAAAGAAAGAAAGAAAGACGGGCAGACACTAGGAAAGCACAGTGAACTTGATACAAGTGGGTCATATATAGAGAGTTTTTTACGATTCAGGCATGCCGCCCCTGCAAAATCTCTTTAAAGGCATTTCACCGTAAACTGAAAGTGCGTGCGCCACAGGATTTGTGCTTACGATTTTATTCCTTCAGTTGTTGTAAACCTATACCAATTTGCTGTCTTACTCAAGTGTTTTGTTCTGCTTAACCCTGCACGAGTGTATGACATGCTGGTACGTCAATTCTGTGTGTCCATGAGCCGTGTCAAGGAAGTGGGTGCAAGGGGATAGCCTCTTACAAAGAACAGGGTGACATGAGGCCGGGTTAAACATGTTCAAGCAAACTTGAAATTTCGATTCTGTCAAAATCACGTTCCGCTAATACTATAGCAGTGGTCTGGTGGTTTCTTCCATTTGGGTCTCTGACCTCCTATAGGAGGAGGCGGAGCTAGCCCTGACCTTCATTTTACTTCCGCCGACTAACGGTGTACTCTCCTTCAGACATTTGTACATATGACATCACCAATAGAGTACTATATTGGCTTGCATCTGTTATATCATTTCAGTTTCAATTTTGATTTTATGTTGTATTTCCCCATGGAAAATACGTAAAGTATAACAAATGTGATACTACGTAATGTCCAGCTTGAAAATACAAGAAAATTACAAATGTATACCATAGCGGTCGATGTTTCAGTTTCAATCAATGTAAAAGAATGCTATAGAGAATTTGTTACATCATGATTGGAACTGAATTGAATTCTATCTTTACCGCGCATATATTCGGTGCAAGAAGGCACAAAGTGTATCAGGTTTGCCTGCACCACCCTGGTTGGTGTAACGTGTATCATAATCTTGTACGCAAAGAGTTGGATCAATGTATATATTGCTACACAACTGTTTTACCAAATGTTTCGGTTTCAGTTCATCGCTCAACAGTGTGAGAAGGTTGTGCTTGATCCTATCCCACATACCCAACATCGACCAATCGGGCTGAAGGTGAATGCAGCTATCACTCCCCGCACAGTTCCCCTTCGCAGACGTTTCAACCTGAGGAAAGCAAACTGGGAACAGTTTGCCGTAGACTTGGATTCATATCTTCAGGACCTGCCTGCCCTTCCTACCCACTACGATACCTTTGTAGAGTTGATCAAGAAATCATCAAGGAAAAATATCCCACGAGGATGCCGTACAAGCTACACACCAGGCTTGACAGATGACTCCAAGGTGCTGTACAACGAATACGTCAGGCACTTTGAGAATGACCCCTTCAGTGCTGACACACTTGAATGTGGGGAAAACTTGACCACTGCCATTATGGATAGCAGACGGAGGAAGTGGCAGGAGTTCATTGAATCAACAGATATGACCCACAGCAGCAGGAAAGCTTGGAAAATGATTCGGATCCTTGGGAACGACTTTACGAAATCCCAACCAAGGCCTCAAGTTACTGCTGACCAAGTCGCCCACCAACTCCTTGTGAACAGCCAGGGTAACCCTAACCACCACCCAAGAAGAGCCAAGCTCCCCCAAAATGCTGAGACAGCTTCCCAAGGGCCATCTGACTTCACAAGACCTTTCACCATGAATGATCTGTGTGGTGCTACCAAAGCAATGAAGAGTAATAAGGCAGCTGGATTAGATGACATCCTCTGTGAGCAGATCAAACATCTTGGACCTGTTGCACTCCAGTGGCTGCTTGACATGCTGAACAAATGTCTGAGTGACAACACCTTGCCAAAGCTATGGAGGAAATCCAGAGTAGTCGCCTTACTCAAACCAGGCAAAGACCCAGCCAGCTCAAAGAGTTACAGACCTATCTCCCTGCTCTGCCACACATACAAGCTCTTTGAAAGGCTCTTACTCAACCGTATCGCCCCCTTTATAGATGAGCTCCTCATTCCCGAGCAGGCAGGCTTCAGCCCAGGAAAGTCCTGTACTGGCCAACTGTTGAATCTCACACAGTACATCGAAGATGGGTTTGAGGAAGGGCTGATAACTGGAGCAGCTTTTGTTGACCTCTCTGCGGCCTACGATACAGTGAACCATAGGATTCTTACAAGGGAAATCTTTGAGATGACCAAGGATGTCAAGCTGAAACAATTGATCCAGAACCTGCTTTCAAACCGGCGGTTCTACGTGAATCTGAATGGTACCCGCAGCAGATGGCGGAGACAGAAAAACGGTCTCCCGCAAGGAAGCGTCCTTGCCCCGCTTCTTTTCAACATCTACACGAATGACCAACCAATCCATCCAAGTACAAGGAGCTACCTGTATGCTGATGATCTCTGCATTACCTCACAGAAGCAATCATTTGAAGAGGTGGAAAAAGCACTCAGTGATGCTCTGGCAGGTCTAACTCCTTACTATGCCGCAAATCACCTACGTGCAAATCCTGAGAAGACTCAACTTAGCGTCTTCCACCTTAAGAACAGAGATGCTAACCGACAACTGAGGGTCAGATGGTATGGAAAATGGCTTAAACATACCAATAAGCCGATCTACCTAGGTGTCACACTGGATCGTTCCCTTACTTACAAGGAGCACATTACCAAGACAAAGGCGAAAGCTGGAGCAAGGAACAGCATATTGAAGAAGCTTGCTAATACAAGATGGGGAACAGATGCCAAAACTATCCGCACCACAGCTCTTGCTCTATGCTTCTCCACTGCCGAGTATGCAGCCCCTGTCTGGTGTAGGTCATCCCATGCTGCAAAGATCGACCCAGTCCTGAATGCAGCTTGCAGAGCTATCTCTGGATGTCTGCGACCAACAAGAGTAGATGACCTTTATTTACTGTGTGGTATTGCCCCACCACACATCAGGCGAGAGGTCTCAGCACAGATGGAGAAAACCAAGCAAGAAGTTAACCCTCGCCACCCACTCTACAAGCGTGAACCTGCTAAAAAGAGACTCAAATCCAGACGCAGTTTTCTCCACTCAACCGAATCCCTTGATGGCACCGTCCATGGTCGAAGGATTACCCTATGGTCCAACCACCTCCAGTCTGTGACGCATCAGCTCTCCTATGAACCAAGTGAATCACTCCCTCCGGGTTCAAGTGAGGCATGGCCCACCTGGTCATGCCTGAATCGCCTACGGACAGGAACAGGACGATGCAAAGTCCTCATGCAGAAATGGGGCTACAATAGGGATGGAGAAACTGCTTGCGACTGCGGGCAGGATCAGACAATGCAACATCTTTTGGTCTGCCCCCTCCTACCACAGCCATGCACTGTCAATGATCTGGAGACTTTCAACACCAAAGCCAGATCCTGCGCTCTGCACTGGACAGGACTTGTGTAGTGACTCGAGAAGAAGAAGAAGAAGTTTCAGTTTGTTTGTTTTATTTCTCCACTTGTACAAATAAAATCAATATGACAAAAATCAACAATTTTCACATCAAAATATAAACGTGAACACTCAAAAGAAATAGATATAACTAACTGTATTATATATGTATACATACATGTATATTTCATCGCATCTTGAGGTACACAGGTGGTTGTCCAGGAGGAAACCGTTATCGATAAGCAATTTGCTTGACTGGACTGCGCTTGAACACTGTAACTGTTCATATAGTTATAAATACGTACATACATACATACATACATACACACACACACACACACATACATGCATACATACATACACTCACACATCCACACAATTATGTAGATATACACTGTATAATATCTAAGTATGCGCATGGATATACATGCACACGCATGCACATTTTAGCTCCATACTTAACACACAACAGACAAAATGACTCTCCATGCAACAATAGATTTACCAATAGACGTGTGTGTCCCTGTGTGCTTGTGGATGAATGTGTCTGCACGAATGATTTTGTGTATTAATGGATCGTGACTGAAAGGAAGAAAAACCCCTGACATCAAGGTCTCTGTGCATCTTGATTTTTAGGTGAACCCCCCCCCCAAAAAAAAAAACAAACAACAACAACAAACAAACAAACAAAAAAAATCTTTCGAACATTGTTTCCTTTCTTTTTACGTCCGTGGAAAACACCATTGTTTGGCTATGCCTTGATGGCAAGCTAGGCTATTATGTTCGTTCTTTCACCTCTGTATATATATATATATATATATATATATATATATATATATATATATATATATATCTCACTTCTAATATCTGTCGAAGCGAGGAGAATTGAAAGCTTTACATCATTACGGATACCCTTTCA
The DNA here is from genome assembly GCF_040938485.1 of Diadema antillarum. Taxonomy (NCBI): domain Eukaryota; kingdom Metazoa; phylum Echinodermata; class Echinoidea; order Diadematoida; family Diadematidae; genus Diadema; species Diadema antillarum. Next base: position 1,505,804 of record NW_027270908.1, on the reverse strand, counting down.
CATTTTTCCATCGTATATACATTAGGTGTGCAGAGACATACGCTCATGAGCGCTACTCTTCATTCTTAGTAGGAGCATGTAGGGCAAGTCGCTTCACTTACTTAAGCCAAACCATTACCGATCGAATTTTAACTCGTCAAAAGTTATCAGCCCATTCACGATCACTTCCCCCTCCAAGTTCAATGCAATCTAAAATAGGCGAATTGTGACGTGTCAACTACGCGCGACAGGAGATGGCGAGCCAACCTGCTAGATAAAAGTTTGTTTGTTTGTTTGTGTTGCTGAGAAGTGCGCTGTTGTAAGACATTGATTTGTCACAAGATACATTGTTTACGTTATACTCTTGATGATTTTTATGTACTTAAAGGATTTTCCCAGATACATAATCATGTAGATGCAGTGACTGCAGTGATATTATCAGAACACATTCTATTTTCATTTTTCTATGGCATAATGAAAGAACACTTGACTTACTTTCTTCATAAAGCAAGGGTGTTTAACTCAGTGAAACCGTCGAGGGAATGTGTTCTTTTAATGAAATTGAACTTTCATTCATCATTTTGCCCATTCTTCCGTAGCGGAGCATTAGGCCATCGACATTTTAAGGCTGTCGTATCTTCAAGCTATATGCTTATTAGACGACAGTCTTCTGCATTCACACTCCCAATACATGCGCCATAATTCAGTTAGATCATTTGATTCCCTATATATCCCGAGTTGTTCCCAATTGACGTGTTCTCTTATTCTTTTCTTCAATCTGTACACGTACTGTATATCTCAGTTATGTTCGGATGTACACACTCTATGTTTTATTGTCTTGGAAATAAAAAAGAAATGACTGTATTTCATTTATAATATATATTCAATACAGAAAATTCACAATAAATTCATTTTAATTGAATTGACAACAATCCTCCACACGATTCTGGACTGCCCTTTCTGTTTCTTCCCAGGTGATATTCCTCTTCTTAAGTTCAGCCTCTGTGTCACACCTCCAACTGTTTTTTGGCCGACCCCTCTTTCGTTCCCCTGCGGGTTCCACCAAGGAGGTATATACCTCCTTGGTTCCACAGGAGTACCCTGTGGGGTGTACGTGGTACTGGATGCTGTTTTCCTGAGGGTATGTCCGATCCAGACCCACTTCCTCGGGCGGACCAGGGAAGTGGGTACCTCCCTGGTCAGACCTGTCAGTCGAGTGACAGAACTGAACTTTATTGAATTATAATTGCGTTTTCTGCTGTGACATCATGAATTGCTGTTAATAGCCTCCTTACCCAGCAATGACGACACGCATCTTACCATAAAATGTTATCAAAAATTAAAGATCATTATCTTTTGAACGGGTTCCTCAATTTCCTCAAACATTACAGATCTGACATAGATAGCAATGAGAGCATATTTGCTAGGCGCTCCTAAAAAATTCACGTTTGTAAAAGTATTGTATCTTTTTTTTTTTGTCAGTCCGATCTTGACTGTAACTTAATCTCCCCTCTCTCGCTGTTTCTTTCACTGTATTTCTTTCCGAGATTCATCAAGTCCTGAGGAATTTTGCCTGAAAACTTATCGTCTTATGCTCATTAAATCAGCAACTCTGATTTTTTTTCATATCCCACATTGAAACGTACACACACACACACACACACACACACGATTAGATGGTAGTTGATGAATTTGTAATAGCTGCATAAAATCCGAAAAAACACAAAAATCTGCCCGACGTGAGGTAGACACTTCAATCATAATTCTCTAAAGTGTGTTGCCCTCTAATTATAAGTGAGATATGTTTACCGATTTACATCATACTGCAAATTCTGCAACCAACACAACGCTAGTATAATATGACCATAAAAGGTCCCGGAGTTTCTGTTGTACGTTATTGACCATGCTTAAAATAACTGCTTAAAAAAACCAAAAAAAAAAAACAAACAATGTTAATAAAAAAACACAGCGTCGTTAACCATGGAACTAATAGGTTAATTTTCCCTTCCCGACAGTTGGAAATTACGCTGAGAAAGTGCCCTATTTTTCCCGCTTCAACACTTCGCAATTGTCACAATCCCATTGTCACGATCTAGTAGTAGGCCGCTTATTGCATAAATGGTTGACTTTTCCCGTCTGAATGATTTATTATTCTGTCTTTCAAACAAAATGGAATCAGTGCATAGTTAGCTGAGCTGTATAATTGTAAATAAGATGGAAACAAGTCTACAATGTATTTCCAATAAGCAAACCTTGGAATGATTAGATCATGCTTTTATCGTTGCTTTCTCTGGTCGCTTACTGAAACGTGGAAACTACGAGAAAATAAAAAAGAAAGAGAATTCAACGAACCACTTCGTTTCTGTTGCCGAAAGGCCTAACGGGATGATGAAGATTCTGAAGAGGGCAGGGTACTTCTGGCTTGAATGAATTGTTCGTCTTGAAACCCAACCCATGTATTAAAGGCACAATTTACCTTTTGCAGATGAAACAAAAACCCAGCATTAGTGCTTTAAAATGGTTCGAAAATGTGAGTTAGGGATAGAAACAACCACTGTAAAAATTTGAATCCGTATAATGGATGTCAAGTGTTGTTAAATACACAAAATATAAACAATAGTTATAATAGAAATGTTTCCAGACTAAAGCGTATACAGTTATGGTTTATTGAGAAAAACACTGATATCTCCTTATATTTCAGGCTTTACAGCAAAAAATTTATATGGTAGGATGTTTTATGATACAACAGACCTACACATATGAATCAAATGTGATATCTTGAACATTTTTGAAATCACTGCTCCCAAAGGTAAACTGGACCTTTAACCATGTGCACAGTGTTTGTATTGTTCAGAACCTATTGACCATAACAAGCAGATGCGCTTATGCTAAGACCAGGAGTGCTTGAGTTATACCGAGGGATCAAAAGAGTTAAAAGTTCTTCCGCGCTATTCTCTGTAAGTGTAAGCTCACACTTTTCTTTCTTTTTTCTTCTTCTTCTTCATCATCATTCATAAGCAGCAAAGTAGGAACATGTAAGTAAGGCTCGTCTGTGGAGAGATTTTGCAGGTGCAGTAACATATGAAGAGTAACGTCGTAACCCGTTGGCGGGCCTCAGCTTGGATTACTTTCATCTAACATCGCACTACTGACACCCAGAATCCCGCGCCCCGACCCATCTCATTTTGCGTCGGATCGGCCGAAAACAAGTATTACAGAGGAAGAGGAAAACAATTCATTCTACGAAGACCAAGACGCACGAACAAAGGTCCAGATGTTGTTGCCCGTGTGGGGAATTTATGGAAGACACCAGGAGTCCCAAGAGTTAAGACGTCTCACTAAAAGTGTCCGTGGCTGTATAAGGATTCGTGGATATATCTATCTCACCTGAAGGAATAAATGGAGTTCTGACATTAACGCAACGCACCGGCGTGAGTTCACACACTCCCACGCATGCTGGAGCTAAGTGACAATTGAGGAGCGTTAGTCCGCAGCCGCGCTGATTATATTCTGTCAGATGCTATTTCTTACGAGACCACTTAATCCGAGAGATGCCGGAGGATCTTTTAATTTGCAAATGTAAACTTTGCATGGCGATTCAGGGGGGAGATTGAGACAGATCAGGATATAGATACACAGGTAGCCAGGGATAGAGATAGATAGATAGATAGATAGATAGATAGATAGACAGATAGATAGACAAATAGATAGATAGATAGATAGATAGATAGATAGATAGATATTGAGAGAGGAAGAGATAGCAGACGTTCCTTTCATTCGAAGCGCCGTATGATAACAACTGTGATCACAAGACGTCTCTTCAGTGGTATTAATCTGGCCGAGACGGGTTCCATTTCATTCTTGCGTGCGTTAACTTGTATACCAATAATGCTTCTCAGCTATACGACACGCGAGGTGTAAACACGTCCTATCTGCACGAACACTGATAGATATCAATACCGGCTTGAAGCGCTACTTTTGGAGTTAACTCCAGGTCATGTCGACGAAAATAACAACTACTCTGTCATTCGACTCATCCTAGCGGTTTCTCTACACATATGACCTTAACACTGGAATTGGTGAGATTTGCGCGGTATCGGCGTAGAGCAAAGAGGTCATAAAACAGAAAATGAAACATAAAAAAAAAAAGATAGCTCGCCTTCATCGGTTGAAATGCTCGGATAAGATATAGACGATGAGTTGGGAATGTGGTTGCCAGGTCACGGAAATGTAAATTGAGTCTGACAAAAAAAAAGCGCGCTAACAGCTCTGAAAGGAAGATTATGCATATAGAGGAACACTTGTGAATTCTTGACCTCACCGTAATTCGGCGATTCTAAACCAAGCGCCAAGCGAGTAAAGTATCTTTTCCTCTTCTCGCCTTCTCCCACGGTGGCTGAAAAACAAGGGTCTGAAATATCACTCCCTCAGCTGACAGCGTATACATATCCAGGCATGTACTATGAGCACTACGAGGGAGGGAATCCACAAAAAATCCCCCTACTCAAGTTCATTTCCCCCTTTTAAACCTCCCTCTTCGTGAAACAAAACTAAAAACATTTCCCGCATACTGCCGCCTTGACTTTTCTTTTACTCGCCGAAAGTCCCTCTTAGCTAATATAAGCAACTGAGAAGCATTTCTATAACAGGTGGCACAAAGATCTGCAGTTGCATTGTTTTTGGACGAGTTCGAGCACATTATACAAATGTCTCTCGATCAGGTCTTTTGTATTGATGAAGCTTGCGGCTTTTTGAAAATCCGTCAATACAGCATCTTTAAAAAGTGCATCTTTTACTCAAACGACGTCTTCCCCCCCCCCCTCACCTTGTAATGTTCATTGATTTGTTATACATTACAAGAATAACAACAACACTTGTCTACACTGTGAGTGGTTGTGCTACAGAACTTGGGATATACTGGGATGAAAGAACGACATGATTGGCAGTCTCAAGTGGCTTTCTGCTCCCAAGACGAAAGAACCTTCGAGAGCGATTAGTGCGTAAAATACTCGTGTGCAAATTCTACTCTGATCTTTAATACACTAAAACCCAACTACCACTCGTTAGGTAGGACAAGAAGATTTCTGTCTATAACATCATCTGTTACACTGAGAGAGGAAGTCAAAATGAAGGTGAAGAATTCATACTTATAGTACTAAAGTTTTATGACTATTCGGAGACTTTTAGTAGGGGAGATCCACAAAACGCTTCAGTGAGGCAAACCCACCGAGTGTGCGCCAAACTTGGGAGGTAGCTTTTGAACCGGGACAATGACCTCGAATGGTGCATGCTATATCACCCGTATCAAATCTCTAATACTCGTGGCGTGGCTTCGCGGTAATCTGAACTCCCAATGAATCAGGGTACAGGAATATGACAACTCGGATATGCCTCTGCTATTAACCTGATTGTGTGTTAAGACGTGAAGGCACTGGGGACATCGCGCAAATTATCTAATTGTGATGTTACAGGTGTGTGGTTAGACTTTGGAAAGAAACGAGCTATTTTCTTCCAAAAACTGTTTCGTTTCCCCAGGCGTGCGCCTCGACAATATATATATATATATATATATATATATATATATATATATGACTAATAATGTAAGGAAGTATTTATTTGTAACTTTGCTAACATGAATTTGACCGATTGAAGTCTTCTCCAACCAGCGCCAGCAGAGATTTTCGCGAGCGGTTGAAATGGGAGGTACTATTTCCCCGGATGTGATATCCCTAGATGTGATATACGGTGGACAAAACGTGGTATAACGTTCAATGATAATTGTTTCTCTGCATCCCCTGTGTCTCTAAATACACGACAGTTTTCTCTCTTATTCGATTTACACCGTCGCATTCTTTTGATAACTGCCAACTGTCACTTCACTTACTACAGAACGAAAAAAAAAAATAAAAGGAAAAGAAGACAGGGGGAAGAGCACAAGACGGAACTGCCGTTGATCCATTATGGACGTAAATGTATGAGCGAGAAACATAAACTGCCACCGCAGATAAATATGATATCAAGCAGTACCTGGGGCAGGCGCTGATTGTATGCGCCGTTGCCGATCTCTCGGCAGTGGAAAACAAGCCCTCGGAGTACCGTGACATCTCTCTTCCGCTGCACGGCGCGCTTGACGGCATGCGTAGGCACATTTCTCAAGAGTTCATCTACATGCGCGACTTCTTCTTCGTCTTCTTCATCTTCTTCTTCTCCCGGTGCTGACGATATGCGTTCGTCGGAATGAGAGCGCTCTTTTATCATGATTAGTTGTCGATTTGATAGGATGATGGTAAAGATTCATGTCCGAGTGACGGGTGATGCATCACGCTACGGAAACCCCGGTGGCGCCGATTAACGCGAGTGGCGTGGCGCGTGGCGTCATCGCACGGGCCGTTCGTCAACAGTTTCTCCAACCGTGAGTCAAACGTGTTTCAGCATCTCATTCTCGTCTTGTTTTGAGAAAAACATCATATTACACTCCGGCATAAGAAAACGGAAATCCACCTCAAAAACATGACAGGGAGGGATCGAATCTGCGCGTCACAATCTTTGTACATTTCCTTCACAACACTACCACGTTCTGCCTCTCAGATATATCGTCTGCTATAACATGACTTAATTCAGGTTTCGGGACCCGCTTATTTTGCTAGGGGAGTGGAGTGGAATTCAAGTGACATGAAGTGGCGCGGTAAAGGCAAATTTTAGCTGCGGACAAAAAACAAACAATCCTTGTAATGGTAACGATAGACCTGGTTTTTGACTGTTGAGACATCGCCGTCGTACGTTTCGATGCCTCCTGAGACCTGTACCATGCGGAATAAGAATACATGAATTGGCTCATATGCATTGGTAGCTGGTAATTTTTAGGGGGTGAAAAAATGCCCATTGGGAGCAATTCTCGTTCCACTGGACTCACTTAGTCGCGTAACAATCCGTAGAGTGAATCATTGTACCGGCGACCAGCTTTTGTTGCAAATCTGGACAATGGCCAATAGGTAAATCTGTTTAAGAGCCCATTCAAACCCGTTATCCTTCATTACTTCTTTATTCGGATCCGACTCGTCTCCACTATTCCTATTTTTGATGACGTACGACTCGGAATGTCTTTCGAGAAACTCGTAGATATCTGAACTTTCAGATGCAGCAAGAAAAAGGTGGCTGCGAGAAGATAATTATTATGTACTTGCGTGTCGTCTGAGCAAAATATTTGACAGTGCTTGGTATAGATTGGCGGGTTCGTCCATGGATCGCAAATGGTGATACCTGTGTGTGCTGTGGGTACCCAGGACTACTCTGCGGATTATACATTTTCGGAATTTAACCATGCAGTCGGGAAGTCGCAGGGTGGAACACCACTCTCCGCGGGTGAATTATGGCTACAACAGAAGGAAACTGCAGCCCGCTGGACCGGCCCGGCGGAAGTACGCGCGGTCGGTGGGAGCGCCGACGGGCGAGAGGAGATTTATTGGTAGACGCCCTGGCCAAGTTTCGGGCCCGCTAAGACCCCTGGGCCAGGGACTGGAGTCTGGTCAGAGAGTGCCGGGCTGCTTCCAGCCTTTCAGAAGATTCGCAGACTTGTTCTGGGGGAAGTCAGCCTCGAGATCAGGTAGGACCAGACATCCACAAGTAGAACACTATGTGGACCTGTAAACACTTAAACATGAATATATTGTTTTAGAGACTGGCAAAAATAGTTCTTTGGGGATTGACCATTGTTCTCATTCTTCAGTCCTTTAAAGTTAGTAACCAACTTCACAGTAATGGTGGAATTAACTTTTCCTTCCATACGACAAAGATCCCGTAAGGTTTTTTTACTCTTGTATCTAGCTTATCGGGGAATTCTGGACCATTCTGAAAGAGTTAATCTGACTAGAAAGAGTGAAAATTGGATCAAAATTGGATCAGAATTAAAGCAGTCACGCCATTGTGAAGTTTCGCTAGGGTTCACAAAACACTGCTTGAGCAGTCAATGTATAAATATGCAAATGAGTTGAAGATGTCATCACCTCACAATCGTCCATATAGTTTGTACATAGCATATTTGAATTTCCATCTTTCCCGTCCAAAGGCAATTATGTCCCAGCCTCAAATCCTATTAAACCTGACTGATTTTTTTTTTCTTTTTTTTGCAGTTATTCGTCAAGAAATAACATTATGTGCTACACCTTCTTCTAGCATAACATTTTTATATTATTTTTATTATCTTTGATAATTTCGTTTTTTTTTTTTGGTACGCGTTCATGGAAAATTGTGAGGTAATGACATCATCACCACCTCACTTATTTGCATATTCATATCAGCTGTTTAAGATTCATTTTGCAATAATGATTGACAAACATTTCACAACTTCCTTATTTTTCATTAGATTTTGATCAAATCATTTTTGCACTACTGTACGTGAAAAATTGTACCCTTTCTACTCAGACGAACAGTTGAACGGTCTGGAATTCTCTGTAAGTACCTATCAAGTGAAGGTTCAATTTTATTTCAGCTTGCACTTACCTTGTACCCCTGAATTGCCAGCAGACGTTAGGTTTCATATGAATTCATATCAATTTCTCATATAACTTCTATGCAGGGATATTGATAACTTATACTGATTATACAACCTTTCCTGTTTCTGAATCTAATTTGCCTCTATAGAATCGAGCACTAACTTACTCGTTATTGACCAACCTTCGTCTTCCAAGATAGTCGTACCAACAATTGTATACTATGTAAAGTTGATTAAACTCAAGGCGGATATACTTGTACTCTAATAATGATGGACTCTCTCGAAAATACATAAAAATACGTCTTATCTCTCTGCTTAGTCCAACATCACAAAAATAACGACGCTTGATAGACGTGATAGAGACATCATTGTATGAAAGTGCCCATAAGATCGAAGTTGATAATAGAATAGAACAATAAAAACATTTCAAGCAAGTTTGGGTTCAAGGGTTTGAGATGGTCTTTACATGTACAACACATTAAATATTATTGTTCATGAAGGCTGTCATAATAAATTATATAAGGTTCTCAAGGGCCAATGGTCTTCACAAACACCTGCTAAGATGTGACTTGAAGAGGTTCTTCGCATATACCTCCTCCCCAATTTTTCGCCTGTTTATTATAGGCAGTATGTACCCTCTTTCTGTATTTACATCTTTTTAAATTTTGTCACTTTTCAATTCCAATTCTGCAAACTTTTCACTCTGAAATATCATGAATTGTTTCTTTGAAAGTTCTGTGCTTTCGTTTTGAACTTGTTTCAGCACGACAGTCAACTTTATCGGAATTTTTGCAAATTAAGTGCCTCAGACATATTTCGTTTAATTCTCCTGAGAACATGTGTTCTTATGAAATATACGTCAATCATAGCTTGATATAGGACCTAGTGTCCGTTAAAGAAACCCATTGGTCCAGTAAAAGCCAACAATGTTTGTAAATATGTGCGTTTCGTATGTATCAGCTTCATCTTCGGCGGCAGGGATAGAACTGGTCTTGGAACTTTACACGATTATACAGACTACAGCTACCTACGCAGTGTCGGCTAGAAAGACCCACGTGCGTCCCTTCACTGCAAAAAGTCCGGTGTTAAATATGAAACACCAAGCTGGTGTTAAATTTCCGGTGCTCATTCATGGTGTTAGATTAACACCTCCGGGTGTCATTTCAAAATTCAAAATTGTTTTTTTGAATAGTTTCTTAGTTACTGCACTTCTTGTTAATTTTGAACTTCAACAAGACGATAAAGAATTTTCCGATAAAGTACTTGATTTTTGAAAAAATGTGTAAACACATTTACACCACAGTAACACCAGTTGGTGTGGTCCCCTATTGAAGCTGGACGGGTGTTATACCATTGAAATTAACACCACCAATATCAAATCAACACCTTGCGGTGTCATTATTGAATTAACTCTAGCGCAGTGTCAAAAATATCACCAGCCACAGTGTCAAATTAACACCACGAAGTGCCAGGCGAACACTTTTTAACACCGTCACAATACATTTTCAACACCTGTAGGTGTTGTCCTCTATTGAAGTTTGATCGGTGTTAGATTTAACACCCATGGTGTTAAATCTAACACTGATGTTTTTACAGTGTTGGTTATGTGACTCTCTTGCATCCACCATTGGTGTAAGCTGTTTCAGAAGTGTGTAAACGATCACGGTAGTTATTTGAGAACTAGTCTTCGCCGACAAGTAACGAGTGTCCCATCTACAACGTACCATGCACACATTGATAGGGCATGTGTATTCTGCACATGAGACTCCAGTTAACAATGAAGTATCCACTGACATCACATGTTGGTTTAGGTATTTGTTATGTTTTTGAAGTCATGTTTTTATTCATTATCATAGTCATTGTTTTTAACAAATTTGCTTTCAGCCAATCAGTTGCAAGGATTTCAGTAGCTTTTAACAGTTTGTCAGAAAAAAAGTATTACAAAATGCTTCACGAAATGCCCACCTGAAATCCCTTAACAACATTCGACGAATCGTAGATTGGGTCATTTGTTGTGTTTTGACGGATGTGTGCTGTCATTTTACTGCTTTGTTTGAATTATACACCTTTTTTTTTCCTTTTTTTCTTTTTTGCTTGGGCACACGTTTATTGTGCCTTCATTATCCGAGGCCGCGACCTCCATATCATATCACAGTATACCTATCACATATACCAAAATAAGGTCTTGCTTTGTGTGTGTGTGTGTGTGTGTGTGTGTGTGTGTGTGTGTGTGTTTGTTTCAGTCAAGTAGATCTTATGACCACTTCAGATATCGAGCTAGGTTTTAGAGGACACATTCGAGTCTACATCTACGTGTTGGAAAAGGTCTCTCTCTCTCTCTCTCTTTTTTTTTTTTTTTTTTTGCACGTCTTTTCAGATGCATGAACTGTGGTAACCCAATATCCACTGATTGCTGGCGTATAAAATTTGGCGTCGTCAGAATCGTGTGTGTGGACGCTTGGTTATGCATGCACGGCAGGATATACTGTTATGTAACTCGTATTGTGTCTGCTGCCTATTTTCTGTAAACAAGTCAGGGAATAATTAGGTCTAAACCACTCTTGATCCGTATCAATACTCTCAAGAAAGAAAGCAATTCTGAAAAAAAAGAAGATACATTCATCCTCCCGCTATAATGCCGTAATTCGCAGGGAGGCCCCAAATGACGGTGATTAATTAGTCCTTGGAGAATAAGTGATTACACGCCCTCTTTCGGCTGACCGTGCGAATCATTCGAATGTTTATTCGCGGAGTGAGCCACGTCAAATCGCCAAAGAAATTGCTGTGATCCTCTTTCATATTCTTGTTTTATATCCAAGCAATAAAACGAGCAAAAAAATCCCGTAATTGCTCTTACGCATACAGATGGTATCGTCACCCGTGAAATGGCGTAACTATCAATGCACTCATTGGTGAGACCAGGGAGGTTGGAAGAGACTGCGAATGGTTAGACTGCATTGTCGACCGTCTCTCCAACACAGTCGTCTGGCGTTGTTTAGAAAGCACAAAGATATCAACAACAACGATAACAACTACATGCAGTCAACCGCCAATAATCTGTGGATGATTTGTAAAGATAAATTGCAACTTTTATGACTCTGTCTTGAGAAATTCAGATTGAAAAGTTAGGTTTTTGCGCAAGGTCACCTCGCGATCTACTGCATCGTACAGAAGAAGACAGGCAACATTATCGTACGCTTCCTTTTTCGGTTCAATCAGTATACGCATTACAATGAGCGATTCGTCAGCTGAGAACTAGAAAGGCGCTGTTGTATTCTTAAATTTGAGCATAAACAATTAAAAAAAAAATCAATCTTCAAGAAACATAATAGCATATCTAATCAAGAGTGGGTACATCTATAAGCATTGTTCCAAAAATATGGGTGAAAAGCAAGCTTGCGTGTTTGATTTTGAAAATTTTTTATTGAAAATGAAAATAATTAAACATTTATACCATAATGTAGAGGATATCAAACTCTACAACGTGATACCAATGACCAGGACCTCTGTACTCCCAAAAATTGTGATATTAACGCCTTTCTGGTTCTCAGCCGAAATGGGAAAAGCGCAAAGGTTACAAAATAGTGGTTTTTTGAAGGTTTGCAAGAGGAATCATAAAATGTCTGTTTTCGTGTGCTCGTCAATGTTTCAAGGTGAAACACTTTCTGATTACCTATTAAGCTGATCTTGTTGCTTTTCGTTTATGATATCGTACAGATAATAAGGGATATATCACTTAAACTTAGGAGAGGATGGATATCAAAGCACAATTCCACACGTAATATTGCTCTGAAAGAGAGTAACATCAAATTATAGAATTGAAAAGGGTTTATAGAAACAAAAATCAAAATCGGACTTAAATCGAAAAGTGTCTGCATCTTACATTTTTACATACTTTAACTAAAAGGTATAATAGTGGCCATCATAATTATGTTCATATTAGCTGAGATGATTATGTTGTAGTCTCATCATTCTTTCCATGGCTTGTTCGCATCTTAAAAGTATTTCTTTTTGGATCAATTCAGCAACGGTAAGTCCCTTTCCCCTTGAATAATTATCTTTTTTTTTTTGCTTTGTTATTGTGGCATGAGAAACATTAATTTGATACAGAAGATTTTTTTTTTCACAAGCTGATTTCATTCGGTGAAAAAAAAATGAATAAGATAAGACGATAGGACTTTGGTCATCCAAATATGCAGTTCTAGAGGTTTTTTTTTTTTTACCCTTCAGACCGAACTTTTTTTGTCTTTATTGCTATTTCATTCAAATCATTGGAATGTAGTCATCATGTCTCGAATTGAGGATTTCAACAGAGTAATGTTTTCGACTGATATACTTGATAGATATCAATCGCAAAGTAAGAATGAAAACTACATCACTCTTGGTGAAAGAACGCACACGTACTTATAATTCATTTCGTAGCTGTTGTTGAACTGGATAACTGAATATCCACTACAGTATGAACATGTTATAACAAAAGGCTAATTTGTAACCGCCGACTTCTGGATACTGATCTGCTACGCTACCATTCCTGGACTTCCATACAATCCCCAAATAAGTGCGAATATGCCTCATTACTTTGATAATACAAAAAACACAGATCATCCGAACCATACCCATAGTTCAACAAATTCACTTTTGTGTAAAAGACCCAATAAAGAAGTTAAAGTGGAATTATCCTGAGTTTCACGATAAGAGTTGTATAAATTTGAATCTTGAATCTTGTCATTTTTTGTTTTACTTTCTTTAAAAATGTCTCGAATTCCTTTTCAGTGAAATTCCGTGGAAAAAAAAAACTTGCTATCTATGCTCTATGCTGTTTATCTGTACTTGAGAAGAGTATAATGTCTAAACACACACACACACACACACTCATAATATATCGGTACCCTATATATTATGTGTACGTATAACAATTCCATTCTTCTTCCTTTTTAATGAATCTTACAGCGTAGAAAATTATTAGAGCGCCATCTACCGTTTTGGGGCTGTGTACCTCATTGCCATAATCGTTCTAGTCACTTTATGAGATTCTAGAATCAGTCTTCCGTGGATTTCTTGCAGGTTTTTGTAGACACTTCTAATAATAATAATGATGATAATAACAATGACCAAAAGAAGTCATCTGTCAAAAAGGTCTTCTATCAAAGGAGACCCCCCCCCCCCCTAAAAAAAGGGGGCGGCGTTGGTTCAATTCAAGGGTGTTGCGTCCTCACTAGATATACACTTTATTATCTGACGAACTTTTGTGGTATCTGTTGTCGCGCTTCTTGCCGCATCGCGTTCTAATATTAGCTACGTTTCTCCCGCTGGTCAATGTGTTTCCACAGGTCTCTATTTTTGGAAACAACTTTTATCGAAGTGAACATTCTATTCCAGTTTACCTGTGTTCTTCTCTGGAATGCCATACTCTCTTGATCTTGTAATTTCGACGATACTAAAAAATGGCCAGGCAGATTGGAAAAATATACCCCCATTTGTAACATCCTCTAGTCGCAGGTTGACATCAACTTCGTCGCTATCTATTTTTTTAATGGCAGCGAGAAAGAGAAAGAAATTCGTGCCTATTATAGAGGACATTGCCTATCGCTATATGTATGTGATTGTTTAGATGATTATAATTAGCTCACTCATTTGCACATTCATATTGGCTGTTTAAGACGTGTTTTGTGAAACTTTGCGACTCGTCACGATTTCATCCTTTGATCAAATAATTTCACTGTTCTGTTTGTACAGATTTATTTTTCTTCTCAGACTAACTTTCGGCTGATCCGAAATTCCCCTTTATTCTTTTTCCAGAACGGAGTTTAATAAGTGCTGTAAGACGTTTTCCTCGTTGTTTCTTTTCATTCTCCCCTTGCCCATAACTATAGAGTGTGGACCATTGATTTAAAGGTCAAGACGAAATTGTGCTATCTATTCTTTTCTTCTTCAGCCAAACACCCCCGAACAATGGTGACATTACTCCGCAAAGTCAAAATTCCCAGCAATATGCATTACTGCACCATTATACTTTGCATGCACATCACAAACGTATGCAATTTCATTTGAAATTATACAAAGAGGCATATTATCATAATGACATATCTTTTCTGAATCGTCCATACTCGTACCTATATATTTCTTTGTTGGACAAATATAGTCTCAAGCAATAATATTGTTCATGATAGTCTTGTCATTTACTTTTTCTTTTATCAAACAAGCTTATGTATCGAATATATTCATTCATATTAAATTATTTGGTTCTTTATCAACACATTATTTTGTCAATTAATAATAATAACACATTTACATAGCGCATTTTCCATAAACGTCCATGTGCAAATGCTCTTTACTATTGGATCATTAATCAAAACAAGTGAGTTTTTAGATATGTTTTGAAGATGATGAGAAATTGCTGGTTGCGGAGAGTTTGGGGTAGGTGATTCCACAGTTTAGGAGCTGAAGCAGATGAAAATGTTTTATCACAAAGTGTGGCCAGCATCTTGGAAGTTGGATGATTCAGTGTGATGCCTTGTGAGGAGTGTATGTTGTACCGGGATGGATGATGAATGGTTATGAGTTCGGATAAGTAAGGAGGAGCTAGACCGTGGATACATTTGAAACAGTGAGCTGAAGTATCTTGTAGTGGATCCTGATGAGAAGCCAGCTTAGTTGACGGAGGACAGGTTGCATGTGAGAGGATTACCCTATTATTGTTAACACTTATTTTGAAATAATGCAGAAAAGCATATGCAAACAAAGTCTTTGATCCGTTAGCATGTTTACAAGGAAACTATAGTCACCTCAGAGAGTGGCGAGTAGCGAGGGCGTAAGCCAGATTCACGCACTGCAAAACATGAAGTCACCCATTTCAAACCCTAGAAGTACAGGGCAACCGTCAATCCATCGATACCGCCATAAGCAATGTAAAGTTGCGTTGGTATGCTGAAGCCGCTGCGACTGGGCTGAAAATCAGTGTCCAGTTGAGATGCTTCAAGATGACACCTCCGCAAGGTGTTCCATTGCAAATTAGTATGCATTTATAGTAATTTGTTTACTTATGTCATTGTGCCTATGGGCGACGTGCTAAAGAGTATCGCACACATCCGCATTGTCCACGCGTCAAACCGCCGAGGTATCGATTTAACAAGGGGCTCGGGTCGGAATAAACGCTCGCCATTCATGCCGGTTTCAACATCGCCTATAATTGTGTGGCTGGATAAGGGGGCTCAATCGAATGTATCGTTCAGTCATTCACATACCCCTTTCTCCGCGTGAAGGGTCGCGTTCAGGCCGGAGAAAGGGGAGTATTGACGTGACGAGAAAAACCAAAGGACCGTAACGGAGTAATCGCGCAGGCGCACAATCGCACCATTCTGTTCACATTTTCGTCTTATGTCCGTCCTTTCTAATCCCCCAAGATTGAAAAAAGGGTCATAATTTGCTCACTTCAGTGCTTCCTGAAGTTAGCAGGGAGAAAAATAAGTCAAAGACGTTCCTCCCCTTAGACGTGTACGTCAACGTATGTCATTAAACCCGACTGCTTCACACTTGATCTACCAAGCGTAAACGCCCTATTCATTACGGTCCCCACGTTGTAATCAAATCCTTGTTCGCTTTGTAAACGACTCTGTGTAGAAAGTGAGCCCCACTTGTGACATACGGGGACGGCAGTCAGAAGCCAGGCCGCCTCATCATTCCTGTGTTTTTATGACCGACCGGAGACAAGAGAACGGAAATATGAAAATTGCGACAGAGAGCGAGGGTTAACGGCGATATCCGCTACGAGGATTACACGCGACCCGTTACCACCTGCCTTCTCGCAGAGAAGGTGTGAATCTCCGTGACGTTGTCGCTGCGCTGTGAGCTATCACCAAGCTTTGCCCGAGATGAAGCGCTGCTCAGAACGCCGCGGGAGAGTAGCCGTGCGTGTATTTTGCCGAACCGGAATCGCATGTCGAAGAAGCAGCACAATTTGAATGCAAGAAAACAGCCACAATATTTGGATGTAAGATGCAAGAGGCATGAGGGAGACTGAATCGACATTTAACGCACTATGTTATCTGTGAAAGTGAAACACCATGTTTGGGCAACTCTGAAAGTGTCCATATGTTCTCATTGTGATGTGAGATGAGTTAAAGCGTCAATACAGTTGGTGAATGGTGTAAGGCACGATGTCGGAGAAGTCAAGGCATCCGCCGCGGAGGACGATCAGCGTCTATCAACGCGACCTGGATCGGATAATCAGTGACCTACAAGGTGGCGATGCAAATGACAGTGCCAACAAGCAAGACTCCTCACCGGTCGTCAAATTTCCGACGGTGCCCAGAGCCCACAAGCGTCATGTGGCTAAGACGCCAAAAACGAAGAGAAAGAGAACACCACCTGTCGAGGAACTCACCGAGGAGACGCCCAGTTTGGACCCCGACAAGCTGCAGCAGTTGGAAACCACCGCCTTCGCAGCCCTGCAGGTGATCCAGGAGACGGTGGTCTCCATCGACAAACTCCACGAAGCCAAGGATGATGAGGACGATGTGGAGGACAGGGCATCCCGTGGGGTGAGTACGTACGACAGTGGGGTTAAAGTGAAAGAAAAAAGGACAGATCATGTCGGAAACGCAAATTCACGCGGATTCCAATCAGCAAGTCATGGCCTGGAGCCTATGTCGCGTAAAGACCACGCGTCTCACAAGGAACGCAGTGATAGCGGTGTCGGCACCATCAGCAGTGTAAAAAGCTCTGACATGAGCGCTCAAAGACTAAGATCAAGATTGAATGAGCTCTTAGATACAGAACCAAGCATCCAAAAAGGCGAGCATGATGGGAGGCGGGCCATCGAAAAACCAGTACATAGAATAAACCGCGACTTTGAAATCGACACCAAGGAAAGACTGTCGCAATTCAAGGCAATAGGTGACAAGGGAAAATTAGCACTTGGTATTTCCAAGCCTGCAATCGATATCAAGGAACGGCTTACAAATTTGAAAGAAAAAGTGGAAACCTCCATCACATCTCCGAGGAAAAAAACCGATGGTCATCATGAAACGTGGCAAGAGAAATCCAAATTAGCGCCGAAGTCAGCCAAAGATACAAACCCTCTAACTTCTCATTCTGTTTCTAAACTGGCCACGCCATCACCATCTCGCCGGAGAAAGCATCTCAGAGGACTCCCCGACAAAACAGAAGACAGCTCCGGCAGCGGCACTCTGTCCAAGACCACCGTGGAAATCGAACCTGCCACATCGAGGGCGGCGTCGAATTCCGTGTCGCTGGATTCGAGCATGGTGTCGGACAAACCAACGCGATCGCGAGTGGATTCTTGCACGCAGACCGACCTCCACCTCGCTGCGATGAAATTGCTCGCTCTCAAACTGCAGAGTATGGGAACCGTGGAAGAGGAGCGGAGAACATCCCCTGCTGCATCTCCCAAATCAGTTCGCTCCTCCTCCAAGAACAAGAGCGGGGCCCACGCCCTGGATGATGCTATCAGTAAGACCAACGTCGTCATGGCAACGGAAGATAGTACGGCCGTGGACTCCACCGCTCCGAACGGGGGCAGTTCCAAGGAGGAGGGGAGCTCGGAGCTGGAGAAACTGAGAGAGGAGAACGAAAAGCTGGAGAGACAGCTGAAGGAGACCATCGAATTCGAAGTCCAGGCCATGAAAGCCTACCTGAAACTGGTCAAGCAGCATCGTCATCTCAAGAGGAAGCTTAAAGGTAGGTTTTCAAACAGGGTGTGGGGAAAGACAGAAAAAAAAACATCTTTTATATCATGCCTCAAGTTTGGTCCCTTGAGCATAGTTGTATTGTTTATTCTGCAGTACACTAACCGCAGATGACCCGAAGAGTCGTAACGAATGGCATGAATAATGATGACTTAGTGTATGTATACATATCTTCAAGGGCCGGTATCGTTTTGGTTGTTTTTTGCGCAATAATTAGAAACCATTTATATGAAATATCGTAGAGCATACAATTCTAAGAGGAATAAAAGTTCGTTTGATGAAAACCGGTTTTGAAATGGCTAAGATATAAAAAAACAAAGTAAAACAAAGTGGGACCACCTTTTATTAGGAATCCCTTTGTTGTTGAATATCTAAGTAATTTAAAAACCGCTTTTCATGAAATAAACTTTTAATTCCTCTTGTATGCTCTTTGATACTTTTTTTTTAGTGGTTTCTAATTATCTCGCAAAAAGTTATCCCCACCGCAGCCAAAACTATACCAGCCCTTTAATGTGTGTGAATACACACATACTTTGGAATATATATTTGTGTGTGTGATGTATGAGTGTATGCTTACATACATGAGTATCAATATTATACAGTAAAGTGTTATATTCTGCTTTGATGACAAGATACGGTGCAGGTGATTTATTTACTTTTCCTTTATCATTTCCTTCATGTTTGAATGTGGTACATATATTCTGTAGTTGTGTTACTCACAATAACCTTAATGTACATACCATTTTGCATTGTCTCGCTCGTCTTCCGTGGGAACGATACATCAGAAAGCATTTCATGACTGGATAACGATCAACACAAACAAGATAAAACCTCAAGACTCAATTTGAAAATGCAGTCAATGCTGATAACATATATAATCAGTATTCTTTATTCGCTCCTGGAGTCCTTCCATGGGGGCAGAAAGAACCCTCATTCCTAAAATTGCTCCAGTGCCAACCAGAGCAGACTTTAGAGGGATGGTACAGTTTTGGTTGAGATGGGGCTTCAGGTTTCCAACGCTTTTTTTAATGATGATTTTTTTTTTAAAGATAATAAGAAACCTCTTATGAGATATGAAAGAGCATATAAATGTAAAAGTAATTCAAAGTTTATTTGATGAAAATTGGTCTTGAAACGACTGAGAAATCCAAAACAAAGCGATCGTAATAAAAGTTGGGACCCACTTTTTATTAGTATCGCTTTGTTTCACTATCTTTTTGATATCTCAGCCATTACGACAAAACCAATTTTCGTCAAATAAACATTGAATTCCTCTTCGAATTAAATACTCTTTAACATTTTATAAAGTATTTGTAAGTATCTCGCAAAATAGTTAAAAGATGAATCCTCACCTCAACCAGTACTATGCCATCCCTTTAAATGTTTGGTGATTAGTAATGATGATGATGATGAGGAGGAGGAGGGTGAAATGATCCTTTATCATCATATGATTCTCACAATCAGAACATTGAAGATGGAATAAAATGGATATCAAATCTGTATAAAGGAATATGCCATTAAATAAACGTAGAATGCAGTGAGTTCTTTACTAACTTTTAACCCCCTCCTCCCACTTATGAAGTCAACACTCACTCTGCATTTTGATTCTGGCAGTATAAAGGAAATCACACGTTATATATTATTCAATATCAATTTACCAGAGGCACCAAACATGCCAGAGTGATGAAGGTAACTATTGTTCTCCCTTAGTATCACTGACGCCAGCGCGAATAAGAGATATGGGATATCATTGCATCATTTAATTAGCTTTCTATGCCTGCTTGAGCAGTCATATTGTGTATATACCGCAGCACTGAATTCATTTTGCCGAATGAGACAGAAACATTTTAGCACTGATTACGCACACATGGGACATATCTCAAATTGGCAACGCATGAAGTCAGCATGTCATGTAATCGCTTACATCAGATAACCCTTGCATTATCAACAGGTGAATATCAATTACAAAAGAAATTGAAATTGCTGTTTGTTTTCGACAAATTGCATCGGAGCTTATCAAAAACACTTCAAACTCGAGTTGTGGTCTCCTTAGATGATTACATGTGATACTTATCGAATCAAATTCTCGCGTTTCTCTGTCAGGTTTTATTCAACAGCGTAAAAATATCAATAAAGTTAAAGAAAAACAACTCTCGAATGAAAAAGAATAATTCAAAAAGGTGGGAAAATTACGCAATTCAACACTAATGAGAAAATAATAATGCCAGTGAATGAGTATAGCATCAAATAAACAAAATGTTTTAAAACTATTTTAGAGCATTTTGTACACTATTGTTTGCTTTTGGTAACAAAGTCGTAGAGATAAACTATCCATATCCTCTTTACATAAAGTGAAATATATCTTTTGGCATACCAATGCGAAACTGAGAGGACACGCTAGCGTTAAATAACATAGTAAAGGCACCACAGACACCCTTATATTTAAAAGTAGTTATCAAGGTACTCTATTTCTACGTACCAAACAGGTCTGGAGTTCGAATCTAATTCTTCGTCAACTCCCCCCCCCCCCCCTAAATTTGCACTTTTCCTCACCAAATTATAGATAGCTTTGATAATGAAAGTGAAATGATATGAGATGAAGAGGGAATGTTAGAGGTTTCATTAAAAACCACACCAAAGGTTAGAAAATTATGGAAATATAAATTTTGGCGTGTGAAAGCGGGCAACACCAGATACGAAGATTGGAGGATGTGATTGGTAGTGACGTCATCATTTCGCTAGCCTTCCATTTAGTCATTTCCGTATATTCTTTCTCCTTTTTCTTTTTGAAACCAACAAGAAAAGTAGTATCACTCGCATTACGTTATTGTAGTCTTACGATAACATATCTATCAGTGAGGACTTGTAGAAGAGGAAAAGTGGTGTATTTGCTAAATTATCGACAAAACCACGATTTTCATATTTTCTATATAAATTTTACCCCCATGATAAAGTTGCAGATGGTTTGATATGTGATTTGCGACCAATATCACTCTTCGGTAAAGACATGCGAGACTTCAAACAACTCTGTTGTCCTGATTTTAACAAAGTTGACAAGTGTTCAAACAAACTGGAATATAATGATGAATTATGCTTTTTAATTAGTTCCACATAGAAATGGCATGAAGCCATTCTACTCGGCAACAAACAACATGAGTAGTGAATGACTGTATCGTGTTCGCGTGCATCTAGACTGTTTCTAGATTTTCACCTATCTTCATAAGATCATAATGTTTCATGGAAAATCCATGTTCACGTTGACGTATCATTGAGACTGCCAATATTTAACATAAGAAGATATTAACCCAACTGGACTGGAAGGAGTGGTGGACATAGTTTTCATATGTGTGGGATATTAAAGTGAAAGTAATTGCTATCATTAGTCGTTTGTACAAGGTTTAACGTGGCAGACCCGTTTGTTTAATACTACTCTTTTGCTCTTAAATTCCTAGTTCCAGTATACCAAACCCTAAGTATCTGAATAGCTTTAGCTTGAATTCATCGGCATACCGTTATATACAAGACAGTAGTGTACTTTCAAGCTTCGAGTAATCGTAACAATCGGATCGACTGGTGCTTTGGGCTCACAGCGGGTGATCGAGAGTCTCTTATTGACAGCGATGAGCTCCCTATCTATACCCATGTCCCATATTAGCCTCTGCTGCTCATTGTTACTGCCTGCGATTAGAGGTTTGGTAGAAGATATAGAGGTAGGGTTCGATGACTGCTCGCTAATCTATTTCAAACCCATTCACGTCTGTACTTGACAGATTGTCACCAAATTCACCCATTTTCCACCCACGTATGCATTTTATTTCCTCTTAAATGACACCCCGCGAGCCTCCTCCCCTCCCCACCCCATCTACGCCAAGTGGCGTTCCGCATATTACAACTTCACCTACTTTAATGACTATAAAGAAATGTACACCAGGGTTGTACTACAATGACGCCACGATAATAACGTCGTTCGGCCACTGTCATGCTGGGTCGGATTGACAATAGGGTTTTGAGAGAGCGCGAAAGAATGGCGGCGGCCGCCTTTGTCAAAACAAGAGGAGATTGATGCTTTAAATTAAAGATAGTGAGGAGTATTACCCTTGAGCCTGTCTTGTTCCGCTTTGTGCCAGTAATCCAGTGTGTTATAGAGAGATGCCACTCTGATCTATATTTAGACCGATAGTTTCGAAGTGAAATTCCACTCGATAATCATGTTGATTTTATAACCAGATGAGAGAAATAAAACATACTATAAACATTAAGAGCTCATTAAGAATCCTTTCGAAATTAACAAAGTGATGTGATTTACTAGTATCACGGACTTTCACCACAAAGCCGTATCGGTCAACAGCAACACCGTTATGCAGATTAAAGATAAACTGTTCACGTCATAAACTCACAAACTATTTTCAATTACAGTGATCGTAAATCTACTTTCAATGCCATCTTTAAGGAATTTTGAAAGATTCAAATCATATTCCATAATTATCTTTATCATTGTTATTATCATTATTATTATTATTATTACCATCATTATGATCATCATTATTGTTATCATTATTATTATTATTATTATTATTATTATTATCATTATCATTATTATTATCATTATTACTATTACTATTATTATCATTACATGTGTATTATTATTATCATTATTATTGTTATTTGGCACTTCAACAAAAGATACAAATCAAAAATCGTATAATATGATATAAAGAATGAGGTGATTATAGGTCCATACAGCTGATTGCCAGGGGAGGAAGAGGCGAACTTAATCATCTTTTTCATCAAAATGATTTAATGTTGTAATACAGCAGAACTGACCGTTCAGAGATGAGACTAAAATTGCCCAGTTTTTACAGACGTGAAAATTAGTTTGATCATTATTTCATTTACTGAGCAAGTTGAGAATTTAAAAGTTCATAACTTTATTACCTCGTCTATTTTGCATATTGTGATATTGAAAAATATTTCTTTACAGAGCAGACAAGTAATACAAGTGCGTGAAGCCTCACAATTCCGTTGTACGTTGCATTTCACATTTTTAATGAAATTTTCTTTTCCCGTTTGTTTCACTTTGTTCTTCACTCAAAGTCTACTTGTACACGGATTGAACCTTATTTTTTTTTCATCGCTTTAATAGTGATGGTGTTATAGGGAAGGACAATGATAACGGAGAGAATTTGTGAAGGATTCGTAACGGAAAATGGAAAACGGAAAATATGATGTTATGAATATAGAGTAATATCGATGCTTTCAATAATGTTTATACGCTCTTGTATGGGAAGTGAAAAGTCTCCGTTCTGTGTCCCTCTTTCCCACACTTTCTTCGATGAAATCGTTGTGTAGATGATTTGCTGTTGAGGCATGACTAGCTGTAGATCCAAAGAGGGTTATTGGAGCTAAAAATAGCGACGCAAAGGTAGTTATCACGCCATTCACTGCTTGAATGTAAGCTGTATCATAATTATCCTTATCAAGACTTCAGCTAGGTCATATCTCTTGGTGAAACTTGCATTGGCTGTTTGAAACCAAAATATGAGCGATTAGAAAGCTGATATTAGATAGAGCAACGATGCTTCCAGCGGTGATTGTTTTAAGTAGCCCTTAGTTTCTGTAAGGAGGTACAGTACTGATATGCGACCGCTTGTATATTATTATCTTCTTGTTTTTCTGCGGCATGATTAGTATTTGATTCTAATTTGAGGCATCTTTTCTAATAATTGTATTATGAGTATAAACTAACTAATCATTAGTACACCCACATGACTATTGTATGTATGTACTTATAAATGCAGTCATAGATACAATAAAATGTATATAATAGGTCTTTATATAAAATGTCAACATATATATATATATATATATATATATATATATATATATATATATATATATGGAGAGGAAGAGAGAGAGCTGTTGAATGTGTGTGTGTGTTTGTGTGTGTGTGTTTGTGTGTATCTATCTTGCTAATCTGTTCAATCTTTAAGAGCCAAAAATCAATAAGACTTTAATAGACTGTTCAACGCTAATTCAACTCGCTATACCGACTCATTTCCGCCAAATTATCATGTTACACTCCTTATTTGTCCTTTTTTTTTTGTCATTTGATCCCGTGTTTGTTGTAACCATCGCCCTGTCTTACTATCATTCTTTTATATTGATGAAGCTCTTCACGCCCGTAATAATAACCATATCAAAAAGGGCCTGCAAGAATGTGCGTGTCACATATAACATGTAATGTAGATGAACTCTGTATGTACTGCATGAGGAAGTAGCGAAGTTCCATAACTTTGGGATAACTTCAGCCGGTGAACAGATTGTTCTGTTTGACTTCGGACTCAGATAAAGATGTGAGATGGCACTTTCTCTTTCTCAAAAGGTGAAAAAAAAATGCCGCGAAGAGGGGCAAAATTTAAGGTTTCCGCCTCACATCCAAATGCCATGTGTTCGTTCGTGAGACTTCACACAAGCCAGGGAGATTTGCAAACGATATGAGAGCCATTGTTACTTTTTTTAGACGGAGATAATCCTCTCTAAACCAGGCTCTACGTTTTCTAACTTGAGAATGCGTATTTCCTCTTTCAAAACTAAGTAGAAGAAGAAGAAGAAGTACCAGCATGCAGATCGAACGTGAAGATTAGGATGTGAACACCATTATACAGTCGGCCACTCTTAACTAATACAGCCGTACCCATAACATATGTATACACATCACACACACGCACAAAGACAGTGTGTTCACGAGATTGAACTTGTTGAATTTCATGTTACAAACATTTGATTTGAGTCTCACATTGTATAAAGTGGCATAGCTGACGTGCTATAACATCAATCTAATTAGCATGATTTTGCTTATTATGTAATTATACTTAATACGTTCCTCCGAATATCCACATCAAATAAATGGCAGTGTTATCATACACACATAGTGTAACACTGAGTAAATGACGTAGTCATTCTATACCGTTCATTGCATTGATGCAAAATTATATTTCCACGTAGCAGGACTATATATAAGCTGGAAATACTAGTAAGTCTTGATCTCACTATGTTTGACGAATATAGTAATGAAATACAGACATTTCATCTTAGCAAGGGCTATTTTACTGTTTGCGTGCAGAAGATTTCTTTTGTTAACTTTAAGTCGACAGCACACAAAATGTTTGATCCAGATGTCGTTGTTAAGTCGATATTTAGTCGTGTTCAGTCCTCTTTAATGTAGCACATCTCCTATACCACACATCAGGGGCCACACGTGTGGCACTCAAACTACAATGTTTTATATCCCTCTAGGTTTTTATTTGCGAGAGAGATCTTATCTGTTTCTTCATCAAATTGTTCTGGTTCAAAAACTCACCTAATCACCGTATTGTGAACGCGATCTCTAGCGTTGTGAAGTACCGGTAATTGTATTATAATCGAGACATATTGATGCTGTCATCCTGTCGTTAGGGAGAGTGAGATGATTTTGGCAACCCTGAAACAGATAAAAATAATTATTCGTCAATATGTTCATTACATTCGACGACAAGGTTTTTCTTTAGCTTCTGACGTCTACGACAGTTTAATGTTATGCGTTCAGTTCACACAAATCAAGCCAGACATTAATACGTGACGCAGATGTAGTGTAGCACGACTTATCACAACCGTCATAACATGAAAGGCTGATTCGTCCCGCGGTATGCTTCAAAACACAGAAAGTCGAAAGAGACAGTTGAAAAAAAAAAGATGAGCTGACTGTTTAATTTCTATGGTTTGGATGACCTGGATTATACAGGGTGGCCCAAAAAGAACGGAACACATAAGATCTTTGATTTGTAAATATGTCATTATTTTGCATACTATTGGAAAGGCCATTCTTTTTTCAATAGAATGACACCAAGTTCTTTAATTTTGGTTAATGCGTTATGATTTTAGGACCATTTTTGTCAACCCTTGCAATTTTCAAAATGTGATGATTTTGCACTCTCAGAGATACCGAAACCAGCGAGAATTCGGCTTGCCATAGAAACAGTAACGCACAATGTGTCGAATGTGGGGTGGACGGTGTGATTGTCATTGTTCGTTATCATTGTGAATAATGTGAATTTCATTGTTGATATCATTGTGAATGCTACTGGTTGTATGGCAAGCCAAATTCTTGCTATTTTCGGTATCTCTGAGAGTGCAAAATGATCACATTTTGAAATTGCAAGGGTGGACAAAAATGGTCCTAAAATCGTAACGCATTAACAAAAATTAAAGAACTTGGTGCTATTCTATTGGGAAAAAAATGGCCTCTCCAATGGTATGCAAAATAATGACACATTTGCAACAATATTGCTGAAATTAAAGATCTTAGGTGTTCCGTTCTTTCTAGGCCACCCTGTACATTGTGATCACCAGTACATTAATGAGGTGCTATCCCACCCCTATACCCCGACCCGCTCTGAACTTCACGCACGTAAAATCATAACAGACATCACATAGCAACAGGTGTCAATATGAAAATAATGTGGTTGGCAAACCCACGTGAAACTGTCATTATACACTAATCCACTGTTGTTCTCCCGCCCAAGAAACATGTCTCCCGGATGAGGCTCTCTGAAGAGCATGTTCACAAACGCGTGGCGGAGTGCTGCCTAAAAGCGTCACGCCATCCTGGCCATGTTATATTTTACCAAACACTGAACGAAACGCAGTTTTCAAAAGGTAGACTTATTAATTGATTTCATTACTAGCATCACAGGGCCTTGAAAAATTACATCCTGTTATACTCCTGTGGGTTTTTTTTATTTCGATGTATCAGAGCAATAATGTGCATGGTCGAGCAGTGTCAAAACATCTGTCGAGTCGACGTTACAGTACGTGCTCAAAAAATTTTGACAATATAATTTTAAAAAATCGTTCCCTTGTGAGCCGGATATTCATACAGTGAGGTTGGACTGCTATTTGATGTAATGTAAAAACTCTGGCCATGAATCATTTTTTTGTCCGTGTTGTAGCTTATCGAATGCATTGAATATATTGAAAAATTATATGTCAACATGTTTTTGTGTCAGTGTGTGTGTAAAATGGATAACTGTAAAACCTCCACGAACATTGATCTGTTATATGCGCTGTACATTGTAGTATCTCAACTATTACTATCATTATCATTGCTACGATTGCTTAGCTCGACACTTCATTAGTATAGATATCCTCATACATTATACATTATGCGGCTAAAAGAGGAAAATGCTTATGAGTTTGTGAGTGGACTTATGAGTGGGCTCTTTTTTAACCAGTGCAAACATAGGCCCGGCCATTCGAAAAATGCGCTTTCAAAATTAATTGGCTGGTTTCGAAATGACGTGCGTCGTGGAATTTGGCTTTGATCAATATCTCGACGTTAAACGAAGGGAGTTACTGGCAACGCCTGTCCACCAATGTCCACCAATGTGCTCCCACGAGTTTCCCCACATACTCCTATTCCAGTATTCAAAGGAGAGCGCCACGTGCTTGTACTGCCGAGGGATTTGCAAATCGTTGTAGATTATGTAATATTGATCTATAAAGTGGATGATAGGGGTGAAACACTAAAGCCCAACGTCACTTGCCTTTTGAAAACGAGCATATACCGCCGCGCGCACTAATCTCGCATTGTTCGAGACGTGGTTAGTAGACGTCAATAGGATAAGTCTGAGGGCAAAATAATTTCCGCTGTTATTGTGTAATCGTGTTTAACCCTTCCAGGATCAGTAATGACCCTATTGGACTTGTTTTCCTTAAAATAGTTGATAATTGAGTTAAATGCATCAGCTTTCATGATTTTCGACGATAAGTCACATTTAAGTTGTGACTCCAAGCTAAAAATTCATTCATGACTTAATGATACAGCATTGTTAGGAACACTGGCAGAAGCGTCTACTCATTCCTTTCACATAACCTCAAGTGGAACATTGCCTAAGTATACTTACATCAGCTTACAAATAAGGGCTTGTTCAGATCCAGTTACATATTCGATGACCCGATTATGAAATTAAATTACAAATGACTGCAGAAAGCTACACATTCAAGCGTACAGTGAAATGTGTGTTTTTCTACACTTGTTTTTTTACACTTTATGTAACATTGTCCTTTTTGACCACAGACCTGCTTTTTAATATTATATGTCAGAGGTCCATTGTGGCAACTATACATACATTTTTTCAAATACTAGTAGTCGTTTGGTTTTCACGGCAGATTTGTTCTCATACTAGGTGTGTCTGGCAGAACAATGAAGTATGGAATATGGAATGAGTCGTCAATTTGTGCGAGGTAACTACATATCTTGATGTATTGTAATAATATGACAGTGATTATGATGTGATGTGATATGATGTGATAATGATGTGGCGATAATTAATTATGATTATATTGTGTATGATATGCCTACCACGTCATCAGAGGAAAAATCATGATGCAGTGTTACACCTTCTTAATAATCCACTATGATCTTAGGTGGCACGCTTTCCTTCACATATAGTAAATGTGTCATCTATTAATTTTGAGAAACAATTCTTATACCATATAAGCAACCAATATTCTTATCATTCTTTGTCTAGCTCAAATTTCTGTCTTAGATAGGCGTAACCATGTAAACTACCGAACTCCATATTTAAACCTCGATTGATGCAAATCATACCGCAACCATAATCCATTTTCCATCATGAAGTCAATAATAGACCTTGCACAACAATTATCATGTGCGATAAGTTATTATATGAGTCTATACAGAGCGTAGGGTGAGGCGTCAGTTTAGTGAAGGTAGCTCAGCGCTGAATTTAATCTGGCGCCCGCTTTTGTTCACTGGCGAGGAGTCCGATATCAGCTCTTGTGCTGTGCGAAGATGAAATCGATTTATCGCATAGTTTGTTGTCGCAGGGTAGCGTTAATTATGTCTCTCCCGCTGTTTAGAATGCCTATTGTTATTGTTAAACATAAGTCCCGGGCTCTTTAGCGCTAAACACACGTTGCCACATGAAAAGATGTTGAAGCGATTCCGCGAACAATCCGAGGTCGTTCTCTCGTTGGTCCGTGTATCTGGCCTGATCTGCAAAAATGACAATATATGCTCCAGCCCTCTTCACCGAAGGCGCCAAATAGGACTGGTCTGAAAAGCATGCATGCGACCTTACTTTTGTAGGGGATGTACTTTGAAAAAGAAAACACACACACAAAACAGGAGGGTGACTGATATTGAAGACGTGTCTCCACGAATGACAGTGCAATTTTCGTATCGAAAACATCCTAATCTGTCAATGTAGTTTCGTGGTCTGGTGCTATAAACTGAGGTCACGGCTGTGTGCTATGCAAAAGCGACACAGTAATTGGAGGACTGCAGATACACACAAACACACACACACACACACACACACACACACACACACACACACACACACACAAACACACACACACACGAAGACACGTACACGTGCGAACACGTACAAACTGGAATAATGATTATTACGTCACAAGAGGATATGCCATCAGCACATTTTCATCCATGTCAAATATTGTATAAGTAAAGATAACACTAATGGCTGTATGTGGGTAAGAAACTTTCTGATAGAAAATAAGTGGTTTTTTTTTTTCCAATCAAGACTTTTTTAGTATAAAGTGAAAGTGAAAATTTCATTGCATTCAAACTTTTGTTCTTCCCATTATACAATTTTTTTTTTTTTAATTCAGAATGTAGAGCATTGCACCAAATTACTGTCTTCTACCACTACTTTTTACATCACGAAGTCTTGGGGGATACTGAGACTGTTCGAAAATATAGCAGCAACCAACTTCGCGTGTAAAAGTTTGCACCAGCAGTAGATTTACGTGTCTAATAGGATTCGAACCCTGTATCTTTTCTTTACGGATCCAAGTCATGTCCGCCGTACCACAGTGCTCCCACTCTCCTTTTTTTTTCTTGCATGTATTGTACAAAACGAACACACTGCCCTCTCCGGTGAATATGAGTAAACTGTAGACTTGTACCTGTATTGTGTTCAAAGTATTTGTGCTCAAGGAGTAAACTAAAATATTATACTATCCGTGGTTCGACTTGCGGCAAACTAATTTTTCCCAGATCATAAATGGCATACCATTCTTCTTTTTTTTTCCTGAGAACTTTCCGAGGAAAAATGTACTAACTATCAGTTTTCCCCATCGAAGATGATTGCAACATACGTTTTAACTCGAAGCGCCCTCAACTCAGTACGGCAGTTTGAAGAACTTTCTATTTAGGACAGTGTGGAGAGGTTTCTATCTGCGTGAGGTTTTTCTTTGCTGGAGGAGTACAATGCTCTAAGTATAATAACCTGGCAATTTATGGCAACTCGTATGTGGTATAAGGTATTGGCATCTTGGCGTTCTATTATAGTTGAGCTATTTATCTTCGTGCAACTATTCTCACAGGCTTGTCAAGATTGGAGATGACTGAGTAAGAGCGATTGTAGCTTTTTTTTTCAGTTCCTGTGCTCAGGTGTATTCTTCTTGACGCATTGCAAATATATCCGGTTGTTGCAAATTAGCTAAGACACCAACATTGCGATTCATTTTCAACTTGCCCATCGATGCACATCCAGCTCAATATGTGATCGATAAAGACCAGTAGCTTCTTTGGTTAACTTAGAGGGAAGTACTTATTAACGAAGAATGATATAATCTCTGTTCACGAGGTCTTATTCGTAGTTGAGAAAAAAAAAAGATGTAAAATGGGAGGAAATATTGACATCACCGAAAAGAAAATCTTCGCACGTCTTCTATCAACACGTTGTATAATGTAGGTTAATGCAATTTTGTCATTGTGAGACACGGTTATAATAATGCCATACTCGACACCATGTTCTCACAATAACATTATCATATCACTTGACATTTTCGTGCGAAATGATACAAAGAAAAGAAGGAACAACGGGGTGTTTGTGTGTTCAAAGTGATTGAAAGCACCCCCGAGGCCGAAGCACAGAAACTGGATTCTGCTAAAATGTCAAGTAGCATTTGAGGGCGGAAAGAGTAACCATGGCAACAGCGGTGGCGACGGGCGCGACAACAGCAGCCAAAGTAAGAGAACAATATGAAACATTATTACATCCACAGTAATAGCAGCGGTAATGATAATAACAAAACCGCTAATGGGAGAGAAGTGGCCAGTACCTTTTGGGTCAAGTACTCGGTGTTTGCAGCACTGACTCGATAAGGCTCGGATGATGAAATCTGGGCCCCTTCTAAGATGCTGTGATAGCGACTCAACAAAACAGCGGTGAGTTTCGCGAACCTCAGCCGACTACCTTGTCTTTTTCTCTTAGAACGTCTTCTTTTTTATGCGTGTTAATATGCTAAATTTAGACGCTGATTCCATAAGCAGACATGGGTCGACATGGTTTGTTTTTTTTAGAATCTCAACTAGCCTTCTCCTCAGGACTTTGTGATGCTAACCAATAGCTCTTAGCAAGGGAAATTTCGGCAAAAAAGGAAAAAATCGCTGTAGGCGTACACATTCTCTCTGCGTCGATCGAAGTGAATGGTTGAACCGTAAGGAATTGAATGAAGTTGGCTCGCGAGCAAAACCAAACCGTGCGTGTCCTTTAAATGCAGCAGTGAGTGATTTCCGCGTGACGTTTGGGGTCGGCATGAATAATTCATAACACTGTCGAACCCTGCGTGGCAGACTCTCTACACGTTTAGTGAGTGAGAAACGGAAATATAGGAATATCATACATCTGAGTAAAAAATATACTCCCTCAATATCAGCTCAAGCAGTAATGAAACACAAAACAGTTTGATTCATAACTACGTGATGAATGTTAGACATTTCAAAACAAGTTAATGGGCGTCAATATTGCATTTGCAAAAAAATGAAAAGACACATTAATGTAAAGAAAAGACAATCAATATCAGAATATTGTACAGAGCAGACGTTTAAAAAAACAACACAGATGACCCATTCAATGTTGCCAACCAAATTGTTACTTGTCCGTAGAGTAGTCTAATAAAAATAGCCATTTGAAACAGTAACTATGTAACAGATGAATAGAGTAACAAAGAAAAAAATAATAATCCGAAAAACATCAACAACAACAGATAGTAGTTTGTAGGTTCAGCATGCACATTTCTTTTTTTTTAATGTATACTTTTGTGTAAGTACACCCTTGAAAAAAAATACTGGTGTTGTACTTTAACTCATTAAAAAAAAAAACATGGTTACCACGGGCATCATGGTCTTATTTTCCCATGGAATCCTTTTGAGTACTAGGGCTGCTCTTCCAGAATGCCCTGAAATTTTCGTCACCCCAAATTATGGCAGGTACCTATCTATAACCTGGAGTCAAAGCGTTAAACACACTAAAGTCATTGCGGACTTATTCGAAGTAACGACTGGAGAAGGGATTCAAGGACCTTAAATCATGGATTCAAATTCTTCTTTCATTCTTACTCAAATCGATGCAAGACTATGATGCTTTTGGTGTCTAAATACATGTATATTTCGTCGCATCGCTTTTGAAATAAGGAAAATATGCATGATACTTTTGACTTTATTTTTTTTAAATCTCTTCCCAACACTGAGATAACTGTCTGCAAATGATTGGAATATATAGTTATTATGATATTCATTTTATGATCTGATTATATCATAAGTTAACGCCCTCTTCTTACACGACTTTTATGAATTTCGATCTTTCTACATAACTCCTCTGTCTTTGAGCATGCATATAGGGCGAGTTATCGGTGCAGTATTTCGAACAGAGAGGCTTGGATGATTTTTGTGAGTGATATTCATGCACAAGACAGTGATCGTTGACGCCATACGTAATGGTCATATGGCCAAAACGAGACCTGTTAAGCTGCCCCGTAAATGTCTTCATAAAAGTGTAACTTTGCCTGTAAGTCATCAAGCCAGAAGACTTTTGTTTGGATTCATTTTGCTTTCCCCCTCCTCGTTAAGTCCAAATTCATCTCTCACCCACATTTCGTTAACCTTTATCTCTCAACCACACCCATTTGTGACTCTGTTCCTATGGCTAATAGGGAGGGTAATTTGTGTTTGAACAGAAGTAAAAGTTTAATTAAGAGTTTAAGTGTGTAAACGAGGTCCACAATGCACCATTCATCGCTGAAATTAAAGGAATTTTGTTTTAATCTTCAATCTTGAAGAAAGTTAAGCGGCTAAGCTTGTTGAATGTCAAGGAATGTGCCGTCAGACAAAAAACAAAAAACAAAAAACAAAACAAAACATTACATAACAAAACAAAGCAAAGCAAAACAAAACAAAACAAAACAAAACAAAACAAAACAAAACAAAACAAAACAAAACAAAACATAACAAAATCTGTCAGTTAAGCAATCAACAGGATGGCTGAAAACTACAAAACCAGGAGGGCAACAAGAACGGAAAGTCAGCGAAAAAATTAATGTCATATTAGTCCGCAGTGCATGATCGGATAATAAATGGACTACCAAGGCCTTTAAGTTTACCAGGGTGTCAGTGAATGGTACATTACATAATAAGCCACATTCACGTTGATGGCGCTATTGCAATTCTTTACTATAAAAGACGTACACATGGTCACTACGTAATCTTCATCACAGAACTGTATATAGTCCGTGATAATTGATTACCGGAAAGCAAGCATGATTTTGATATGATGCGACATAAATGTCACCAGAATTTAGCTAGTTATGAATGACGTAAGCAAAAGAACATAAATGAGAGAAGAAACACAGTTTAAACTTATTGTATATACGCACTATCTGTTCTTGTTATTGAGTGCTTGGTAAATCTGTGCCAGATTTATATAACTGCTTAAACATGCACTATGTAAAGCCTCCCACACGCGCAGAATGCTCAATACTGGATCTGTGTTTTTAACTGGTGCATGCTGAATAATTACGCCAATTAAAGGGAATATGCCGGCTAAAGCTCCTGCAAGGCCTTATGTCTTATTAAAAGTGATGTAAGTTCAATTTCTGTTCAAAAATTACCTCAGCAGGTACCATACGGGCTCTTATCAAAAGTTAGTATGACGTACAGATAATTTGTGTATTTACTTTCCTGATGGATTTGACTACTGACGTAGAATTAAAAAAAAAGTACACCACAAACTACATTGCTTCTATTCAGTCAACGTCATTGACGATAAGCAACTTGTGATTTACACACGAATAGAGCGCCGCTAACGGCAATGTTTGTCGTCTCCATCCAATTAAGGTAATGGGTCGGGATTTGTCCTATTCAGGGGGAGAAACCGTCACTTTTAAGGCATACGTAAACGGTTACATCATCAACTCTCCCTAAGGTTTGTCTTGCTAAACTATGAAAAATTCTTATCTAGCAATCATGGTGATGGGGAAGTAATCTTTGGGACATGATGTCACTATAGAAACGACGATTCTTTTCAAAGAGAAAGGAATAAACTATTAAGCTGTTAGTGGCATAAACATTTCAAAAGTTTGACAGAAGTTGAATCCCGTCTGATTTTTTTTTAAATCATGCGGTTTTATGTTTATTTTTTCTTTGTCTGTGCGCGTTGTTGTTATTATCATCATTATTATTATTATTTTCATTATTATTGTTTGTTTTTGTGTGTGTTGCTATGATTAGATGACGGAGTTGCTACTAGTAGTTTACGCCTCGATACGCAATTGTTGGTCGATTTGCTACATAGCGTGCAGGTATGCTGGGAAAGGTGACATATATGATTTCAGACACATTCAAAAGATAGGCAGATCCTCACACAAACACACACACAAAATAAATTAAATCAAATTTAAGTGGGATATTAACAATAAGGGCATTAATTCAATTACGGTTTAGGTGTTTATCGGCAATGGTCGAAGAGGAACATCTTTACTGTACAAAAAGAACAGAAAATGTGAACAAATTCAAATTATTCGGGTTGGGGATGATGGGTGGGGAAATATGGGATAAAAAGTTTCTTTTTGTTCATTCCCTATAGTGTTCTTCTATAGCAACGCTTTGTAAAACCAGCAGAAACAGTCTCACGGGACCCTGTGGAGTGTGTGGACCTTATTGATTTCCCTCCGTGTTTTAACAAGCGATCTTAACTGTCACTTAACGTCGGCCGTCGATGACACTCGGCGTCCGAAGAGCGTGTGTCAGCTTCTTGACCGACACCGTCTGTCCGCCTTGTGGCGGAAAAGCGAAGTGTCTGTCATGGCGCGTTTACACCGAGCACGGTACGGGCAACGGTCCGGGTTTTTTGTTTTTGTTTGTTTGTTATTGTTGGTGTTGGTGTTGTTGTTGTTGTTTTTTGTTTTTGCTGTGGTGCGCCAAAAGGAGCCATATCTGGTTCTGTAATGATATCACTTCCCCGATAATAATCTTGTTACAAAATTAATCTTCTACTGTTGGTTTTGTTGCTCTTGATTTTGACATTTGGGATGATTTTTTTTTAACCGAATTCACAGAATCAGACATGGTTCCTTTTGGCGCACCATAGCAAAAACCCGACCCGTTACCCTAACCGTGCTCGGTGTAAGCGAGTCATGATTTATTCTGATCCATGCGGCAGCGTCCGCAGGCGTATAATTATGAACAGACGCGGTCACTTGTCAATCATTGTTACGGCTGCATTTCTACTCAAATCCAACGTTGCTCGCTAAGTACTGCTGGGTTATCGAATAAGTCATTTTTCCACTTTAAATCATAGACGGTGTACGATCGATAGCCGACAATGCTCGCAACGTACACGTATCGACTCGCTAGGAGTCCGTGTTATACTGTATCTCCCCTCTCTCCCGAACCAATCCTTGCTCACAGTCCTTTGCCGTGAATTGGGTCATCCACTTGCTCATTTTTCTCCGAGCTTTGGTCGTACTTTTGCAATCTCTTTCTCAACACCTTTTAAAGGTGAAAGTTGGGAGCTCACAAAACAACAGCGATAGGCGTGTCAAACAGGTGCGTACCATGAAATATCACGGCTATGACGTTGCGGCAACCGATACGTGGAAACGAACCCGAAATGGATCCACTTGTGTATCTGTTAAAGAGAACGGTTGCACGGAACGAAATCCGCCTCCTGTTTATGTTTGTTTGTTTGAATAGAATAGTTGAGTGCAGGCATGGACAAAGAAAAGGAGCAGTGGAACTGTAAGAATATATAGTTGACGATGAGGAAGAAACAACGCTCTTAAAAACAACTTTTAAGTCAACTTTGAAGTCATATTCTGATGATTAGCTAATTATCTTTTTCTTTTTTAAACCGAATACCACTCAAAGTAACGTACATCTTAACGAGTTACTTTCCATGTTTCCATATCTATTTCTAAGTTTGATCAATTGTGGATATTGACATCTCATTGAAACTGAGTTTTCAAACGTAAGTTAGAGTAAACGAGACTGTAATTGAATAATTTCATTCTTTCCAAGAGCCAACTTCGACTTTTCTATTGCCTTCTCCAGCCAATACATGCAGACTTTTGTCTATTGTTCAAGAGCATGTTCTACACCACAACTCCTTGAATATTATCTTATGCGCCGAGTCTGGGGCTTTTCTGATTAGCACATCACGTAAAGTAGAGTAAAGTAGAGTAAAACCAGGGAGGGGGACACCTCCCTTGTAAAACGATTAGCACATCTCGTAAAGTAGAGTAAACGAGACTGTAATTGAACAATTTCATTCTTTCCAAGAGCCAACTTCGACTTTTCTATTGCCTTCTCCAGACCATACATGCAGACTTTGTCTATTGCTCAAGAACATGGTCTACACCACAACTTGAATATTATTATGATGGTACTTATCTTATGCGCCGAGTCCGGGGCTTTTCTGAGAGGTGAATATTCAAAGCGCGGTGTGGCCATTGATTCGTATACGTTCGGAAGAAAGACACTGTGCAGTGTTGCTCCCACGGTCGAAACTGGACAAATTCATCATGTTCAAATGTCAGTGGATATTGAACAAAGTTTGTCTAGTTGGAGCCATCTATATTAGCTCTTGACTGCGTATCATTCGCGTCAACACGGCGGGACTAAACTCGGCGGTCGTTACCCTTGGGTCTTTTCGTTGCATTCTGGGTTTTTCTTTCTCCTTGTGTCCCCCCCCCCCTTTTTTTTTCATCCACCACTTCTTCGGTTAGAGAGATGTAATTTTACATGGCAAGGGTGGGCGTATTTTTGGCTTGACATCAGCGCAGCTGTGTGCACGGAGTGTTGGATTCCTCGTGTAAATAGTAACTAAAACTCCTTCGGAGAGAGGACAATGTCGGGCACAAACCGACAAGAGCGAATAATAGCCTCCTAATTCAATCGCAGATGAAAAGAGGGAGGGGGCGGGAGTCTCTTTTTCTACGCCTGTGTTAATCGCGGGCACGGTTTTTGTCAGCTATCTGTGATAGCGGTGGTTAACTGGAAAACAACTAAGAATATATATTGTAGTACACTCGTTCCATCCTATTTGATGTGTTTTTAGTATCACTAAATGGTTTTGCCAGAGCAGAGATGTAAGGATCATCTAAGGTAGATTTTAACCTGTTCGCGTTAGCACATCACTTATTAGGGACCTTTAGATCATCGTCATCACCATAATAATCATCTTCATCACCATCACCATCATCATCATCACTACCATCATCATAATAACCATCATCATCACCATCATCATCATCATCATCATCACCAGCATCATCATCACCATCATCATCATCATCAACATCACCATTATCATCATCACCATCATCACCACCACCATCATCGTCATCATCATCATCACCATCACCATCATGGTCACCATCATCACCATCATCGTCATCACCATCATGGTCACCATCATCATCATCATCGTCATCACCATCGTCATCACATCATCATCACCATCATCATCACCATCATCATCACCATCATCATCACCATTACCACCACCATCACCATCATCATCACTACCATCATCATCACCACCAGCATCATCATCGTCATCACCATCATCATCATTACCATCACTATCACCATCATCATCAGTACCATCATCACCACCATCACGACCATCATCGTTATCCTCATGTCCTCACTCTCCTTCTCATTCTCCTCCTCCCTTTCTCCCTCATTCTCCTCCTCCTCCCCAATCCTCTTCCGCATGACTCTTCTTTTTTTTTCATGGTTTACAACCCCACCAGCTCGCTTTGTTTTTCCCTAAAAATAACCTCAGGCGGAATACCTGTCCTCCATTGAGCGCTGCTAAATTCATTCTAGAAACCCCAGCGGAAAAGGCGCGTTTTAACGGAATCAAATGCACTTGCATCCGTCCTGCGATGCTATTTCTGGCGGGTATAGGAGAAGAGAGAGGGAGGGTCAGAGAGAGAGAGAGAGAGAGAGAGAGAGAGAGAGAGAGAGAGAGGGAGAGAGAGAGAGAAAGAGACGGGGGTGATGATATACAACACTTTGACGTATGTATTTGAACAAACATATCCAGGCGTGGCGTATATATATATATATATATATATATATATATATATTATATATATATGCCGATATGTGCATGTGTTATTTCTCTAAATTTAGCTGATATTTATAAATATAATATCTACATTTTTATTTCCATATTGGATGACACAATATTATTACTCATTCTTACTTATGACGCTCAATCCTTTACATTTATTATCATTGTAATTAATCTCTATGCTTTCTGCAAGTCACGATCTTTTGTTTTGTTTTGTTTGGCTTTTACTTCTAACGAGCGAGTGTGAATGTTATCGTTTCGCGCCACAGAGAGATTTTTGCCGCCAAGCTGCGAATTTCCTGGTGGTCACAATTTGTTCTCATAGTCAACTAATCCGCACGACTTCTCGAATTGGCAGTCGATACGAATGGTTAAATGTTAATCACGCATTCACAGCAATGTAGGTGCAGTCATGTTAAATCACGTGACGAATACCCAGAATATTTATCATCGCAGCGTTTTGACTTGAAAATATCTTTCGCTGTGAAATAAAAAGGGCTTAATATATTTTTGTTTGTTCTTGTATTGTTTGATTGTACTCCTCAGATCAACGGGAGATAGTTGTTAGAACATGAGGTTGAGATCTTTTGTACTCGAAACGAATTTCGTGTCAAATGTTAGTTGTGCATGTTGTTGACTGTTCGTCAGAATGTTGATACGGATGGAAAACAACAACAACAACAATAATAATAACAACAGCAACAGCAGCAGCAGCAGTTACAACAGAACAACGGATTTAAAACAAACCTAGAGCAAAGGTGACGAAAACGTGTGATTTAATTCGATATGACTGATCCTTTGCAGACTGGAATCGTAGAGAGTTTTTTTTTTCGAGCCCCCAAAATAGCACCGTCTTCCTTCCGTCACGCTTATAACTCAATAAATCGAGCCTCAACCAGGGGAAGCCGACGCCTCCCAATGCATTATGGGATGCCTCCCATTGCATTATGGGATTCCTACACCTCCAGGGCAGACACCTTCCGGGGGGAAACACGCGGAGGACAGAAATTGTGGACTGGATCTCAGGGAAAAGTTATGTCAATACATTATACTAGAAGGGATGGGCTGGGTATATAGTGTGTGGACAAACAATAAATAGACATTGACGACATACGCTGCATGAAAAGAGACGACAGAATGAAAGGATAGAGGAAAAAGGGGGGAAATAGAGACGGAGTAAGATAGATAGATAGAGGTAGGGGGATATATGGACACACAAAGCGAGAGATAGAGCCAGAGGGGGGAGCGGCGTATGATTTGCTATGACAAACTTGTGGGCGGCGCACGCGTGGATCAAAAAGAAATTGTCCGGCAAAGAACATGATGTAGATGTAATCGTATCCCCTTGTGTAAAGGTTACGATTGCGACGAAAATATCCGAAAATGCGTGGGATCCATGTCCTCCATAGATAGAAAAGGGAGTAACCTGTCCTGGTGTTAACAAAACCGCGTTTGGAAAACATGTTCTTTTATCGCATGCTGAAGCAGACTATTTTTTTTTTCATGAATTTTCGCTAATATTAGAAATCCAGCTCTGTATATAGGCGACCTCAAGGAGATTAGTGCATACCGTGACTATACGCTTTGCTAGTATAAAGATATGAACTTCTTCCTTTACTTAAACCGTGGATATAGGTCCTACTCTATTTTGACCAGATTTCATACTAGTCAATGGCGTCTGCCCACTCAATCGAAGTCTCCGTGGCTTAGGTGTTTGGTCACATCAGCCCATTATGAGAATTCGAGCTGGTTCGTTTGATTCACGACTCAGTGCTGTACTGGTAGTAAGATGGGGTGGTGTTCGTTATTTCGAAGGTTTGTTATTGATACTCAACGAACCTTCGGAATAACGAACTTTTTCCCTTCTTCTTTTCGGATGAATGCACTGTCGGAACATCGAACTTTATTTAATTTTCGGATTTGATGAACCCTCTTGATAACGAAGCTTATTTCATTTTTGAATTAAAGAACGTTCGGAATAGCGACCTTTATTTCATTATCGGAATTATGAACCATCGGAATAAGCAATCTTCGGAATAACGAACTTCATTTCATTCTCGGATAAACGAACCTTCGGAATGACGAGCTGTAATGTTGAGACATTCAAGATGTTTTCAAGAGGAAAATTTATGAGAAAATATTCAAATTGGAATTTCAATTTTTGGCGGCCATCTTGCATGTGAAAAAAACCCCTCATTGATACATGAGTTGCATCAAAAAGATTCGGACTCGGCACCCTCGAAATAGGGTTAACCCATCAATTTATTCTTAATTTGTACAATCTATACGGAAATACGGAATGCATACATTGTCTTGTCCATATCGGGATTAAGCACCTTCTAAATATTAGATTAAAACCATCAAATAATAAGTTTCAACATCTGAATAGAAATATACAGGAATGAGATTTGGCGGCCATCTCGAATATCTCAGAATCATTAAGAATGCAATAGTTTCATCATCCAGATTCGGATTCAGGACCCTTGAAATACCGTAAAACTTCATATTTGTGTCCAATTTTTCACCATTTATAAGGAAATATGTAAGGAATTTCAGATTTTGGCCGTCATTTTAGCTGCTGTTTTATATGTCTCAAAACCCTCAAGGATGCCAGAGTTGCATCGCCCAGATTAGGATTCAGAAAATCGTCAGAAAATGGTAGAACAAGGGTATGCCCAAATTTGACTTTTGCACCCAGGCTACTTAATATGCTTCTCCATCATATCTGCACGGTCACAAAAATTCCTGGAGATCTTTTCTTGCAGACAAGCATACTTTATTTCGATAGGTAGAAATTACCTTGCAAAAAATGCCTGAGCAGAAAAGAAATAAACAGCAAAAAGATATGAAAACGAAACAAGTTAAATAACACGCTGTATCTTAGTCTTACCCGTGATCAATAGAGGGAGCTACCCAATAATCTATTGAAATGGCGTGTAAAGGCAGTGGTAAAAGGGCACCGAACTGTATTACTGAGTACTCATTAACAGCAAATGAAAGCAAGCAATGAGAGGCAGATACATTACCCAGATTACATTATCGGTTGACTTTGAAAGAATCAACGATTTTCCCAGCGTGAAACGTTTTATGTGCTGAGAATGTGCATCAATTCTCTCTATTACGTGCAATCCCCAAGTATAGGAACCGCTCCCAATAGTTCAATTAAGGAGAACATGAGTGCTTTATATCATTCTCTCTTTTTTTCGCTTTTAGAGATAAATCTCAGACCGAGGGGAGCCATTGGTGTGGTTGTTGTTTCATTATGTTCAGCTACAGCGGGAATATCATTGTCGAATTACTGTCGTTGATATGGCATTTTTAAGGAGCAGGTGGTTTGTGCGCTGTAACCATTTACAAAATCTAATGCGCCGTCATCGTGCGGTTGCATTTACCCCATTCACCTGCAGTCTCCGCAGCCTCTTATAGTATAAAAGCAGTAACGACAACAACGAAATCCACGGATGAAACTGTCAGCGTATGGCCGAACGCGGTAGAGCATTCATTCGCAGCAAACTAATAACTGTTTCGTGGAAAGACAAACGATGTCTGTCCTCCCCGCTGATGTCCCAGCTGTTGATAATCGTGGAGTATTTCCCGACTTGTTGTTGTTTTTATTTTATTTCAAACGGAGGACCGAGTTAGAGTGAAATTAATTATTGTTTAGCTTTCTGTTGATGCAGGAAAAAAACGCATTGATTAATTGGGGGCGATTTATAAGTTTTGTAATTAGACAGTGGCCTGTTCCTCTTTACATAGTCAAGTTCTACTATGGAAATGAGAAAAAAACCTTGCTTGTTCTTCTTCATAGAATGACCTCTAAAGCAGTGCATTTATTCATATTACTTTTCCCTTCATATTTCGTGGGGATATTAGGTCATGTCATGAATGACAATTATTTCATATAAGTACAATTTTCAGTTATCATTGGCGTTGGACAATATAGTATGAAGAGAATTCACTCCTGAGTCATGATTTATATCGATGACAAAATAGAAAAATAAATGGATAGAATGCCTTTATCTATCCAAACGAAAAGACTGATCTGTTTTTATAGAAGATGGACATTGTGGATAATCGATTTGATTATGCACTGTGCACTGAAAGTTCGTCTGCCTAATTTGAAAATTTGACTGTTTGACACGAAATAAAATAATCTCTAATTAGGGCAGTTTTATGGAAATCTTATATACATTGTAATCAATCTTGGAACATCCATCGTTTGCTTAATCAACTTACTGATCAACATTAATGATTTTAGATGCTGCGGTCCCAAACTGACCCTATAGTTCGTTATGCGAACCGGCCCAGTCGGAATGGTATACACGGATGTACCGATTGCTTACTGCATGGTTACCAACGGTATTCCTTTTCCATTCTTTCTTTCTCTTTTTTTTTCTTGCCTTGGAAGCGCTTTGTGTTATCAAAGTGGGGCCTCTTCAGTGGCCCTGTCTCGTAAGGTTTCTCAGATCTATGTCGTCGCAAAAAAAAGAAAGAAAAAAAAAGAGATACAGGTGTGTCTTAAAGCTAAAACGTAGTTGTCAGAAGGGCTCGATATTCATCTTCTACCATTCGGAATTTGTTTGCAATACTGGTATATCGAAAGGGTCCACCAAAGACTTGTCCGCAAATGATGGCTGATGTGATTGCCAGGATAATAAGTTGTTTTAAAGTATTCTAGATGAAAAATGTGAAATGATAAAAGTTAGTGTACCCCACTTTCATTCCTGAAGCGCACTCCCCCTTCAATATTAGGTAGGTAGAACTTTACGAGTTTATACGTGACGATCAAAAGAGCCCTATCTTTGCTGGCAATATGTATCGAATCGCATGCTGATAACAAGCTGCGCATCCGAGTCACTCTCGCGCGATGGATACTGCTGTGGCCCGATATTGTAAATCGACGAACACTGTAATCGATATTAGAATATCGCTTAGCAACCACAATTGGGAATGCTCTGATATTGCAGGACTTCCGGTGTAACTTTTTAGGCTAATATTTCACATTTTCTTCCTAACTCAACTGAAATCGTGTTAATCACAGCGTTATTTCACACATTTCTTCTGCATAATTATGTCTTCATTGTAGACCAAAAATCGACAATTTTCTGCAGTCATTATTCAAACCGTATTTTACCTTTAAAGTCACGAATGTGTCTCGAAGATAATCAGTCCATGCACGGAAGACCTACAAAGTATAACAATGTTGGAAAAGTAAACAACATTGTGGAAATTCACCAAGTGTGATGGGGTTGCGGCGAGAGAAGCGTTATTTGAAGGGGATGAGTGAATGATCAATGGTTTAGTGTTACCTTGCGCATGAAACCTCAGCTAACAACTGGATCGAGCAAAGCTTCATAGAGAAGGTCGGGTGTTCCTTGTAGCGTGTCGGAATCAACATTCAAGAGCAGCAGCTTTACGCTCACATTGATACACTGATACAATATCTTTTACCACCACTGGGGGGTCTGGAAGCTCCGTAAGATCGGAAAGTGTTGTTGCATTGCCATTTTGTGATTACATAAAAATGACACATAGGACTCCCTGTCATCTTGCTATGTTTTAATCTCAGCAGGGCTGTTAACGAATACAATACCCCAATACAATCTTTTGCTACGCCAAGGGGGTCTGGAAGCTCCGTAAGATCGGAAAATGTTGTTGCATCGGCATTTTGTGATGACACAAAAATGTGTTGTTGCATTGTCATTTTGTGATTACATGAAAATGATACTCTTTTTCATCTTACTGTGCTTTATTTCAGCAGGGCTGTCAACAAATACAATACCCCAATACAATCTTTTATTACGCCAATGGGGGGTCTGGAAGCTCCGTAAGATCGGAAAGTGTTGTTGCATTACCTTTTTGTGATTACATAGAAATGATTCTCTTTTTTTTTAATGCGATCAACGAATGAAGCTTAAGTCATACATCCCGGCAAATTACTTGGTAATGTTTACTGTGGATTATACCACTGAAGTTGTTGGTGCAAAGCCATCAATATTCTATAAGCATGTAGTAAAATCAGTCCACTATCGCTCAGTCATGTACGACATTACTAGTAGTTAACATTATTTTGTAGCACAGCGTTCACAAAAATGCTGGGTGTTTTTTTTTTTTTTTTTTTTTTTGGGGGGGGGGGGGGTGTGTTTTGTTATAGATGAAGATCAATTGGATAGAGACGATAAAAAGTGTTACTGCACTTTGTCAGACATGAAACCGACATTATTCAAACTCCAAATCCTCTAACAAATGCAAAATAAGAGAC
This sequence comes from Diadema antillarum, assembly GCF_040938485.1. Classification (NCBI taxonomy): domain Eukaryota; kingdom Metazoa; phylum Echinodermata; class Echinoidea; order Diadematoida; family Diadematidae; genus Diadema; species Diadema antillarum. The sequence goes on along the minus strand of NW_027270908.1, from coordinate 1,460,915 downwards.
GAAAAAAAAGTCTAATCTTGGCCCTCTACAGAGAACATAAAGATGATATAGATTTGCTGAGGAAAATTTATACAAGTTAGGAATTCTCGTTTAAGGTTAATGTCAGATTAGGGTGAATTCGTTTACTAAATCCACCCACCTTGCAAGGGGCGGGTATGCTTCCCTTCACTTCATAACGTATAGATATAACTAAAAGTTCGGAATTTCAGAATTAAAAGAGATTAGCAGACATCACTGGGAGACCAAACAACATGCAAACTCACTGACTCTGTCACGCATTATATACATATTTTTCATACTTTGCATTGTGGGCACACATCTCAGTGTGATATGGACAGTATAATGTGTGAGAACATTGAGGTACAGCTCCATAGTGACACCAAGGAGCTTTAAACAGATAAAGCTTCTTGTAGAGTCAAGGGAAGCCGCCGGTGAGGGCGCTCGTCCGTGAACAGGCGGAAAATTCATTCCGAGCTCGTCAACGAAATGAACTTCTTGGCGATTAGATGCTTGTATGCCTAGGGAAATATCAGAAAAGGCCATGACTGCTAAATTGAAATCATCTTTTCACTTGAGGATGATGAGGGGAGATTTCATATGAACTCAGACATACCAGAGATTGCAGTTTTTTTTTTTCAAATTCAGAAGAAATTTACTAGTTATGGCCAAGAGGATATCGCTAGACACGTGAAAACAATTCAGTGTCAATCTGATCATAGAAAACTTGAGTAGAATTTAAACGACGAAATAAAGATAAAAAAGAAAGAGAGAAAAAGAAAGAAAAACCAAACCAAGGTTTGTCAAGTTAACGACTGTAAAGTGTAATGTGACAATATACATCTAACACGTCGAATCTTTAGCGTTCTGCAGAGAAATTTTGGACATAATTAGGAAAATATTGACGTAGGCCCTATGTACCTTTGGAGGATCATTCACAGATGTAGGGCAGTTACATGAGGATGTCAATGTGACAATTCTGTAGTTTGTTTTTTTCCTGCTCTACGACCTTCAAAACGTTGGACTTGAAGGCATTGCTGTTCGGTGGGAGGATGTCTATAGTTTACCGTACAATTATCCATTCTGTGCATAGTCTATTGTCGTACGCATTGTCCCGCACGTGGATTCCCATGAGCATTCAAGATTGCTTTTTTTATAATTACTTAATTCGGGGATTAGCGAATTGAGGGCGTCCGTGTGATAGCGTGCGTAGTTCAGGCATCAAAACTACGATCCGAAAGATGTGTACTAGAATTAAAAATTTAGGTGATATGTATGTTTACAGGAAATATACAAAAAGAACACTTGCAAGGACGTGGAGGAAAGATTTTGCTTGACAATGCTTAATAAGATGACGAAAATATGACATGCGGACTTCGGGATTTAATGTAAAATTATAACTTTTTTGTCGATATCATCTTGAAAAAGAAAGGGACGAAGACGACAAAGAGGATTTAGAAGTGGAGTGGAAGGAAAAGTAGATAGCAATGAATGAGGAGACAGCAGAAAGCAGGGAAAAGAAGAAACTGAGTTGTGAGAACGAAATGGTGATTATTTCGGTGGAGATATAGATATGTGTCAGCCAAGACGATTGCAGATCGATGCTTTGGGCAGGGATCCTTAGTCCCGCGCGTGCGAATCAACGTGACATCGTGGCGTGTCCTCGTAGAAGAAGCTTTCGGAAGCTTATACCTGCTGAATAGGCCTATACCGAGGACATGAACACACTTCATCCCCCGTACCCAAGGAGATTCTTCTATACCTCATCGTCCGTGCCCCGAGCGGTCTAGTAGCCGTCAGGGCCGCGCTTTCACTTTGTTCCCGTCGCCGACAAAAGACCCGATCCCAGCCGGCCGCGTAGAGATTGCAATCCGATGTAAACAAAGCAAAATCCACAAACCACTACCTTTCCAAAATAAGGTTTGGGGTCTGGCAACACGTGTTATTTGCATGTGTTGGGAAAAGCCTTTCTTCAGTCATAGTGGCGCATCCTTCGCGAATTCAGCCTCCCCAAACGACCGAGGACGAGCGATATGGCAATGACTTACGCACATGTGTTTCCATGTGTGATAATTTAGCGCTCTTCATTCATGCGACCCACACTGTAGAATTTGTCATCATTTTCTGTAGATTTGCATACACGGGACTTACTCGAGTAGTCTTACGATTTGCTAAAGATTGTCTCTAGATTAGCCTCAAGGGCGAAATTCTAGTCAAGTGTATTGTGTTGCTGGAATTCATAGTAATCGTAAGTTGTAATGTACAAACTATATACCTTCTTGAAATCCGTCCCTTATGGAATTTACGTGTGTTTAATGAGTCCTTACTGTAAAACATTTGTAAGACACGATTCTGATGTGACTATCACATTCTCTCACGATAATTCATTTATAGATAAACAAATTGTATTTGTAAAACTACAAATGGTTTATTCATTGTTGTTGTTATACTGTAATGTATTATTCCTCGCATAGTTGATCACAGAAAATGTATGTAGCGGAGCCGTTTTTGTTTGTTGTTTTCGTTTTTTTTTTTTGAGAGGGCGGATTTCGCAAGTTTTAGAATCTGAAAGGGCATTCATAATTTATTTTCTCCGTTCTCTCAATCTCCGTATCTTCCTTCTTGAAATTGCAATACCAGGCAGATTAAGTCGGGCCTATATCATATTCTGTTTGCAGAAAGAGAAGGTCATTACTTTGTGAGAACGAAAGCAGTTTTCTGTGCGAAAGGACAGACGAAGAGGTGAACAGTGAAGGGTACAAGGGTATCATTGGAAAGGGGAAATTTAAAAGAGAAAAAAAAATGCAGTGCCGGTGATTATTGAGAGATGATATTCTGCGTCGAGGTCCAACAATGAGTTTCTGGCCTTTGCAGCCCCGTCATTCATTCTTCTCCACTAAAGCCAGTCAGGGAGCAGCCAATTTCAACATTCGTGACCGTGAGTTTTCTATCGCAAAGTGATAGGTCTGCCTCAAAATTGGCGTTAAAAACGACACTCTTGACGTCATCAATCGAAAGCTACCCGATCGTCGAATGCCATGAACAGCAGATCGAGCCACGTCTGCGTTCTTAAAGCCCAAGCAACATACGCTTTGGAAAAGCAAGTCATAATGACATGATCAAAATCGTAACTTAAGAAAATATATATTCCATTTGTTTCTACTACGCAGTAATAACTCTTGCAACATACAATAGGCAATAGACTGTGCTAGTCGGCGAAATGTAAAAAAGAAAGAAAGAAAGAAAAAGAACAGGAAAGCAGTAAGAGAGAACAAACACGCCAAAGAGAAGAAAGAATGCTTTTCGTATGCCCCCTTTTTAGCATAGCCCTTCTCGTTTTATTCTTTTCCGCTTTCATTCTCAAGTTTCAAGTACCGTCCGCCCCCTGCACCCGGACTTTTTATAGCATCTCCTTTAGTCAAATAGTCATCAGAGTAAAATCCTTTACATGACCCCTTAAACCTCCTCGCTTCACCAGTCGTTTTTTCTTCTTTTTTTTTATCAAGGCCACAAATCGAACACTCCACACTTACGAGCGAAGAGAAAAAAAGATGTCCAAGTAGCCGTCTTCATATACTCCTAATGGTCTCTCGATGTGGTCGTAGAGTTCGCGCGTTAAGTCACGGCACAAGCGATTCTTATGGAGCAGGGGAGTATTTTCTTACCTTCTTTTTGCGTCATCTCACGCCATAAATAGAAAGGCAACGGTATAAATACGGAGATTCTGCACGCTCGTAGAGTAGCTGTGAAATGCGAAGAGTTCGCTGAGTGACAATATTTATTTGGCTGTCTGGCCATGTATGCGCAGGGGTTGTTGAAATTTGAATTTGCACTCTTTAATCACATTTGAAATGATATCATTATGGACTGGTAGTTTACAAAATGTGGCAGGCTTGCTCCATAGAGTCATAAAAATATAGAAAGTGACAAAGATGATAATAATCACATCAACGATAATAAGACATATTGCACCGTTGGCTTCTATTGCCTGGTCGCTTGTTTCCTCGTCCGTAGAATAATTTTCCCCTGCTTTTGCGTGAAATAGCCTCGGGCGACTTAACAAGCATGGTATTTTTTCATAATTATCGGCAATGAAGCAACTCGCGCTTATCAAGGCAGCATCCTTTAATAAAGGATTAAGATTTATTTGGTATTTTCTGATCCATGATATTTGAGTCGCACGACGCATGTATTCAGACAATGCAATATAAAGGCTTTGTAGCATTTCAGTGGTATAGTCATATGGAACCTCATCTCCACCTTTATCTTAACATTTCTTCTTTCAGTTTAAATCAGGCAAAATAATCAGTGTTGCTGACATCTCGTGTATTTTGCCGACATTTTGGTAATGTTGTTGCATTTGGATTTACACTGTGAAGCACGTTTCTTAAAGGACAAGTTCGTCCAAATGAATGTATGGATTGAGAGAATACAGCAATATTGGTAAAACACATCAGTGAAAGTTTGAGGAGAGTCTCTTTCAGAAAGCGGGGATGAAGAATATTACTCTTAACGTGTATCAAGGATAAATCGTGGGAATGTGTACTTTTCATACAAAAGCTTAAATTTTGTGGTATTTTCTTTTAATTGTCTTTATATCGTTGTCGCGCATTGATGTCACACACTGTTGTAGTCTTCTCATCCAGCGACACTAAAACTTTTAAGATTCATAACTTCTGAACGGATTGTCCGATTTTCCCGAAACTTCACTGATATGTTCTACTAATATTGCTGCATTCACTCAATCCATTCTGGGTTTGTGTGAACTTGTCCTTTATAACGGCCTTCCCTCAACAGCTCTCTAGCTCTCTAGCTCTGGAAGTGGCATGTGTGCACCAAGTGTAGATTATCAGAGATCTGTACTCAACAAGAATGGCAAGCAAGTAATGTTTACATTCACATGGCAATACTGTACCGAAAAAAAAAACAACTATTTAAACTATTCGCTTGTCGATCAATATCAATGTTTGCAAATAACACTATGCCCGGAGGCGATCTAACATATGACTTACCTTCATCGTGGATCGTGAACTTTTTAGAAAAACAGATTCGTCAAAATTGCTTGCTACAGTTTCCACATTATTATACAGCATTATCTGTCTGTAGAATACTCTGCAAAGTGGAGGTGCTTCAACTTTCTCCGGTCTTGAGAAAGAACATGACTGTACTTGTTTTCAAACTTAGGAATTTGTCAAAAAAAGAACGAAAAGAAAAAGAAAGAGCAGAATGTCAAAGTCAAAAAGTTACAGGTCTGCTAAGTATATATGAAACGTAAGCAGAGCATGACATCACAACTGCGAAGTGTGGCACGATTTCATGTAACTACACAAAATGGAGACCTTCGGTTTTTTGTGTGAAAGAATGAGACTGATAACCTGTCATATCCTGATATCATTATGAACACAGTTTTTTTCTTCATCATGGCTTGATGATTAATCACCTCTCGCGACGGCAAAATAGTGAATAAAAGAAAATACAGGTAAACGTGTTAAGAAAACAACAATAGGTGAACTAGACTATCGTTTCCGTTGGTTGCAAAACCGATGATCCCTTTTGCTCTCTCCTTTGTAAGTCAGTTAAGACACTACGTAACGGGAGGAAATTAGTATAAGAATGTTCTAAAATTCTGATCCGTCCAGCTGATTGCAACTTAAACTGTCTCGACCTTATTAATTTCATCTCATGGAAGCTAATTGACGGGAATTGATCGTTGCTTCCGAGCAAAAAAAACAACAGTGAAGCGAGTTTGGACAATAGATGGGAAAATCACGGTGCTGCTCTCTTGTTGAATTGAATCTACAGCATTGTGATAATCTTAATTCACAAAAATGTGTCGTCCTATAGGGTAATCTTTGCACACCAGCCTGCCATGACATCTACAGGCGCTCTGCTATTTTACACGCCTTCTCAATTCTCTCCGCGATTAAAGGGATGATATATTTTGGTTGGGGTGGGGCTTCAGGTTTCCAGCTTTGTGTGTGTGTGTGTGTGTGTGTGTGATAATAAGAAACTTCTTATGAAACCTCTCACGAAATATGAAAGAGCATACAATTCTTGTAGGAATTCAAAGTTTACTTGATGAAAATTGGTTTTGACGTGGCTGAGATATCCAAAAATAAAAAGGTCCTAATAAAAGGTGGGGCCCAACTTTTTATAAGGACCACTTTGTTTTGCTTTATTTTTGAATATCTCAGTCATTTCAAAACCGATTTTCATCAAATAAACCTTGAATTGCTCTTAGAATTGTATGCTCTTAAATATATCATGAGTGATTTCTAACTATCTCGCAAAAAGTTAAAATCTGAATTCCCATCTCAGCCAAAACTACACCATCCCTTTAAATCATGTTTTGTATACCTTGAGACAAAGAATTGAAATGATTGAAAATATTCGAGCAAAGGAGTGTTTACAAAAATCGACCCTAATGGACCATTTCTAGACTGATTGTTCCCTTTCTTCTGCGGACCCGCCCTTCAAAAAGAAGAAAGAAACAAAACAACAGGAAGCAAAATCACATCGGTACAGTGTAATGGGAATGCAGAAAAAACAAAGCGACGGACCCATACGGTAAACAGGCGACTGACAGGTTGGCCTAAACGGCAACTGTGCGAGTGACGATAAACATCGTGATTGATTATCGAAGCACTAAGAAATGAGTTCCTATAAATGGGGCCACCCGAGTACGGACGTGTTCGTACAGTACGCTCTGCATCGCTTCTCTCATTCTACCAACTCCGATTGCTCACAACTATTGTCAACGAAAAGCGCGCAAGGTCGACATCCTTTTGTATTTCATCGCATGATGATTGTTCTGCAAACGAATCTTGTAATTTCGGTTCCCACTGCAGCTGGGTTACGGGTGCTGCTGTTGCGAGGAAGGGCGCTCGCAAACTTAGCCCAACTATATGTCTAGACTTTCAGATGGCTTTTTGCTGTAGTTTTTGTGAGTACGTATACGTGTGTAATGCTATGTGTGCTTTTCAAGCCCTCTAGCTGTACTCAAGCGCCAACAAAATACCAGTCTTGTGAATCCTTTCTCTTGTCTTCTTCAGTGTTCTTCTAGGTTACGAGATATCCGAACTTGTACAAAAGTTTGTATTTTTTGAAAAACAAACAAATAACAACAACACAACTTACTACTTCAACTGTTTCCCAAATTTGTGACATGTCCAAAATGTTTCTTGACGTCTTATGCTTTTCATGACTTTCGTGTTTTTATTCATTTTTTTAAAACAGAAAAAGACATAGGGACATATTATTTACAAAATAATGTCAGATAAAGGAACCGGTTGTTTACTTCACGCGCGACACGAGAATTATTCGTTACGACTGATGTTGCCTGCATGTAATTTTCATAGCTCACACACCTTAACTGAAAGGGGGTGCCTTTCGAATAAATCGACAACATACGGTGGGAAATGAAAATCCGGATGTTCTGCCCTTTAAAGCGCTGCAGCAGGGGCGAGAGCCAATTCGGTGAGAAAAAAAAACCTGACAAAGTAAATTGGCGCCACTAAAAGCAGGAATAAAAGTTTTGAAACATCTTCGCGGTTGACACTAATCAGAATTTTTGAAGCGTTGAAAGACCAATACCTTGTCATGAGTTTCGACCCTTATTTACATAATGTCACGTGATTCCAGAATGGAATCATACTCATTATCATATGACTACTCACGTGGTAAATATGAGTCACAGCGTTGGATTCACAGTCAATGTGTGGCATTAGATGCAAAGATACATAGACCCCTCTATCCGAAGGGGACTGTAATACACATCAGGTTGTCAGAGAAAGAAAAGATTTGTGCGGATTCTGCCTTTTTTTTCCCCGCTGCTATAAACCCGTGGGCTGTTTGAGCTTGAATTTCCCGCGTATCTCATTCCAGTGCCAAGCGCCATTTTCACACAACATTTGTCGGCTGACGAGTTATTTTCCCCGTAGGTTTACCAGAAGGATGCGTGTTCCGGTAAAATGCATCGCAACTCTCAGCTCATGCCATTAATGCTGTGCGTGACATGTCCACAGGACCATGTTATAACTGGGATACAGCAAGAGAACGCTGTGTTCATGTTCACAAGGATTCCCTGTTCAGGTTGTCTGCATGGCGTATACATATAGAGTACAATTCCGCTATCAAAATATTGGAATTTCCTTCAGAAAAGTGCCAAATTCGTTCTCAAGAAACAGTGCTGTTAGTCAAAACTCATTGTTATTACAAAACTCAAATGATGTCGTAATTTGCTAAATTTTCTTTTTGACATGAAATTATATATATATATATATATATATATATATATATATATATATATATATATATATATTGCAGCTTTCGTATCTAACATGTCTAATTATTGTTGTATTGCAATAACTTGGTAATGATGACTCTTATGGGAAAAAGTAATACAGTCGCTTAATAACTGACCTAAAAATGATATATATTTTAAATGCTTCAGAGTATAAAACAACGAGAATCTTGTGCGTTTATGATATCACCATCCACCATTCTTATCTAATTTTCATTAGGCTGTGACCGTTACATACCAATATTCCATGAATTAAGTGTCTAACTGCTGTTTATTTATCAATCTGTCGATATATCTTATCTATCTATGCACATAATCGATCCATGATATCGTAAATCCTATGTCATGCAGTATATAGCATAATCATGTGCTTATGCTTTTACTCCTATACACTATCAAACATGCTTTAATTTCGATTTGTATTGCACCGTAACTGAAAGACGAGAAGTTAAGTTTTGACTATTTGGACGTACAGCTATATATAACAGGCACATAGAAACAAGGAGCGCAGCGGCGGCATTATGAAAACGCACTGTGAGATAATGTGTGCAGCATCTGCCGTGTGAATAAATTTGTGTGCGATGGGGGTGGAGGGGGGGGGGGAGAAAAGTGAAGTGGTGACATGAATGATCAGATGTTCTGTCATTGATTTTCCACACTTCCTCCCAGGGCAATTTAGTTCAAGGCAAATATTGGCTCGTTTCCGCTTTAATTGACAGCCATTGTGAAGCCGTGTGACTTCATCAATGTGTATAAGATGCATAGGGCCATCTCTTGTCGTCTTTTCCTTTTCCACAGCCAAATCATTAGAACAAAAAGAGGATAAAAATACGTCCAAGTTGATGACATTTTGGTGAAAGAGGAACGCCTCTCCATAATGCAGGATGATTTCTTCGCTAAGCATTGTGAAAAGAAACAAAACACGACAGTGGAATTTTGCTAACTTTGGAGAAACAAAAACAGGAAGGAGACTGAGTGTTAGAATTTCACATAATTTCATAAATCGTTTATTTCAGCAGGTGCCACTCTGAAGAGGTGATGTATTGTTATAATTGGCTTCCATGCAAATCTTTACAAACTGTCCGTTTATGTTTTAAAACGGAATGAACGAGCAGACGTTGTGTCCTTCGCGCCAAATTATTGCCTGGTTGTGAAAGTTTTGCGGTGATAGATGCTTAAAGGGGAATTCTACATCTATTTCCATTTTTTTAAAACTTAATAAAGACGAGTGCGTGGCTAGCTACTGCTATAAGGCAGGGAAAATTATGTCAACTCGCCAGCAACAAGTCATAGAAACGTGTTCTGTTCATTTTTAAAAAAAGGAGAATTTTTGTGGTATTTTGTTTATGTCTTCTTTAGAAAACTGTTATGACGTCACGAGCTGTCGTAGCCTTCCTATCCAGTGATGACAGCACACGAATTTAAAACTTGGCTTTGGAACATTTAATAATTATTTTCTTCTAATTGTTCTACGTTTCATTGATTCACGTATGCAGTTGATGTAAATCCACCGTTAAAGGTGGCCTGTAATTTCTAATGGACGCACAAATATCGTCATTATCCTCTGAAATACTGGCCATGTGAAGAGATTAGGAGCTTTGATATCACTTGTCCTGAGCTAATATGCATGTATGTGAGTGTGACTGTGCTCGACTGTGACTGACTGTACAAGATTAATGCAATGCCTTTCCCTATACCTTAAAAGGTACATTAAATTCTGTGATTTTTTATCGCACTAAACTGATTCATTGTTTGGCCTTGCTATGATCCTGATGACGGTATTGAATACTTTTTCTCTTTCATCTCAGATTTATTTGTACATGCACTTTAAAGCGATACTTATTTTGTTGACGTGATGTGTGAAGCAAGTTAGTTGAGAAACATCATGTGCGCTGTATGCTCATTATAGTTGTCTCACCACGTTTTGGCGAATGGCTTAAGGCGTTGTATTTTTGGACTGTAGGAACTCCAAATTTAGGACTCACCGCATTGTTTTAATTCTCTTCTCTTTCCATTCTCCTCGTGTCGCCAATAACACCTGCCTGGCTTTCTCCAAAACTTGGACCACACCTCTGCGCATTCGAACGCACGTCTTCAGGTAAGTGAAAATCAGATTACACATTAGAAGTGACACCATGAACACTCCGCAATGTGTTTCCAAGACAGTGTGTGTGTGTGTGTGTGTGTGTGTGTGCGTTTATGTGTGTGCGTGCTGTGTGTGTGTGTGTGTGTGTGTGTGTGTGTGTGTGTGTGTGTAAAAGCGAGAGAGAGAGAGAGAGAGAGAGAGATAGGGAAAGCGGGTGGGGGGGGGGGTAGATAAGAGATAGAAGGGGCCGCGGAAAGATCGAAACATGTTGGGATTTTCATTAGGTACATTCATATCTACCGTAGCTTGTCACAGAGCGGTGCAGTATGAGTTTGATGACAAGTGTCGTTAATGCTGGCCGCAAAAGGAAACCTCATCACATCGTGTTCATTCAGTATTAACCAGCTCAGCATTCTTAACTTCCAACAATATTTTGATGGTATCCTTTCGAACCTCTGCTGAATGGTTACGTTGAAATGTCAACGTATTTATGGGCATGGATACTGCATAATTGAAATGACAGGCACGATTGTCATAAAGCTTTGATGGCATGAGTTATAGTACTACCTAACATTAGAACAAATGAGACGAGCTTTCTCCGCTGCATATTAAAGATTCACGTTGATTGTGTAAACATATATCAATACATTTGCCAACTGTCGGCTCACACCAGGGAACATAAAGCCGACTTGTGTTAAAACCGAGGAGAAAATGACAAGAATCCACATGCAGTCTCTACAGATATTGATTCACCGGGTGATACATTTTTTCCTTGGAAATCACTCAATGAATATCCCTCTGATAATTGCGTCTTAATGCGAAATGAATGAGATGGTTTATTGCGTTCTGAATCCCCCAATGATGAAACACCTCGACATTTATCCTAGTTCCTCCGTGATTGATTTCGAAGGAGGAAGAATTATAAAACACAGGAGAGGGGGCTTCACGGGTCCGCAGAAATTGCGCGGAAGAGCAAAAATTGCATCGACGAGACGCTACGAAGGCCCTTCCGCCAAATCCTTGGGCTCGTAACAACTCGAAACGTTCGTGTCGAGAGGCATTTGTTGGAGTCGGTAATCAGCTGTGAGATTGTAATGTGATTACAAGTCAAACTGGAATGTCTCTTCGGGCGGCTTTCGTGGTCGCAGACAAGATTTGTAATCAGAAGATATCGATGCCGACGCGGATGTCGGTTTGGGGCATTCGTCTGTTTTCTTGGCCTGGCCCGTGCTTTTAAAAGCAGAATTTTCGATCTTTGTTTGACGCAGCCGTTATGGTTGAATCGTGTTCTTGTCAGAAGTAAGAAACGAGCATTTCTAGCACTGAAATCTCAGCTTTATCTGAAACTAGTCAAGAAATCGACCCAATTTTCATTGATACGGATCAAACAAGTTGGTGAGGCGGGAAAGTTGATCGATTACCAGCCATTTCCCATCAAAGGGTTGATAATTTTAGGTGAAGTGAGTGGAGAAAAGCTGCCTTCTCCATTTGTCGCGAACTGTCGAGTGTAAATCAACGACGACCCAAAAATTATTGTTTTGTACGCCAGAGAGGTTATATGCATTGAAAACGAACAGTGATGGCCGTAGCATCGACTGACTCTGGGTACGGGAGCTCCATTTCGTCAGTAAAGTTACGACTGATCGTAGAGCAGGAAATCAAATTCAAGTCCGCATGAATACGCAGTTCTGATTGGCTATTGCTATCGCTGCGTATTATTTGTTTTATAACTTGCCATATTTGGACTGTCGTATCGCATTTTATAAGGGGTATTGTTATGTCTTCTCTGTCGATGACAAATTCCATGAAAGAGTGATAGCTGAAAATTTGGCACGAGAATTTGCCAGGGCGAGACGTACACCTGCAAGGGTAGTGTCCTTAGATAAAAAGGAAGGGGAAATGCGTCGACCCCCATTACAGACCGAAACGTACCGGAGAACATTGCTCTCGCCATTCGTTTATCAACATTATTCATCACTCTCAGCCAGCCGCCGTGCGACGTATAGAGCGCGTTCCTGCCAGAGCTGCCCGATAGGTCGAATACATTACGGGACGGAACGCTGCCGCGTGCATGAACGCGCTAAGATATCATTCTTTGACAGGGCTCAAAGTGCTTACGATGAATTATGAGAGTCCGTGTAATACACCGGGTTTTATGATGACAAGGGATCCACAAATAACACGGCAAATCAGTATTTGACTACAGAGCTATTTCATGAGCCCTGCGAGAATGATTCTACCGCCTGGTCTATGTAATCTATATTCGAAAGCAGAATTTATACTTTCAATTATCGGCCTCACTGTCGTTATTATAATCGTAATCATTTTTAGGGAATGCCATAATTTCTCCCGGAGTGGGTGATGACTAGACGACAGAACGGAGTCCCTTTTAGAAATTGATATATATAGAAATGATAACAGTATGGACAAAACAACACAACAATGCAGAACCTCCCATCCCTCCTTCTCCCCCACCCCCCCCCCCCCAAAAAAAAAAGATTTTTTTTTCACTCAATTTTTTTCACTTAATGAAAATACACTCAATATGTCGTTATATCGTTTGTTTGTTTGTTTGTTTGTTTGTTTGTTTGTTCATTTTCCATCTGAGAAGATGGCTGGATAGCCCATATTCAGCTGCACTAAGCTGGTTTTCCATGGGGTCCAGTTGGATGTGAGGCGGGACCACATTCCCGGGTTAAACACCCTGCTCTTTGCGATGAATGAATGAAGCGGGATCTTTTACGTGCATGACTTGTGACTCTCTCACACACCGTTTTATGTCCTATCCGAGGGACAGAGTGTTTTGCCTCTTGCTAGAGGGGACGGTATGATCACACACAACATTGCTCAGTGCAGACTCGGGTATCGAACCCGGGTCGCTTGGGTCGGAGGCAGTGGCGCTACCGACTGAGCCAACTCACCGCCCTTTATGCTGGAGTAAGTATGATAGGAAATGTAGAACCCACAATACAGTGAGATCAATGACTGGTTACTTTACGTTGTGATACAAGAAAGGGAAAAATGATATCACTCTAATGGAATTTCTTGCTGACATAAGCTTGCAGTGTTTGATAAAGTGTGCTGCTTGTATGTGTTGTCTTGATTTGTTTCGCCCGTACTTAAGGAAAAACCTAACACGTTTTCAAAATAGTTCGAAGGAACACACACGCAAACACACACGCACACACACACGCACACACACACACACACATACACACGCACACACACAAGAACATACCACACATGCACACGCACACACATACTCAATATCATGGTTTCTGTGGTTCATTAACTGACGACTCGCAAACGTGAAGATAAAGAAAGGACAATATCAAACCGACAGCTTTACAGCAATACAAAAGAGAAAACAAACTGCGCCACAAGAGTGATTATGAAATCCTAACTCATCACAGGGAAATTGTTCAGCGGAAGTTCATCTAAATTCTGCTATACTGTGTATTATGACGAACAAACCACCATGTTGCTGCAGTTGTCCACTTGCTATATCGGATATAGCAGTCTCATGAAACTCGCCTCAGGGGGAGAGAGATACAACACGGCGTGATAGATGAAACTCGACGAGCTCCCAATACTTCTCTTGTTAACTCTGAAAGTACCGCCGACAACTTTATTGCATGGGATGTCAGTCACATTTTATGATGACGATCTTGAGGGACTTAGTCAGTCGATATTTATCAGTGTCGACTAGCGTCTATTCATCTAGCATTCATATATAATTGATGTGATGTATGGACTCTCAATGCAAATTTTATAGCCGTTATGAGGCCCACTGACTCAACAGGAAGCTCATGTTCCCCGTGGAGAACAAAAACGATGGATATTGTCCTAAAATAACATCATATGACTATTAATATCTATCTTTGATCAGCTTCGGACGAAGGCTGTATCAATCTTGATTTTAGTCGTGACATCACTTGGTATATATCATCGAGCGAGGTACTTCGTTAAAATTGACCGACCTAATCACGATGCAATCGCTAGTTATCAAATAGAAGGAAAAATGATATGAATGTTCCTAAAAAAAAAAGAAAGATGATAGCCCGCGTTATGGTTTTGTCGTTGTGTTCTTGTTTCATGACAGGAAGCAGTGGATTAGAATTGCTTTATGATGCGCCGTGGTTTTCCCGGGAGAGTAATGTTTTCTTCACTTATGCAAACGACAACTGCTGGAAATGCCAAATCGCCTCGTACACGCTCCATGGTATGACTTCTATTCCTTTGAGCTGGGGTTATCATCTCCGCGGAATTACCACGTCTGTCAATCGCGTTTCAGCCCGGTTCTCACGCCACAATGATTAACATACACACACGGCGCGCTCTCGTGAGCGCCCAAGACCCCAGGACACCGTCTGTACGACTTATCACTGCGGATCATTAATGTCAACACCGAGTCATTATAAATCCGAGATTCGCGATGCAAAATCCCGTCACCTATTCTTTTCCCGCGAGAAAGAGAGGAAGGGAGAGACGCACAGACACACAGACACACTGACAGACAGATAGACAGACAGACAGACAGACCAGCCAACAGCCAGAAGAAAGTGAAAACATTATATGGAAAGAAAAACAAGTCAGAAAGGTGGGAGCCGGGAAAGGGGGGGGGGGCAGATAGATATTGAGTGCTAGATATATAGATAGGTAGATAGATAGATACTAAGTAGATAGATAGATAGATAGATACTAAGTAGATAAATAGATAGATGGATAGATAGATAGATAGATAGATAGATAGATAGATAGATAGAGACTGAGTAGATAGATAGATACTAAGTAGATAGATAGATTGATAGATAGATAGATACTAAGTAGATAGATAGATAGATGGATAGATACTGAGTAGATAGATAGATAGATAGATACTAAGTAGATAGATAGATAGATAGATAGATACTAAGTAGATAGATAGATAGATAGATAGATAGATACTAAGTAGATAGATAGATAGATAGATAGATGGATAGGCCTAGAATTAAAGACAGACAGACAGACAGACAGACACAGGAGGAGAGAAAGAGAGAGACAGAAAAAGAGTAACAAGTTAGCGATAGAGAGAAAAGAGGAAGAAATATATAAAGATAGACTGATTGATAGATTGATAGATAGAAAGAAAAAGGGAGACAGACAGAAGGAGAGGAACAAGTTAGCGACAGAGTGAAAGAGGGGAGTAGTATATACAAAGAGAGATGTAGATAGATAGATGGACAGATAAATAGATTGATAAACAGACGTATATAAAGATAGAAAGATAGATAGATCTACTTGGATAAATTGATAGGAAGAAAGAAATATGGATAGATAGATAGATAGATAGATAGATAGATAGATAGATAAATGGATGGATGAATAGATGGATAGGTATGTAGAGTAGATGAATAGATAGAGAGGTTACCATAGAAAGGGAGAGCGAGAGAGGGAGGAGGAAAGAGGAATAATATAGGAGAGACGGACTGGGGAAACTTGCGTTAAGCCATTGAGACTGCAACACAAGCAAATTTTTGACATGACGTATGGTCAATGTTTACTCGCGGCTATAAATCTCGGCGAGCGCATAATATACAATTTTTATCATCTTTCTCCTTTTCGGATTTGATAGATGAATTTATGGTGGTTTGCCGTCTGTCGGGACTCGATCGCCCCCTTTTCCCTTCGCGACATGGACCATCTATTACCAGCGCTGAAAATAGATTCATCACTTCTTTCAACGGATAGCAGCCCATTTAAAAATCATTATTTCGTCTCTTCAGATAAAACAAAGAAAATTCATTGAATAATTCAACACATGTTGCTTTCATAACACAACTTTTATTCAAACCTCGTTCTCCATTACATAAACATACACAACGACACATATAAATACAAAGTAGCATGTTGAATAGTATCTGTGATCGCTGAAGTTTATTCATCAATTTATTCATTCATTTTGCAATCAATGGCATGTATTTAGATATCCGACACCTCTGTACACCAAGCTGTGTATCCAAATGTTGTAACTAGAAGAACTGATACAAATCTTCTTTTTTTTTTACTGTATTGCTTATGGACTAAGAATGTCGTGAACACAAAGAAAATGTTTTCATATTCTATCAAAATGTTCTATCCAGCTCCTTCCTCCTTTCGAGACAGATAATGGCCCAGGATAAAAAAAACAACAACTGAAAACTGAGAAAAACAAAATCGTTACAGAATATCAACACAGAGATGACAATAGATACTTAACGTTATTTCCCCGCTATTAATATCACGATATTCATTGTATTGCTATAAGATGAAAATATCCTGCATATGATTAGCATGATTTCTCATATGGAAGCTCCTGTAGGCGTACCTCCGAACAACTGGGTATATGAACGGACCTACTGTTTCAGGAGAAAGAAATGACACATGTTTTTATTGTTGTCATACGACAACAGTTGTTACAAATGAACACTGCTTAAGGCATCAGTTTTAGAGGCAGGAGAGACCTTATCCAGCATAATTACAAAAACATTGTCTCCCGAGGATCTTATACGAAAACGAGTGTAAGAAATTGCGCACGCACTCGCGCGCATAATATCGCCAGATTTAATGATGATTTGCCTCGTATAATACTTGAATCGGCAATTATCGCAGCGGACACGCGCCAACCCGCGTGGAAGAGGCGGTCGGGGTGGAAATTTCACACCTTCCATGGTCACATGATAAAATAAGTACATTCATGCGATTTTTTGCTGAGCGCGAGGCACTAATCATACCAAACCAAGTCCTTGCTTTGGTTCTGTATCATTTTACTTCAACTTTTAGTTGTCATTGTCAGTACATTTTAGGTTTCGTGTGCTTCATTTTAAAGCTCTTGCTCCTAATTTGTTGTTTTTGGTAGCAGAATATCTTGAGACATCGTGATTGTAAACTTAATTACTGATTATTACATTCGCAATGCATTTAAATGTCTATTTCTCTCTCGTATGGGAATTTTTTTTTCTAATTCTGTCGAGATGTGATTAATACAATGTATCAACAGCGTCATCTTATCCACCTCCAATTTAAGATATGAGTGAAATTCAAAGATGTCAAAAGATCGGATCTGTAATGCATTCAAATTATATGCATGCTTTGTTCACAAAAGTTGCCCTTGACAACCACAAAGCTCGCCGGAGGCTTGCCCTACCTAGCAACAACTAAGTGCAATTCCTACCCATGGAACTTAATGGGAAGGAGCATGCGCAGGTGAATGAAAGACTTCGTGACTAGGCTGTAGGGAAAGAATCATCTATATAGATTGTAATAAACTACAGAAACGGTCCATTGAATTGTGTCGAGATGATTATTTATTATCTGCATCGATATTCCACAAGACTCGATGGGTAAGGACATGATTGTGACCATTACAGAGGCAAACCACCAAACAGACCGACAGTCAGACAAACAAGCTAATAAACAAACCCTTCCCTGGCAGTATATTGATCGATAAGTCGTTGTCAAGAACAACAAAATCACCCCTCCATGCTACCCTACAAGGGCCTATCGAGTCGGAATTTACTTAAGTTTAATGTAGGTTATACACAAAGTATAGAAAGTCGAAGATCGATATAGAAATCATCAACATACAGTGAATAACACTTTCAAGCTTAGTTTTTTTTTCTTCGTCTTCCGTGTTAAAGAGCAATGATAACATCTGTGACCACATTGTTGTCGTTTTCTTTTCTCACCATGATGTAATCCAATTCTCTCAATTAGTCGGCAGTTTAGAGCGTTTTGCAGCGATGTATAGCAGCAACCGAGACAAATTTGAAAATACTCTTTTATCTCCACAATCTCGACCGCGACTCAAGCTGATGCCCGATTGAATCGGGCATTGTTACGATTGACCTAAATCGTAGGCCGCTTTCTAAAATGGTTGTATTGATGGTATCAATCCGGAGAGGGGGGGGGGGGATATAGTAGGCCAGAAGCAGAGGAAAATAAACCCATAGTCGATGTGAAGACTTTATTCAGAGGCGAGAATAGTATTGAAATGAAAGCAAGCTGCCACCTAATGGCGATACACGCGTACGTGCCCAGCGTGCCCGCCTGTATCAAACAAGCATCGTCGAAATAGCCGGAGAATTATGTCTATCCTCGTTGCGAAGTTCATGTAAACATTTCGCCTTTCACCAGCACGCCGCCAGCAAAGGAAATATTAACATCTAACGACAGGAGAATGCGAAGAAGCGATTGCCTAATGCGCACGCTGGCTCTCCCAAATACTTTTTTTTTTCAAACAACATTGTGTTGCCCATGTTTTGCTAAACGTGTGATTCACGAGCGGTTACATTTTGCGAGCACTTCGTCATATTTATTAAGCCACAGTGTGAAGATGCACTGAAGTCGAACGGAGCGTCAAAGAAAGAGAGAGAGAGAAAAGAAAGAAGACAAAATCAACTACAAGTGTATAGTATTCATACTTATCATCTTTGTAAATATAAATAGATGATTGTTCTGAAACCCCATTGTGTCGTTAAATAGCACCACATCAAAGTACATATGCCCACGCTATTTATTTTTCAGGCGGAAATAATTGTATTGATATTGTGTGTGTGTATATATATATGATAAAAACCAAAATGGCATTAAAACGATATGCCCACGCTATCTATTTTTCAGGCGGAAATAATTTTATGGATATTGTATTTATATATGTATATATATATATATATATCTCCTATATATATGCTAAAAACCAAAATGACATATATATATATATATATATACATATATATATATATATATATATATATATACTGTATATATATATATATATATATGTATATACATACATATATGTTTATACAGGTGTATATGTTATGTTGTCATGGGAGAAAATGACGTACGTGAAGTGAAGACGTGTCTAAAACATTAGTTGTAGTCTCACGAAATTTGTAGAGTAGAAGTACAGTATATTGTCTTCTATTTCATCTGCAGAGTTTGTTTAAGATAATACACTTTTTCCCTGTCTGTCTGTCTGTCTATCTGTCTCTCTCCGACGCGTCAGCCTGCAAATAACCGTCAGTTGTGACCCTGACGTCGTTCCAGGTGGTTAGCTGTGAAGAAGCGACTATCAAAATGCAAGTCTAATTCGAGCGAGTCACTGTAGACGTTGAAGTTACCGTTTGCTCTGAAACTCTTCCAACTCCACAGCATATGTGAAGAGTTTTCGTGCAAAAGGGCCTAAATCCACTTCAGCCAATTCCAAGTAAATCAAGGTTTACTTTTTTAAAATCATTTCACGCAATTCTATGTTTCCATTCAAGGAGTTCTTCTGCTATGTGTAAGAGAGTCATCTCCATATAGGTAACAAAAATGGCAATTAAAAAGTCCTGCAAATGTCTTGAATATCATATATAATTATATGTATTTGTTTTCGGATTTAGACCCTTTTGCAAGAAAAGTCTTGAAGGGTGATTACTAAACACATTTTAAAAACGTTAATCACGAATACCAAAAATACCTCTCTTATCCCTACCCTTCATTCGTCGGTTGATCTGCTTAAACTGTTCACTTGGCAACTAGAACCTTTTCCTGATATAGCAACACCTTCAGATTAATTCAAAATTTTAGGTTCACTATAGCTATCCCTACCTTAAGTGAAACCTTCGTGAGGTCGTTTATTGCCAGTATCTTGTATAAACATTCATCACCCTGTCCGTAATTACCGAAAAGCAAACTTGGCCTGCATAGCAGCAATCTCTACCAAGTAGATTGCATAAATACGTGCATGCTTTTGATAGGGTTTGCCTTCCCTTTTCCACCATCACCATCTTTATTCTTCATTATCATCATCATAATCACCATCATCATCACTGTCATCATCAACATCAACATCACCACCACCACCACCACCACCATCATCATCATCACCATCAATCGCCATCACCATTATTATCTCACATGGTTAATTTCGTCATTCCCTAACACATTCTCACACAGAATATTCTGCTCACCTAGTTGTAAGCTTATTTCTGATTAATCAGTAAAGCCAATGATTTCTCTTTAGTCAATCAGGATACAGGATAGATAAAATGTAGATACAGACCCTTTTGTATTAAAAGTGCTTCGGATTTAGGCCCTTTTGAAAAAAAAAAACAAAACAAGAATTGCATCTAAATTTTTAACAAACTTCCCGAAACTTTGGGGAGTTGGACTACAGTCAATTTGATGCACTTGGTGAATGTCTATTTAGGCGTGTGAAAAAAATAAACAAACTATAAATGATTTTTTTTAATGGATTTAGGCCCTTTTGCGAGTAAGTTCTCTTACTATATACCAGCTTATGAGTTCCTTCAATCAACGAGATGTCAAAATGATCGTGCAACAGAAGATGTAGTTATTACAGAAGATAGAGTCATTATTCCATCATGATTGGGCTCGCTTGCTGCATCACGGCTGTTTTCACTCTTCCCAGTTCTGAGCTCGTAGGCACCGCCATATTTTGTTCTACCGTGAGAGTGAAAGAATAAAGAGAGGGAGAGGGAGAGGGAGCAAGAGAGAGAGGGGGGGGGGGGGGAGGTGGGGAGAACCCCCAAGGATAATGTTTACCCATTACGTGCTCACACAGTTCCAATATCATACAGATTTACGAATGTACTTCGCTCCGCTGCCTATTGAAGGGAACGCATACTGCATTAGCGTTCGTTCCGCGGAGCATGAACTTGAGAAGCGCGAAAAATAAGAACGGCAAAAACCCGCGTACGCGTGCGCCGACGCCACAGCAGACGACATTTGGCGATCATGCCCTTTCAGGGCAGTCGGCGGTGCGTTTTGTTTGCTTTCAACAACCCGGAACGTACAACGCATCGAATGTTATCGGAAACTCATGAATCGCGTTTTCATTCCCAGTCTACCAAATAGGCAGCGACAGGTGATCTCGAAGAAACCTCCAAGTACGTGTTCAAGAAGGTCCGTGATTCAACAGTGAGTCTCGAATCTGTAGTATTGATTTCAACGATCATTTTTTTTTCTGTCAGTCACACACTCGTCAAGAGAGGTGGACCATGACTCGCGTGTGATCGGGAGCTGTCGAGACAGTAGCCCATGTGGATTTCTTTAAGCTGCAAGGTGGAATAGTGGTGTTTAATTCCTGGATGTCATAACCAAGGATTCTCATGTTGAAGTTCGCCAAAGTACGCAGCCTTCCGGCTATTATCATCGGTAAGTAGAATTTTCGAAGATCGTCTAGATTCTTGCAGTCTTGGTGAGTCGGATCATGTTTAGCTGTGCTGTGTGAAAACAAACAAACAAATAAACACACACACACACACACACACACACACGCACGCACGCACAAACAAACAAACAATGAACAAACAAAGCCCAATGTGTTAGATTGATGCACTGGATGATGTCGTTTATCCACATGCTCACTGCATCTTATCCCAATTCCCGACTTTTCAAGTAAGCTGAAGGAGCAGAAATGGCTGCACTTTTGTTTGTAACCATCTTGCCTGGCCCCATAGTCGAGGGTGTCTCTGCTGCATACGTCGTCCACAATATCGCGCTGATATCATCTATTTTCTCCACCTGTAATTGGCCAAGATATAGATTCTAAAAATTTTTATCCTTATTCCCGACCCGAGTACCATAGATACAAATCCTCTTGCTAGAACCATTAAGTGCACATCGTGTCGGCGAACGAAATGGAGTCTAGCCGCAATGGGATTAGTGAAGATGCCAATTTCAGGTAATTTCGGCGTTTGTGATGTCCGGTGGCTGCGCATGCTTCCGGAAAAAAATATGAAAAAAAAAATAATCTGGTCAAAATTCGCTCTTCAATCTGTCCCTCAAATTTTGCCAGAGGTTTGAGGATTGAGTTCGCCCAGGCCATACCACCAACATGGAAAACTAATTACCCCTCTCGGCTAGCGCGCCCCGTATTGTGTTGTCAGTGAAAACAGCAGCCTTTCAGCAGGCCATGGACGTGTTTGCCTCATCCTTTTACCCAATCATCTACCCATCCACCCAATCCTTCCATCCATCCATCCATCCATCCATCTATCTATCCATTCATCCATCCATCCATTTAGATGCTGTCTTCAAGCAATTTTCAGATGCAATAATCATGATGGAAAATGGGCAAATAACGGAATTCCTTCGTACTGTGAATATACAAAGCAACAAAAAAATGCGTACGCTCATACACATACACACACACTCGCACACACGCAAACCTTTCGCCCACTCATACGCTAATTGCGCACATGGATTAGATTGTTTCGAAAACATGCAAAAGATTATATTTGATTAATGAAATGTGACGCTAGGAACTCCAAAACAACATAATTATCTTCGCGGTTGAGCTGAATAAGATTAAATCATTTCATTATATGATTTATTAATGAGAAGTCAGAAACGGAGGGACAAACTTAATCGTATCAAAAGCTTTGAATAATTATGATTTCATTCCTACTCTCGCTTTAGATCAAATACAAACAAAACAATAATGAAAGAACCACCAAGCGCTGTCTTTCTTGTCATCTGGAAAGGTAAATGACCAGTATAATTTCACCGTGATGGAGCCCCCCCCCCCCCCCCAACGAAAAAAAAAAAGAGGAAATACTTGTATCAAGAGTCTATCCACATCTCATCTTGTTCGATCAGGCAATCCACCCCCTCCCTCTCGTGAGCTCTTTTAAAGTTCATGTATCTTGCTCAAAAATGTAAGCTTGAATTTTCATGCAAGCGCCCCCCCCCCCCCCCCCAAAAAAAAAAGATGCGCAAAGCACCACCTTATTCACCATAACTTTTCGTCTCTGCAGTTCCTCTTCTTTACACATACGATCGACTTACCTCTTCAGTCCCCAAAGAGACGGCGTTTCCATGGCTTTAAGAGCGCCACGGAGGAAAATGGACGGGGGGGGGGGGGGAAGGAAGCTTGTTACTCTGTTCTCGAGCTTCTGTATAATGGTCAATACTCCGATTGGGAAGATAGTTACTGCGCTCGAGTGCATGCGATGTTCTTTGTCGGGTCATCGCATACACTAGCAACAAGCGTCGTCAGGGAATCTGACTTTCGAGAGCGAATGCAGCCTTTAGCTATGGCGTTGCTTATTATTCACTTTATTGACTCATCATTATGCAGTTCGGCTTTGTAGTCTGTGGTGGTCACCAGTTAATGTACTGGGGCTGATGCATTTATATATATATAAAAAAACATCTTCATTCCCAATTCATTTGAGTTGTGTGAGCCATAATGACGCGGTACAACTAGACAAAAGATCTTTCTATAACATGTCATGACTTAATGAGTTTCGGAAAGTCAGCACACTCAGTTTCGAAAATGAAGCTCCATCTATAGCACATTGTTTAAAGAAAAAAGAATCATGCGGTGGGAGTCGATGTTTTGACAAAAAAAAATCCTGACCGCGAACCTTTTTCTTTAATACTAAGGGGAAGAGAACGCCACAAGGATGGTAACCAGCTGCGAATCCTTAGTATCGTTATATTTCAACTGAGCGGCAATTTTGTCTGTTTATGTGGTGTGTGTGTGTGTGTGTGTGTGTGTGTGTCTGTCTGTCTGTCTGTCTGTCTGCGTGCGTGAGAGTGAGAGAAAATGCGTGTGTTTTGTGTGTATGTGTGTGTGTGTGTGTGTGTGTGTGTGTGTGTGCGTGTGTGCGTGCCTGGCCAAGAAATCACTACTGAACCCACCATAGGATCACATCTGCTCCCATTGAGCTACAAAGCCTGCGAAAAGGATGGTCACTACGTCTGCTGTATTCGTTGCCTGTAATTTCTCGTCGAGCTCAAATCAGGAATAAATGGCGCCTCATCACAGGGCGTGAAGTGTCGATTACAGAAACAACAACAACAAACAAACAGAGAAGTGAAAAATACAACAGGGAGTCAAATATCGCAGACGCCTTCGTTGTACAATGTATTCTCGAGCATCTGGGAGAAACTGCGCGGAAATCCGAGTTTTTTTCGGTTTCGTTGTGTGTGTGTTTGTGTGTGTGAGTATGTGTGTGTTTGTGTGTGTGTGTGTGTGTGTTTGTGTGTGTGTGTTTGTGTGTGTGTGTGTGTATGTGTGTGTGTGTGCGTGTGTTTGTTTGTGTGATCATCTATGAATAATTTTGCTGGTGACAAGAAAACCATTATTCCGGAGCTACTTCTTGTGTGATAACCAATAGCTATATGCGCGGTTCGCTGATGAATTTGAGATGATAGCATAATATTATCCTTCATGGACATGATAGTAAAGGTACCATTTACCTTTACCCCTCCCCCACCCTGAAAATCCTTTTGTGGCCCCTGTATACCTGAATTACTTGAAAACGATGGTCAGTCAGATATATTAGGATTTGAGATAGGGGAATGATTACATTTGAAAAAAAGATATAGCAATTTCAAGATCATGTACAAACTACATGGCAAGTTGTAAGGAAATGACATCAACTCACTCATTTTGCGTAACTATACCCATGACTCTCAAGAACCAAGTATGTCAAGAACTGTTGTGTAAAATTAGCAAAACGTTACAAAATTTAACACCTTCACAAGTTTTTATCTCATTTTGATCAAAGTTTTACTGCTGTGTTTGTAAAAAAAAAACTTTTTCTTTTCGACAAACTTTAATTGCTCCGGCAGGGATCGGCCTTTTAAGATGTTCTCAAAGCACGACATATACGGGATGTTTATCCGAATAAATGACGCATAGCTTTGACACATAGATTTCTCATTACAGTAATGCAGTGTTGGTGTAAAGGAAGTCCTTGGAATGGACCTAGTCACGTGATCGAGATTTGGGTTGTTTACATTGTTCCTTTTTTTTTCTTTGCAACCTCTTCAGAAATATTTCTTTCAAAAAAAGATAAAGAAAATCAATGTCTGAAAGGAAATTTTGTACTGTTGCTCGGTGTTAGTAGGCGTGACTTTTTGGTGCTCCTCTGAATACATTCAAAACGTGACGACCCACGTTTTACAGCCAAAACGTCGGTATGTGTCTTGCTTGCTCGTGCGCACGCTTGTAAAGTTATGAAAGCAACAATAATGAATATAATCTCTAGACAATGTTGGCACCAAAAAAAAAGTCAACAACAAACACATACTTTTTGTTCCACACCTTGTACGTGTTCGTGTCACACGCTCGAAATGTGGAGGACATTAAATCCAAGAAATAATTGTCGAAAATAGAAATGCATGGGAGAACACACGCATGTGCACACGTGATCACAAACACATAACACACATATAAACAGGCACATCGGCACACAAACACACACACACAAACAGGCACATCCGCACACAAACACAATGCATATCCCCACCCTCCCCCGAAACACGTGAACATACGCGCCCAGTGGAATATTACACACATTCGTACCGTGAGAGAACAACAGTTAACCAATTATCAAGTTTCCGTGACCTCTTCAGAATTGATCCATTTCAAATCCAGACACCTGCAATAACTCATCTTTGTTGAGACCGAGAGATCAAATGGAGATACACATAATGGATGTGTGCGTGGGAGAGCGAGAGAGGGAGAAAAATTGGGTGGGGGTACAAAGAGAGAAGAAGCTGCTAGAATAGGAGGAAAACCGGAATTTACAGAGTTTTACACTTTTAACTATTTCGTTTCTGCATGCACAATCCTGAAATATAGCCTAAAAAAACCCCAAACAAACACAAAGGGATTACTTTAAAGAGTTACTCAGGGAACCTCTGTACTAGCGGTAGATCAGTTGTGCTGGGTTGATATCTACCACCAGTAGTCTTGTCACTGCTTTTAATCCAAAATTCATTGACAAAGACCCGTATCTTGTGCGAGAAAGCCTCGGAGAATCATAATTTCTGTTCTTGTATCCGCATCCGCGACAAAAGACTTGTTCGGGGACCCACTTTTGAGTTCAGTTTGCAGTATACATGGCATAGGGAGACCCGTATGGAATCAGTTGTATGTGTGTGTGAATCTGCTGGTGCATGACTTAAGCTGAACTCCATGGAGGGTCATGGCCTGGGGGTAGAAATGGAAGCCAAGCATCACACGCCATTATTGGCGGACTCGTCGTCCTTCGCGCAGGGGGTGTATTGACTGGAAGAGGTGGGATCATTACCGCGAGATTTTGCCCCTCTTGCTCCCCAGCCGCCCTCCCCGACCGATTCCTCAAATTCAAGAAGAATATTTTGTTCACAGCAGATTTGGTTGGGGAGGGGGAGGGGGAGGGGGGGGAGGGGGGGAGGGGGGGAGGGGGGGAGGGTGGGATGGGGATAAAAACACAGTCGTGGAAAAATCTTAGGTTCATGCCACTCCTCGAATCGCTGCCGGCTATTATCATTTACCGAGAGAATAGGATTCAGGTATTGACGTATGACCGGCAAACTGTTTGAATAGACGATGCTGAATAATCAGTGCTGTGGGTATGAACTCAGATGGTATATAGACTTGGTTTCTAGCAATTAAACAGGCACCCTCCGACCTGAATATTGGCCGTTTTGATTTCTGGCGGGACGCTTCCTTAATCCCGCATTAAATCATCCAAGCGTAGTCAATTCAATGTGAAAAATATTTCGAAAAGTACACACAGTCATGATTTTCAAGAACCATGGCTCATAAAAGTGTTTGTGATTGCCATCTTTGATTGGCTAATCGTAAATGTCAAATGTCACTCGTAACACATGATTGCTTTTGATTTCCGTATTTCTTCCGCGATTGCAAAATTTTCCCCTTCAAAAGATTCATCAAATTCATTGATGTTCCCATCGTGCAGTTTGAGCTCCAGTCAAAAGACGTAAGAACAGAAGCATGTGTTGTTTGTTTATGTGTGTGTGAGAGAGAGGAGGTAACTAGATACATGATTCAAACCTATCTTAGGAGGAGAACTCTTTACAAGAGCTGTGGAAAATCACTGACACTTCAAAACACACCAAAAGCTAAATTGACTTCAATACATAATTTTTGTTTCACCATCGGCGAAAACGAACCAAGTATTTCGATATCCTATGATGACAACTTACAAAGAATTCATCATTTTAATTTGTATCATAAACAGTCAATGATGTGATAGTGATATCACCAGATATGTTATGCGTGTGAGTCAGTGAGAGAAAGGGGGTATAATATATATATATATATATATATATATATATATATATATATATATTATATATATAAATATATATATATATATTATATTATATATAAATATATATATATATTATATATGTATTTATATATTATATATATATATATATATATATATATATATATATATATATATATATGTATATATAGGTCCTATATACATAATGTATAGCATGATTATTGCAACGCCTGGCAGAGATAATATTTCCATATTGAAAATCTCCTTTCAGGTCTATGCTGACTTCAGACATCAACTTCACACTTCATGTATATTGCATGCTACAGTACAACATAATGTATTTTTTTTAATGAAATGACTACGGATGGTTGTTAGATGGATCAAGGTATCTAAGCAATTGATCGGATCTAGTTTTAATTTCCATTCTTTTTGTTTTTTTAGTGAAGAAAGAAGGACCATGACAGATTACAAAACATGTGAGGTATGGTTTCACGACGTTGGAAATGTGAATATCATGCGCACTCTTCGACTATCATCACAACATTTTTTGTCAGTCCATCCTCATAACACACAAACATTATGGTTACAGATCCTTTTCATCATCATAACCAAAACTTTGGAATTCACTACCCCTTACAATTAGGAAACTATCTTCCCTTGACTCTTGTTAGAAGGATCTGAAACCATTGCCTGTTAGGGCATTAATGATTGTATAAAATGATTTTTGTGCCAGGTGCATAGAGAATTTATGATAATTATGCATGCGCTTTATAATTACTAAATGTTGTAATTATTGTCATCATTTTATCAATTATCATATACATCATACTAGTCCAGCAGCATAGTGAAACAATTGTTCAAATTTGTCTGAAAGCACCAAATAATGTCATAGTGAAAAAATAAAGATGAAAAGACACAGGTGAAGGGAAAGAGAGAGAGAGATTTGAAGATTTGTGGCGGTCTTCCAAGTCATCGCCCTCCATATTCTCTCAGGGGGAAACAAACTTCATAAATATTGTTGACTTATAGATAGAAAGCACCCCCTATGAAGTGCAATATTGGACAAATAAAAATAGAATAAAATCCCACACTGTTCAGGTCTGGGCGCGGACATCCGTGCAATCCTACGCGCCCAGTCGAAAAGAAAATTTGTACAGATGCTTTGTTTATACATTACTGTAATGCATTCAGATGGCCGTCGCCACTGCACGCCACGCCCTCCCGCCTCTTCCGCTGGCAAGCCGTGACTCCCTTTTTGTTACCTTAATAAGCCTCTCCTGTCTTTTTAATTGGGAAATGGGCCCTCTTCGTAATAAAACATAAAACAGCAACGACAAAAACAACAACAACACACACACAGACATACACACCACACGCACACGCGCACACACACACACACACACACACACACACACATGAAACAACTAGGATGGATGGGAGATGAATCAATGCGCAAAGCGCACTCTATTATAGGTCCCATCACTGCTAATTCAACCTAATGGGTTAGTACAGCACCCTCTGCCCGTGATTATTCTAATGACATGACCAATGCAACAAGCAAGAGGACACACACTTACACCCTCTTAACAAAAATGGGCGAGCTTTGTGTATAGGCACAACCAGGGGGGTGTTTCATCAACGTTTGTCAGCGCAAAAAGTTGTCAGCGCAAACAGTTGTCATCGCTGACAATCACCATAGTAACAGTCAGTGACCAGAGCATCTCATCCAATCAAAACCAAGGATTTTGCTGAAATCGTCAGCGCTAACAACTTGTCAGCGCTGACAAACGTTGATGAAACACCCCCTGGAGTTGTGCCTAACACGTGCCTAAGTAACAATTAACTGCAGGTGGCGTCGCCGGCAACTACTGTAACACGCGGAGATTTGATTGGTTGTCATCCACGTGTTGCAGTAGTAGTGGAGTGCTGTTGTTGTTGTCGTTGTTGTCTGTTGCTGTTGTTATTGTTTTTTGTGTTGTTTTGTTTCTGTTTGGCTTGGTTTATTAATTGACACTAATAGAATTGCCACCGCGTGTTATCATGATAAAACACGCGTTTTTGCATCTACCCTTTTAGTTTTAAACTTTACTTTGTGATTTCAAGCTTTCAAATGTGCTTTTAATCATTCTTTTATAAAGAGAAAAGTCAGTGTAACATCCAAACTGAGTTATTTTTCCGGCAGTAATCTTTTTTATCAGAAGTTGTACCATGTATTTTAAAAACTTCTATTATACATTCTGTCATTCGAGTGTAGTTTAAAACTTTAAAGGACATCGTGTAAACATGAGTTTAGGTGTCTATGTCGACACCTGTGATGCTATTTCTTTTTTATTGGATTAGCAACGTCACAAGGTAAGACTGATGATTTGGAGAAAGGATAATCTTGTATAACTATAAAACAGATAATGAATAGAACATTTTTAATCAGTTTATTTGCTACGGGCTAGGAGAATGTTACGTCACAAAAAAAGAGGAAGGAAAGAAAGAAAGAAATATCCGATTACCTTGCAGAACACAAATACCCTCAACAATATTTCCTATTCAAAGTCCGTTTTACTTCTTTATGATTCCAAGGTAACTTATGAAAGTAATTTTGCTAAAAAAAAAAAATCTGATCACTGCTCTACGATCTCAAACAAAGTCTTCGTTTGTCAGCAAGATCGTGTTGATTTTCCTGTACAAACCTGTCGTGACCTCACAATCTTCCCCCTCGGGGAATTATTTGTCCTTACAAGAAATGATATTCAGGGATCTCATTATGTTTGGAAGATGTATACTGCATGGACGTCTAATCACATTAGTGCTCAAATGCTTTCATCCCGGTCACCCTGACCAGCCCTTCGCCATTTTTCTTTTAATATTCTTCAGACAGACATTCTCATGCATTATGCTTATCTATCTTCTTATCCTAAATAAATGGATTGAGACATACGCCGCGACTGCGTTTATATGTTACTCTCTCTCTCTCTCTCTCTGGTAGGTTGATCTAGTAATTCAAGGAAAATCGCGGTAGTGAAAGATGGATCATCATTTTCATGAGGGTAACTCGTTTGTCGATTAAGTCTATCAGCGTTCCGAGAGAACTTAATCTACGTCGCCAATGGATACAAATCTGTGCTATAGCATGTTATTCTGCACCGACTTGCTCATTAACTTCGAGATCGGTTACATGTTAAACGTGTATACGAATATCGAAGACAGACAGTATATCGAAGACCGCCATAATATGACCGCCGGTAATGGTCATGAATTGCTGTTCTATAACGTATCAGATTGAATATATTAGCAATCTATCATGACAATATCGGAAAATGGCATATAAACGTGGCATGATCATCTTCAGAGGAGTTGGCCTACGTGCATTAAAATATTCAAATGCGTGAGCGATTACTGCGGTTACTCCACACACAAAATGTGGTCACAAAAACCACATACACAGTATAAGTTTAAGCTTTCGTTGCGGTAAGTTTTGACGTCAGCGTTTGTAACTCTGCCTCAATATAAATCTATAAAAAAAAATAGCCTAGCTGCAGAAAATAGAACTCCATCGCCCCATTTCATAAAAGATGTTAGGATGGCAACACTTGCTGGAATGGCAACTTTCAATAGCAACAGCCAATCAGGAGGCTGGATTTTTGTCGTTACTATGACAATTGCCATTCCAGCAAGAGTTGCCATCATATCAATTTTTTTTTGTATGAAATGGGGTCCAGATGTCTTTAGAATATCTTGAATTGTTAAAGTATTTTTAGTTATTTTCATATACTGATTATTTCTTATATATGATATATATATATATATATAATTGTTCTTTACATTTGATAAGATATTACATACGACTGCTTGACTCTCACATTGGCAACATATTTCAAGTGCTAGGCAGGGACGTTCAGACACTGCTTGCCAAAGTCATACATGACTAGATCTTTACGGCCATTTCATATCAATACACAAATTATATTTTGCAACACTCCATTTTTTTTTTCTGTTTTTATATGCGCGTTCTCTCGTACGGTTGATTTCATCGATGGTATTACAATCACTTCGAATTTATTTTCAAGACTTCAAAGTTTGGCCAGGAGCAAACCATAATACTCAGTGTCCACGGCTCATTTCACACACATAATGGCGTAGTTTGCGAATTTTGCTCGGTCGGAAAGGGGGGAGGGGGAGGTCTGAATATGAATGGATCACGTAAAGTCTGTTACGCGGCGCCAAACTCGTAATATTATGCGTTTAGAATAGAGAATAGCTGTGTTTGTGTTATATTTGCGACTGAATATTCAATCGAGTATACACATTAAGCACTCAGCTGTGCAGTACAAATGCAGAGAAAAAAGAAGAATTTTAGACGCTGAGCTGAAATTACATTTTATGTCTTTTGTGTTTTTGACCCCCAAAGAAAGGTGAATGAGGGTGACACACTGGGACGCTACTCTTCCCGTATTGCAGCGTTGGAAACATCATAAATCATATTCCTGTACACTTTATTTTGATTGGAATTTGGTTTTAATTGGGGTTACAGCGAATTCTAAACTCGGTCATGGTAGTCAATATCGTTTGTTTGGGTGTTTATGTTTATGTGTTTATGTGCTTGTCTGCGTGTGTGTGTGTGTGTGTGTGTGTGTGCGTGTGTGTGTGTGCCTGTACTTGCTGATCGCGTAGAAGGTTGGTTATACCAATATTGTATACGCTTCAACATTGTCTATGTATTATATGTAAACATATGATATACATATATTTTTTTCTGTATAAACAGGGCTCAACATTAGCCGTGGCCTGGTGACCCGGAGCCACTTAAATTGCTGTCGGACCACCAAATTTCCTAAAAAGGTTATCTTGGGTAACCCGATCGAACAACTATAGGCCCTACAACATGGATTGATATATTCCTTTTATCTTGAGCCACCAAAATTTCAAATTCAAGTGGTCCCAACGAGCAACCAGAGAAAAATAGTTAGTCTCGAGTCCCTCATATATATATATATATATATATATATATATATATATATATATATACGTTTATGTTTATGTGTCGAAAGATTGACGCGTTGAGTAAAAATGAACTGCAGAGTTTGCAGTAAAAAAAAAAC
The DNA here is from genome assembly GCF_040938485.1 of Diadema antillarum. Lineage (NCBI taxonomy): Eukaryota > Metazoa > Echinodermata > Echinoidea > Diadematoida > Diadematidae > Diadema > Diadema antillarum. The sequence continues at coordinate 1,428,371 of NW_027270908.1, read as the reverse complement.
CAGAAAGAAATCAAATACTTTCGGGAGACGATTACAATGTGTATTCTTGCGTAAAGACAGCAGTCTGAACATTGTATAATGTGTTTTATTGATAAGATAGGGAATCGGAGGGGTTAGATAAGGCAAAAATGTAATTAGTCGCACAATAAAGTTTTACACACATAAACATGAACATGTAAACACACACACACACACACATTATATATATATATATATATATATATGAAATCATCTTGAATCGTGCCCGAAAATCATGAAAACATCGTGGACCAGATGTCTGGAATTCTTTCTGCCGAAACTAAAACAGTATAGGCCTACGTCGTTAGATGTTTTCTAAAGGGGAACAAAAAAATCGTTATATCCCAATATTTTTCTTTCTATCATGTAAGACCAAATAGAGACTGTCTGTCTGCCCACACAACGCACACGGAATAGAAAAGGCAACCCCCCCCCCAAAAAAAAACAACCAAAAAACCAACAAAGCAAAACAAAACAAAAAACAAACATGAACAGACTGTTCGTCAACAATTGCTGCTTGATTAATGTTATGTATCATTCTGTATTCATTTCATTCGCTCAACGTAATCGGGTATGACAAATAATTTATGGCGTTTCGATATGATGATGATTTATTTTTGTTTAGCTGGTAATTTCGAAACTGTATTTATTCGTTCTATATCGATTTGTTTCAGTTTTGTATCACTTTGCAGAGCATTTTCATGAGACAGATTTGTTCCGCGGCAGCGCTCCTTTCGATAGAGGCAACGTAATTGGCGAGGACAGAGAATGGCCCATCAGAGCGGCGTGGCTTAGATTAATGAGCGGCGCGACTTTGAGCGCTTGTTATTTTGGGTCTGCCGTTACGTCATTGACACTTTTCGCGCTCATACTCGCCTGAGGGATCTTCCCGCTAAAGCCCTGTTATCGATGAGGTGTCCCCTCCTCATTTACGATGCCATTGTAGTGATCTCTTGCTCGTTACCATGGAGATGAGACGGGTACCATTTCGACGATAATCTCACTCAGGAGGCAGTGATTGAACAGCTTGCAGTGGGATCAACAACGGATCCAGATCCCCGGATAAAGTTACGGGAGAGGGTTTGCGGATTCATCCCGGCTCTGTCCGGACGTATCTTCTTCGGAAGAAAAGCGCCATCAAAGGAGAAATGGCGGGAAGGGTAAACAAGAGGTGAAAGTCAGGCGATATCGATGGAGCGTCATATTCTCTCTCGGACCCCACCCCTCCTCCTCCTTTTCCATAAAACGGATGCTTTCATTTAATGAATTGGCTTCAACGGACGAGCTACCGCTGTTCCTAGCTCGAACCTTCATCGTAGGGCCTGAAAACATCCGCATTACCACATATGAGACATAAAGTGCACATCAACATACGGATCGAGCACTAATGGCCTTTCAGACCAAAGGGTGACGAAACCGGGGCGTTGAGGGGGCGGGGGTGCTCGGGGAAGGGTGCAGCCCTTTCCCATGACACCAAATGCCTTTCTGTTTTTAAGTGCTGTTCTTGCCCACGAGGACGCAAACATGCCCTTCGCGCCATCTGCAGTCAACAAGTGCCCCTTTTTGTAAAACCTCGTGTACCACTTTACTTGAAATGCCCACAAGAGACAGATAGAAGGGAAACACAAATCAAGGGGAACGAAAGATGATGGAAAGAAGAAACTGAAATCAATATTGCATTTCCCTCGTATTCCGTGTGGCGGAATTCATTGAAATTAGCAGCTTTGACCCTTGCGTTTAAAGTCCTGTAACACTAAATTTGTCTCCCTCGTGTATATTATATATTGCTCTTGACGAATGCACCGGCACAATGTATACGCGCTACAGTGAGTGCTGTTGGCGCACGAGAGATTTTGGAGCATTTGCTATGCACATCAGACCTTCACTTTGCATGCAATTGGCAAGTCTTCACACCTGCAGGGACGCGCAGCTTTAAAAATCACGAACACGTATATACATGTTGTATTTCTTTTTTTTTTCAATTCTTGCGTGTGGTGTTTTTCGATAGCTATATTATCATATGGCTAATTTCTTCTCAGATCATTTGTGGATAAAGCGTTCTAGCTTCATAATCTTGAACCAGTGCAAACTTCATCCGCAGAACTGATTTTTTTCCCCTGTTTTTTGTCCCCAAACTACGATATGAATTGAGAATACAGTTTAGAAACTGTAGACTGACATAGTTACTGCGTTCGTGTGCATTATTATTATTATTGTTATTATTGTTGTTATTATTATTATTATTATTATTATTATTATTATTATTATTATCATAATTATTATTATTATATATTAATATGGTTATCATAATTATTATCATTTTCATGTGGCTCGGACTCCCAGCAAGAGTCAGTGAGACATAAGGATATAATTATTATTAATATGATATGAGGCAACCAAAGTTATTAGCTGAAAGATTTTCATCCCAGTTTAGTCTTTATTCATTCATTAGTGTGTGTGTGTGTATGTGTGTGTGCGTGTGTGTGTGTGTGTAAGTGTGTAAATCATCTGCACAGAGGCACCTAAAATTCATAAACGTCTGTGAGTTAATCGCAGAATCGCGCCGTGATTAAAGTCGTCTGTCTCGATGGAGGAGGAAGTTTGCTCCGAGTAAGATTCTGAATAGTAAATGGCATATTATTTGCTTTTATTCTCTCCCTATGCAGGAGAGTAACTGCGGTTAGGCTTGTGGCCGGTTGTTTATCCACGGTTCGACCATTCCACGCTATCCTATTCTCTCTATCTTCTGTTTGGCATCTCCGAGAATAACGCTTCCCCCCCTACATAATACATAGTTGATATTGTTACATCTCCCCCTCCCCTATCTCTTTTTCTCTTTCTCACAACACACACACACACACACACATACACACACACACACACAGCCCATTCCTCTCTCCCCCTTTTTTTTTGCCCCTCCCCCTCTCTCTCTGAATGGAGGTGTTTGCTTAATACAATTTTTACAATTGTCAATGGTTGCAGACGTCCCCATTTAGCGTTTTTGTGGTGTGTGTGTGGGGATGTGTGTGTGTGTGTGTGTGTGTGTGTGTGTGTGTGTGTGTGTGTGTGTGTAGGTTTCTATTTCAGGAATACAATGAGACTGCGACTCACAGTACACATTTAATCTACATTTCGTACGTTTGTAAACCTATAAATGTACATATCAGTTCTTCCTGTTTTGTTGGCATGTTGGACTCACTTTATTTCGTGACATTTTGATACCGAGCCAAGGAAAATGGAACGAGAATGTGTTCTGAACCTCTTAATCAATATTGTTAATCATTCTTATTCTGGAGGATAAACTGGAATTACTTGGATGGTTAGTGTACATGTATTCCCCACCCAACCCATTCTTTTTTCGTTGCATCCCTGAAGAAGCCAATTTCCACCGTCATTACAACAGCCTTTTGTTTTGTTTTTATATTGATGCTGATGTTGTTGGTTTAGCAAGATCTAACAGATTGGTCACGTGATCATGAGGAGGAATAAATGACAGGCAGTCAATTATCCATTGTTGATATAAATAATAATTGTCGATACGATGTGTGACAGAAGCAGGACATTAACGAAGAAGAATATCTATCAAACACCTATGTTTTACTCAGGTTTCCATGAGGAGCGACGGTTTTATTTTGTTTATTTGTTTTTCCTTTAGGTCTCTAGTCACTGTGCAAATCCGTTCCACCTCATTCATTGCCATTCGACAAAAATTAAATCCATTGATAATTTCAAGTTGCTCGGGAGTGCATCAACAGAACGATCGAGCAAAGTGTTGCATTACTCTGGTAACCTCCTCGATTCTTTACCTTCCTTTATCTTCGAACGTGCACACGCAGGCGTCTGTCCAGCATTGTGCGCTCGGCAAACAGCTTCCTTGTTCATCATCAAAAGGCATTTTCAAAATTTTATCAGAAGCTACCTATGAGGACTTATCCGGATGCATGATTACTGTTGGTGGCATACGCTGTCTCTATTCCCTGATTATTGTAGCTGTGGTGCCTATATACCTTGAAATGCAATCATTGGTTAGAATTCACCTGTTATCTATGACGTCATATTAGCAGACAAAACATAAGACTGGAATATTACCATAACGCGAGTACGTCGCAATAAGTCGCTGGATTGTCACTCATCAACCGTCTCTACTACATTCTTTTCTTTTTTTTTACCCCATCACCACCCTCCACCTCCCCCCATTTTTGGGGTTAATTCTCTCCGCGCGATCCTCGCAATCAAATATCGCGGTATTCCTCGCGGGAGAAAGGATACGGCCCAATCCCTAGTCTAGTGTTGCTATGATGTTGTTATCTTGTTACCATATTTCTCTAAGGAGGACCCCGTCGGTTCGATCTCCCCATCTCAGCGCGGGGCAAGTTAAACACTTGAAGACGCGGAGAGCACGCATGGTGGAATGACGTCCGATGGACTTAAGTCGGGAATGGATTTGTGATGTAATGTTATATCTGTGACTGGCGGCAAAGTATTAGAGCAGTGGAGAAGGAGGGGGGGGGGGTGGTTTCTATGCACACTGTACATGTCGTGCTATGCAAGACTTTATATCAATTAAAGGAATTATTCCTCCTTCGTACCTTATAGGTTTCTCTACACGAAATTGCCTGGCTATATAATCATCATCTATTTTGTCAAATCATGTATAATCACGTCAATTTCTCCTTTGATTTATTTTATTTTTAACTGACTGAAAGTTATTTTATCATTTCCCCCCTCCTTGAGCAAATTTAGATCAGTGCCAAGCTCATCTGACTCGTTCTGTTGAGATGCTAGATGCATGTGGGTGAAAATTTGAAAGTTACCGGAAGCAGGAACTTTTTCTTAAGCGGTCGGGTACCTTAAACTTGGGAGCTGTATGATGTTGCCATGTTGCTGATGACCAGTCGTTAACAAGGAAACATAGCGTGTCCATAGTCACAGGTTGGTGTCTATGTTTCTGTTTCCATTAAATGCAAACGATCTGTCTTCAATGTATGATAATCATAAGCCACAAGTTTCCTTGACAACCGAGGTAGTCAAAATTTTCCGCCTGTGTGCTATTGGTAAATACCGCATGCATTGCCCCCTTCCCCGTCGGATTTCTACAATAAGAGGTCAAACCTTACACTAAACTCTCACATAGAGAACTCTGTCCTTTTAGCAATACAGGAGTTCCCCCCCCCCTTCCCCCACCGCCGTCTCCATTTACATGATAATACACAATATTGAGTAAGACGAGCGAGTCGGTAAGAGCCACGCATGTTCTGATTACCTGCCGCCGTGGCTCGCGGACGGGTTGACACCTTTCCCGCTCGACTGATTTGCCCGGTGGCCTGCAATTTCTGGTGACTTTGCCTGTTTTTAGCCACTCCGTTTCAATCCGTTGCCATGGCAATGCCCTTTCCGGCGAGAGTCTCCCGCTCGAGCCCCTTTCCGTAGGTGCGTCGGCAATCCGGTGATTTCTGGCCACCTGGGAGCCGGGCTGGATTTGTTAGCCAGTAGCACATCAAGGAGAAACCAAATTACACGGGAATATCATCCTCCCGCCACGAATTGAGCGGATGTTTTGGAAAGAAAAGGGGAGAGAGACAAAAAAAAAAAAAGAGGAGAGGAAAATAAGAGAAAGAAACAGAGAGGTAGAATGCGTGTGTGAGAGAAAGAAAGATGGGTAGAAAAAGAGGAGAAACGAATGGATTCGTAAGTCAGACTACACTCGGCTGTATCTAAGATACTGTATCATGTCAGGAAAGCGGAGACAACTAGATATAGAAATGGGTCACGCGTAAGCTAAAGAGGCTTAATTCCCAAAGAGGGAAAATCACGAAAGATTGATAAAAAGCCGTGACAAGAAACTGATTCTGCTTATTATAAGTCGAAAAATTAGTCCGCGTTTAATCTCTGTCATGGTTTAGGCCTACATGGAAAAGAAGCGTTTGCATTTAGTAGATCACCGGTTCTGTTTTAACGAGTTCTCGATCCCTCCGAGTCACGGCCAAAGGGGCATCAAAGTATCATCTACATGGCGTGATTGAAAGAAATTACCTGAACTATTAATAATTGGCGTGTATTTGTCACCAGCAATATAGGCCTAAATAGATGTCGTAAGCTTTTGATATTTCGTGCTTTGCCTTCTTAAGAACTTTAGTCTACAGTGTCCATTGTCATGCTTGCGACCACGCCCTTCCGTAGTCTTCGCAAATGAGAGCTATTACTGTCATAGATCTGTTGAATGTTGTTGACATCGTTGTTGAAGACCAAAGAAGTGGTGGAACGCAAGCAAGACCCCATCCGTCGACAAAGCACATTATAAATTCGATGTGATACACACATGCACATACAACTTAATAGCCAGTGAGCAGGCTACAGTGGTGGATAATTCAGATAAAGGGTCGGCGAATAAGTAGAAAGAGAGAGAGAGAGAGAAAGAGAGAGGTGGGGGATGAAATGGGACGACAAAGTTTCATGATCTAACTACATCGAAGAGAGACGGGCGAATCTCCGCTACGTTCCGATCTAACGTAGACTGCTGTCAACATCGTGGCGCGCCCAATCAACACGTTCGACTGTCACGCCCGCTGCCACGTACGCACGCACGCACTGTTCGCAGAAAAGAGTCTGTCCGCCTCCTGGCGACTGGAGTTTCACACCCATCCGCGCACACATTAGAAGGACGCTGCGTCGCCCGCCTAACATCCTACATGGATACCTGAGGTCACGGGGGGAGGTGGGATTGTTAAATTCTTGACTCGCTCGTCAGACACGGATGTCACGTTGCATGATAAGAACATCACTTCGCTTTTGCTTTACCACCTATACACTCATTAATAAGTAATATATTCATCACTTGGCATAGTCCCTGTGCCACTTACTTGACTAGACTTGTAAAATCAGTCCGTCAGATATGTCCCTTTCAAGGTTAGTTTTAATCTATACTCTGTATCTCAGAATTATGAATGATTATACACGTAATATCATTACAAGAAATTACATATCAAATAAAAAGAAGACTCATACAAAGCCATATGAAAGCACAACGAATCTGCATCATACTAATTACTATCAACTCTCATATGAAACAATATGGCGTGTAGAAAGGCACCTACATTTCTTTCTTCAAAGACTAGTAAACTGCCGGTCAATTAAATCCAAAAGTGCCCACGCAAAGACATTTTACCCACTCGTGCCCCATTTGTTGTTGGGAATGCCTCCACTTGCTGCATAATTGCAGCTGTGCATTTCAGGTGAAAGTTTTCATCCAGTGAATCAAACTTTAAGACCCCCTTTTACGTGTGAACACAAACACAAACACACAGACATACACACACACACACACACGCACACACACACAACCATACACACAACCACACACACACACACACATTGCTGGTAATGATTATATTAACTAATGGAATCTCAGGTAGACATAGACCTCAATTGTCGGTTTGAGGACAATAAGGACCTAAACGTCACAGATCTAACACGCAGATGGAATCTTCGCGGGGGTAATTCATCACGGATAATTCGAAATTGAGCGGACACAAACTCATCTTTACGGCTTTCCGGCTTTATCCTCCCTTTTCCAGGAGATTTATCTCACAATCCTTTTTCCCCGTTAACTATTAGAATTGAAGACGCTATTAAGTGCGCGAAGGCAAAAATGAATAATTTTTCCAAGAAACTTGTTCCCCTCACAATTCTTACCAAATCGATTTTAATGCTTAGTATATAATCATCTGAGGTATTGCATCCCAAATGTCATCATACAGCTTAATTGCAGGAGGATTTTGTTTTATAAAGACCGTCCAACCACTGTCTTTAGATCTAAAGACATTCATACACTCTCTGTTCCTTCGATAAGTGATATGCGGTGTGCCTTTCTTCTATTTAGGTATACCACAAAGGCGTGCTCCATTAATAGTATCAGAATAGCGAGGAAAATAAAAAACACTTCATCTTTATGGAGTATTCTCATTTCTCACATCAATACTGCAAAAGAAGAGATAGATAAAGAGAGAGAGAGAGAGAGAGAGAGAGAGAGAGAGGGGGGGGATAAAGACAGAGGAAGAAAGAGAAGAGCGCGTGAGAAAAAACAAAACACATTAAGGATATACCGGAGAAGCAAGGTTGTGGGCGTTATTTTGGGTCAAGGTTTATCTTGTAACGGACGGCTTTATCGTGTAACGATTGGGACGAGAATAGAGAAATCCAATTTCGCACTTAGCTTTCTCGGCGGCGTCCCGCGAAAAACAGTTTTTTGGACAACATTGACTTCACCCACATGAAGAGATATGCCTTACAGCCGTACTTACATCAGTGTTCGTCTTTTGAGCTGAACAAGAAAAGGACTTCGCCCCTAAAATCAGAAAAAACAACAACCCTATTTGTATAGGGCAGTCAAATTGCTTAAAATGATACAATGCATGCTTATCCTCCAAATCCACATATTGAGTAAGTTGTCCACGTGTTGGCGTGATAGTATCATCAAAAACAAAATTGAAACAAAGTTCATGCTGTATTCACCAACAGTTTATTTCGGCACACAAATTTTCGAGCGATTCGCTCTTTCCCAATAGTGTTTGAGAAAGAGCGAAAATTTGTGTCCCGAAATAAACTCTTGGTGAATACAGCATAAACTTGGTTTCAGTTTTGTTTTTGATGTTATACATATAGTAATATATATATATATATGTGTGTGTGTGTGTGTGTGTGTGTGTGTGTGTGTGTGTTATCATACGTACACATACATGTATATATACGGTATATTCACTAATCTCTGAAATAAACACATTGAACTTGTAAACGATAATTATGTGCATATATATTTATACATTTCTGATATAAGTATATTTAATGTCATAAGATTATATGTATTGTATATGTATATTATATACATTGATTATATATGTATATATATATATATATATATGTGTAAAAATATGATTTATTATTGCTATTTACTAAGTGTTTACAATTTCGATACGTAGTTGCACAAGCGTTTTATTACGATATCAAGAAAGCAATTTTCCACCCCGATTATTGCCCTCATCATTTCGCATGGATTCACGCGATCCCCGCCTGGATACACCAACAACTGCCACGAACTCCTGAGCAACTTAAAAAAAAAAAAAACTATAACCAAATCAAAAACAAGGAAAGAGCATTCGAGGCTTGATCCTCCCGATTAAACGACTGAAGAACGGAGCCCGCCATTATACATCTCCGCACATGTGATGGCACGCAGGAATCGCAGGAATCTAGTCTTCGAAAGGCGGGAAATTGTCGTCCCGTCTGCTGGTTTCTCCTCTCCCGCCTGTGCAGCTGGGTAACACCATTTTTCCAGTTACCAGGCATTCGAGGATAAAGATATTGGGGTCACTCTTTTTCTTTTTCTTCTTCTTCTGACGATGATGAGGTAAGTACGCGTGGTCCGTGAAGAACAAGGCCGTCCAGGACATTAAGAGTTTAAAGAGAAAGATAAGGCGCATGATTGCTCGTTTGTCTGAACACGTTATAGCAGGCAAACATCAAAAGATATTGAATTTCGTTAAATCCTCACAGCTTCGTTGGGTATGACCTTGATATTGAAATAAAATGGTGTATCTAAATCTCTTCTCTTAAGTTTCGGCGGTGTAGCACAAACTTAAGTTGCTCTTTTATTTGCTCATTTATTTTCATGTCAAAGCGTTCCCTCCACAGAAAATAGCAAAATAAATAAACCCCCAAAACCAACCCAAACAGACAGACAAACAAACAAACAAACAAACAAACAAAAGCCCAAACCCAGCAACAACAAAAAAGCAAGGGAATAATCTTTATTGAGTATTCGATTACATGCTATGAATTACATCTATGTTTATTTTCAAATCAAATAACCACGTTACCCCATGCGAAATCTTCAAAGTTCACCGCTGGTCATCAGCTTAACTCGTCCAAATGACGTCATAAAAGTGGGACTGGTATAGCAAGAGTCAGTATAAAGGAAATATTACAAACATTGGTGGGTAATGGAAGGAGCAGGCATAACTTGTGTTTTGTCCCGCAAAGCTCGATAAGATCGTTTATAAACTCTGACATTTGTGCAACTCAATTCATCCGGCAAAAGTGTCAGATATCATGTCCCAGTCGAGAAATTCTGTCCGGACTTCCACTTGATTTTAGACTGCGTGGGTTTCTTTTATTTTCTCTCCCCCCCCCCCCCCCCCCCCATTCCCGACTCTCCTTTACACTTCTTTCCGCACGCTCACTGAGCGAGGAGAAAGAATATTTATGCTGGCAAAAATAACTCAATTTGTCTGGCGAAGGAGAGAAATATCATGTCTGAATCAAGTGGTTTTAGTTTAACCGGATATCTATTTTCCCTTCGGACTCTTTGACCCTTTTATATTTTATTTTTGCAACACATTTCCCGCATTTGCGCAGTCAAGAGGAAGGAAGAGAAGAAGAGTTGACAGAAATGTAGAAGGGTTGCAGAAAAACCGTCGACGCCATGTTTACGCTGTCATTTAAGGAATAACGCAATTTTATCAAGCTGTCTCCGACGGAGCATATTCTTGACTTTCGTCGGGTTTCTGTTTATAGCCCTCTGTCGCAACAGTTCGTTGTCACAAAAGAGCTAGCTATCTGCATGAATGAAGAATAATTCAGCATTATATCTTATGTTATACACTTCTTACTAAATTATACTTTTAAAAAATGCTATACACTTCTCCTCTTTCATACCGGACTTAGGGCCTATATAGTGCGATTCCTTGCTGTGTTCCATCATTTGGATTCGTAAAACCCCCTTTCAAAGAAAATTGACAATGAATGAATGCAGGGATACATTAAGTTGGAGGTTTGAGCGAAAGCATATTGATTAAATCTGGAAAAAAAAACGTCATTTTGAACGTTGGTTTAGCACCGCACAAATAGCGTTCAAAGCAACGTGTAAGTCGAACCTCATTACGTGCCTAAAACGCTTCACGTTTGTCTTTACTTACTTTAACGTACTTTTATGCAAAACGTAAGAGAAGAAACTTTTTTTTTTTTTGGTGCAGTCATAAAGAGGATATTATGTGCACACGCGTTCTCCACAATCACGTGACCAAGACGGGGTTGGAAATGTGCAGTGGAAGCCATCTTGGGTGATCTTCTGACATTTTGCACCGTAGGTCGCTTTCTCAGAGTGTGTCCGATATCGCTCAGACTTCCGCGGATCTTTTACTTCGATTCCTCCCATCAATTGAATTAAAATCAGATTTTCTTTGAAGGAAACTCAATGAGCTGAAATAAGAGCGAGAGATTGAGAGAAAAAAAAACCCATCTACTCCGAAAGACAGACAGAAATTTGGACAAGGACGAACCAAGATGGCGCCCACTCGCGCTGATTCATCATCAGCATTGACAGCAGCGGTGTGCCGGAGTATAAAGAGTGAAACGAAACTGTTACTCAACAAAACCAATACCAAACAAGATGATGGATGTAATCATCCAAGTTGATGAAGTTCTCACGGGAGATGTTCTGTGGTCTGAGAGGGGGACCGTGGAAAGTGCTGGAAGGTATACCTCCCGGAAGCTATCCATTATTGGTCGTCGCTGATTCTCTCGCTGCGGCGTCGTGGCATAGAAGAATTGATAACCCTCGTATAGAGAAACGCGAAAAATGATGAAACTGCCATCTCGTAATGCAGAATCTTTTCAACTTTCCCCCATTACTCCCAGAGCCTGATAATGGATGCGGATGACGCAAAGATGACGTAGGATGGCATTAAAAGGAACTCTTCGGGCATCCGAATCAGACGCCTTGTCTAGCTAGGGCTCACGTAGAACAATGTTTCGAGTCTGAACCGCACGTTTCTCGCTCAGCCATCCGAGGTTCGCCATTGCACGCATGGAATTCGCGCACACCGGCAATGTGCGCGTGCGGTGGGGAAGAGAAGGTAATTATGGTCTCACCCTGATCCTTGTTTTCCCCTTCAGAAATGTCAGAAATAAGTAAGAGCCAATCCATAATCGCTCCTGTAGGGCACATCACGTTGCTTCTACAATTCCAGCAGATGAGGGGAAAGGTGACGAGAAACCAAAGTGTTGTGAATGAAAGTGAGCTAATCGTGATGTATGACGGTGGACGTCAGGAGCACATCATTAAGTGAAGAGCCCAATATGATAAGCGAAAATCGAATTTAGCTTTCCATCCTGATGTTTAGATTCTTCTTTTATACAATGGAACCTGCACTGCGCGTTTCAGGACATTGTCAAAGTATAGAAGTCCTCCCCTATCCTTCCCCCCCCCCCCGCCCCACCCACAGTCTTCCAATAGCTACTTGAATTAATTCTAAAAATGGCATTCGATATCGGAGTTACATATCGTCAACATTTGCTAATAACTTAACTACCTATGGGCTAAGCAGTGTATAAACAGAAGAGTTGATATATCTTTCTTTCTATTGAATGATTTTGATTAGACATTTTACATTTAATCAAGCGAATGACTTGCAGCGCACACTGAATGTTACGTGTCCGTTGCATGCGTTGCCATGGTGATCTATCCGTTCAAAACTCCAGTCCGCTCCCGTCAACTTTTGATGCAAATGAGGTGTATTATTCCAGCGGTTAAATGAATAGACCGGAGCATGCATGCAGATAAAGACCTTGGTGATATACATGTATCTCATTTCCAAAATGGGAAGGAGCATCCGATAAGACTGGACAGCAATGAATGCCATGACAAAACATACTTTGACTGACTCGAGCATCATCTGAGAGAGCGCCCGCCTCAGACGTTGTCTGAGCAAAAGATAATAAGAAATGTTGCCCCAACTCACGACGATATTATCGCGTCGTGGGAGCGATACAATGGGCGTACACTATAACTCCGTCCACAAGTCCCTTTTGGGTACTAATACTGCTGTGAAAACACAAAAAAAACAGCACTTAGCGCGACGACATTGATATATTCCTCTCCGTTTGGACCAAGAGGATAATACTAGCAGACGACTACTAAAAATATTGTTCTTCATCTTATCAGGGTGTGTGTAGATTTTGAGACGCGAAGCTGCAAGGCTGCAAGGCACTTGGACTTGTCTGTTTGAATTAGGCTGGCTAACTCGGGGGGCATGACATGATAAACTTGGTGTATCAACGAAAAAAAAAAATGAAGAAAGAAATCGACTTCAAGGCAGTCTAATCGCGACAGACAGTAACGCAACAAACTTGTTCTACACACACACACACACACACACACACAAATGCTTGTTCCACGCAATGCGATTGATGTCACCAGGCCTAAGGTATAACGCGCATTGACAGCGCTAGTAGCAATCGGTTACAGCTCGTTATTCCGAAGGTTCGTTATTCCGAACGCTCTTTAGTCCGAAGATTCGTTATTCCGAAGGTTCGTTATTCCGAATTTCATTTTCGGATTAACGAATCTCCGAAATAACGAACCTTCGGAATAACGCCACAAATGTTCGGATTAACGAACCCTTTTTCATTTTCGGATTAACGAACCTCTAGGTATAGGGAATTTGTGTGTTTCGGATTAACGAACCTTCGGAATAGCGAATCTTCGGAATAGCGAACCTTCGGAATAACGAACAGCACCCGTAGCAATCCATGTCGTTACATATAGAAATCATAATGACATGCATTGTTGATAAAATTGGTATCAACGTCTGTCATTTTGCTCTTAGTTTTAAATGTCACTTCGAATTAGTCTTTGAGAAGCCGTAACTATCCTGTTAGTAAGGTTTTTGCTTTATTGTGCTGTGTTTTTGATACTTTGTTTGCCAAAATTAATGTCAATCAAAGCACCCGTTAGCGAGCTTTAGATCTGCGACGCGAACGCTAAGATGACGCTATAATCAGCTAATGAGGCAATTAAGAAAATGTTTCCATTATCCAACACGGAAGGCTGCGTCGTCTTAGCGTTCGCGTCACAAATCTAAAGCTCGTTAATGTGAATATGAAGGGCGCGGGCATTTCTCTTATGTTTTCAAGGATAAAAAAAGATCCACAGTATAGGTTCTATACGTCTGGAGGGATATCTAACACTTTGTGTCGATTTTCTGTATTGGTGGAGATGGTGAAACGCTTATTACATCAAATGTTTCTTTTTCTTGTACAAAGATACACAGTGGATATGAGGTATATGGAATATCTAGACCTCAATTCTCCAGCCCATTCATGAATAGGTAAGGAGAGTTGCAATAAAAAAGCGTTCATAAAGACCTAGTGGTCATATCCCAGTATAGATATAATCAGCATCTTACATCGAGTTAGAGCCTAAAGTGTCGCCACTTTGTCAGGGGGCCTTTAAATTTGATGAAACTGGGCTCTTGTCATTTGCACCGCTCTCCAATTTGAAGGAGTTTAATCGGCTCTCGTAAAACCATTTAATGGCCCTCGGCTGCCGTAGTAAAGACGGCATGATATACGTGCCACATGCAGATTATATCCTGTCTGCCGTTGATTCGCGGAAAACTGCTGTTATGCGACGAAGTTGCAATGGAACACTCGGAGGTGGGCGTGGTCCATTAGCACTTCCATGTACTTGTGTTTATCAAGTGATTGTGAATACTGCGACAGATAAGAGTCCCGAATACCTCGTTGATCTGTGTATACGTGTTTTGTACAAATTGCAATTTTCGTCTGTACTTTTATTCTGGAAGGAATGAACACTACAAGAAGTTATAACCTTCATTCTACAGACCCTGTAAGTTATCTGAAATGTGTAGGCAGTAGAACAGAGAACAAGATGAAAGTGTAATCGTTTTTATGTTATAATTACATGCTAAAATTACATTCTTGCATTATGAACACACACACACACAGGAACTCTTATACAGTATGAGTTTATAACAAATTATCATTATTGTTCTTGTTGTTATTGATATGGCAATTTTAACATAGATATTGTCATCGCCATTTTAGGGTGTGGTTACTTGGCAATCCGAAAGAAGAAAAAATGACCAATCATTAGTATCGCCATGCTGGATTGGACGTATAATCAAATCCTTCTAATTGTAACAGCAAGAATTGCATACCTTCGTTTCACACTGTGACGATGTTAGCTCGATACAAAACAAAAACATGCCGCACACTTCGTATGGGACACCAGTATTCTATAAGTCATGGTATTAATTTGTTCATAAGGCATGACTTGAATCTTAAAACAAAGTAAAAATGCGACTATAATTGAGGGGAAGAAATTCTATCAACGCGGTAAAAAAAAAAAGAGAAAAAAGATTTAAAGTCCCACTTTTTCTATTATCAATAGGACACACACAAAAACACACACACGCGCGCGCACACAAGTGTCTACGGCTGGAATGCAAATTTTAGCCCAATTCATTTACCTCTGAAAACAACGTTGGCGTTGACCGTCCTTATCACGGGACCGTTCCGGATCGATATGAAATCAATAGTGGGGGACATTCGGGCGTGAGTCGGGGGAATTGGCGATGCCGGTATAAACTTGCTCGGCGCACATCTCCTCTGTATTCTCCCCGACGATAAGATGTCTGCTCAACCTTGTAACGGGTCAGTCAAGCGTTCTGCTGGCAAAATTGGCGTTCTGGGACAAATAGATTCTAAACAACCTCAATGTCGAGCCACAAGTCTGACATTAACGCTATGTTTAAGAGAAGCGATTGTACCCGTGCATTCGAGAAAGAAAAACCCTCATATGTAGTAACGTGCAAAACGATATTCTTTCTGACTCCCCGATCAATCATCAGGATCATAAATAGTTGGAAGTTTCGGTTTATTCCACATCCATAAAATCAGCACGTAATATATATATATATATATATATATATATATATATATATATATATAAGTAAACGAATCAGTAGAAGAACGCCGTAAAAAATGATAAATCCTAGATCTTGAAGATCTTAAAAACGGAGCGTAGCTCTCAAATATATATATATATATACATACATACATACATATATGTATATATATATATATATATATATATATATATATATATATATATAATTACATATATTTACATACAAACTATTACAATATGCAAAGACATCCAAAAGATTGTATAACAACAAGGATATTGCATTTCCGATTCGGCCATTTGCAAATGTAAAAAATGATGACGAAAATCATTTTCGTCTAAAATTAGCACAGCCTCATTCCGCAGTGTATACCTGGTTGGGTTTTCAGCTGTAGGTATAACACACTAAACACAGATATGACTATTCTCCCATAATACAGAAAATGTCTTGAAGGCCTTTGATATGTCCTCTGAATTAGTCTCTTTGTGGTCATTTAGCAGAAAATTGAGGGCAGTTGCATCTCCCCGAAAGAAATTTGATCTAAACGGGGTCGTATTTTTTGTCCCGCTGTGCGCCTGCCATTAAGACGCGTTCGTAGCGTGATGAGTCAATGCAGCTGATATTTTATCCAAAAATTGTAAGGTGGGCTTGCTTATTTTCCATCCTTAGTCGTGACTGGATACTGAATCGAAACTTGCCTGGAGTCAACCACTGCGTGGGATGGGTAGAGGCAGGGTTAAAGCGTGGGATGGAGAAAAGAATAGTGTGATTAAAAAGAGGGAAAAAAGTCACAGAAAAGGTCAAGCGATGACGTATCGATTGTAGTCGGATAATGATATACATTGAAACAGCATCTCAAATGTGTCTTGCTCCCAGGCGTAATGAAGAATGTTCATCTTGAAACAAGAAAGTCATTAAAGGGCATACTGCATTATCATTATTATTGCACATCACAGTCTGTCAGAAATGATATGCTTCTTCGTGTAGTCGCCATTATGCTCTCATAATTCACGTTCAGATGCGTATGTCATTCTAAATGAATTTTGTATGACATATAACTCGGAACAGACTATTCACTTAAACGAATTTCTAACCTTTCCTCAAAAGGACAAATTGCTCATTAAATATCCCTCACAGAAAGAGTGTCTGCACTGCTCTGCGCAAAACATTTCAGTCTTGATGTTCATGATAATAGATCCGCGATTACGCCTTTTTAAGTGTCATTTCCATGAAATCATAAATAAGACTGTTGGCCTGTTGCACGCGCATCAGTGCTGCCGAGGCACTGTACTCATCGTTGGATTTCGCAGGGCTAGGTCAGCCACAAGTTTACAGCAACTCTGGCGCTTTCTCAACATCCTGTTTACCCTTTCGTCAGTTGACAAGGTTTATGAAGACGAATTCTGATCGGATCTGTCGCCAGCCTCACACGTCTGAGCGTGTCCGTTGATCCATCCATCCACTTATCCTTCTGTCCATTTCAGCCGGGGAGATATGGTATGAGCAGGTCAACATCGAATGGCCGCCCTCACCTGGCTCGATCCTCGTACGGCAATCACCTTCAGTCCAGTAGTTGCCCTGCACGTCGGTGCGAAATTCATAATGACGTTTCTCGTTTAAACTTGGCTACTTACAGTGATTTTTTTTTTTTACGAGCGCAAAGCGTTACTTTGATTACTAAGATTACTTCGCCACTATAAGTATCCCTTTTAACACAAAATTACCAAAACAAGGAGTTTTTGGTGTTTGTGTGTGTGTGTGTGTGTGTGTGTGTGTTTGCTCTCATCTCATCATGTGAACGAAATCACGAGGCGCAGTCTTCCTGTTTGTTTGTTTGTTTGTAATTTCTTTTTTAAAGTAAGTTGGCGAGGGCTTACACTCAGCTGTGAAAAGATACATCATGTTCGTGATAGTGTCAAAGAGATTAATGCACATTTGGATCATTCTAATCTGCCTCTGTAATTGCAAAATGAAGGATTTGAAAAGGTACTCCTTTTCTTCAGTCTTTCTTCTTTCTTTGCAGAGGTCCGGATGTTATTTCTCTCGTCATGGTCTTTCTAGTTCTTGTGGTCACCTCTATGGGTGTCACATTACATCTCTCTATAAGGTACACCTTGGCATTATATAGCTAAATGCTTTCGCGAGTTTTTGTGATTCGTATTTTTTTCCCTTCAAGAATAAGCAAAGAATAAGTCAAATGGAGATGTCTCTAGATTTGCAGGTCATCTGAATAATTGCCCAGTGCTATGAAGGTTTGAGGGGATTCAAATCCTTCATCGCATCAAGCGCGCTTTTGAGAGACATAATGGTTTGACAAGAAATTGACCGCTCTTCCACGCCTCGCTTCCCCTCGAGGAAGGAAATAAAAAAAAATAGAGTGGACCTCCTCTCTTGGCAGGCCACCAACAATGTCCACTCAGTGATGACCTCCTTAATCGTCAGCGGACACTTGGACTGTCTTGTATTCTTCAGGACTTGCTCCGCGACTGGTTTTCTTTTTAAGCGACACCATCCCTGTTGGGTTCGGATCACCTCCCGGTGCTCTGCGAGAATGGTCGACCCGTATTCCGGTTGGCAGAAGTTCGGCCTAACCTCTTTTTCCTTTGTGTAATCGATCGATTAAAAGGTAATCTTCCTCGGAGAACCCCTGGAGCAATTTGGGTACCTGTCACGTACACACACACACACACACACACACACACACACACACACACACATATATATATATATATATATATATATATGCATATATATATATATATATATATATATATATATGTGTGTATATAAGTAACAAAGCTGCAACAAAGTTCATGCTGTATTCACCAACGGTTTATTTCTTCACACAAATTTTCGGGCGTCTCGCCGCCCTTTCTCAAGTGTTGATACTGAGAGAACAATAACAAAATTAAGCCATAACAATATATTGCAACCGTGTTACCAAGGATGCGCGCTTTAACGCATCCATGCTAGGCATCCTAACACCCAGCGCGCATCCTGGCAACAGTACAATGTTACGTCATAATGAAATTACAATGAGTATAAAGCATACATGAAAAAACTTGGCACGACTGATACAGAAGTAATTCCTCTGAATACGCAGCTGCGGTGGTAATGTAAAAGCAGTGCATTATTTCTTTCAAAATTCAACATACACATAAATTAACTTTAATTCTAGTGTATAGATAATCTTTACATAATCTGAAATTATCATGATCAATATAAACATTCGATTTTTTAAAATCAAACTGAATCGTCACACTGATTATATATATATATAACTGTACAAAGACACAAACAAGCACACACATGAACACAAAATACAGTGTTTGTTCCAACCCTAAAGTAGTAGTAACCTGCCTCAACCTCCCCCCCCCCAAAAAAAAAAAAAATTAATGCAGTCGCCACACACAATCTTTATAATGTTAGTATATGTACTTAAAAGAAAAGTTCAATCTTATCTTACAAAACCATCCCAAGGAATCGGAAAAAGACGACCAAAATGTAGACACGGCTTTCAGAAAATCAGCTTGAAATTTAGATGTTGTCAACTATCCCGACGATTAGGCATTACCAACACAATAACAGGTATCTTTGAAAGGTCCAACCACTGCTTTCATTAAAAGAAAAGCATGAAAAGTTTCGAATGTCAATATTATTTATACACTTCTAGATTTTAATTTTTGCGAGTCGCATTTATATTGGATTACAAATTTTTGATTTTCTTACCAGAAAAGGGTTAGTTTTGAAATTAATCATCATATTTTGCAATGTTCTTTACGATGGCTTTATCAAAGGAACTTTGTAAGGAGTTTAGTTTAGAAAGAAATGGAGCTCTGCGTTGCCTTCTCGGAGTCAGTGTAGTTTGGATGAAGTAAGTGCGAATAGTCATTTTGATTTTGCTTAGCACGGTCAGGTTTTCAGGTTGCATTTTTAGCTAAAAATACAGGCAGCACCACTCATGATGCAAATTGGCAACACAGAAGTTTACGTGTTGATGACTTTCCTTCTCTTTTTTTTTTTCGTTTTTGAAACCTTGAATCATGACGTCATGCTTTCCTCGAAAACTCGATACAGCCGTACTTGAATAGATGTATTTCAAATCTTTTGCTGCAAAACAGGATAGAAGACAAGTCACATGGTGTGGAGTGCCAGGGTATAGTTCTAAATCCTTGATCACGTTGGACACAATATGCTGTCTACCATAATAACGGACTTATAAGAGTTCACGACTTTTCAAAGATTCCTCAACGCTCATAGTTCTGTCAAGTTGCTATTGGGGCCAGATGTTGGCAAAAGGCGAACCTTGCACACTTTGAAGAGAAGCGCAATCAACTCGAGAGTTGGGCGACATGGAGCATGTAGCTCTGGTCGAAGTGGCTAAATTCTGCGAAGGATTGCATCATCAGGTGTAATTTGAAATGCCCCTTCCAATTCAATCAATCACAGGAGATGCGTTCATTACGTGTTGTATAATAAAATAAAATTGCACGGCGTTTATGCTTTCGTTTCAGATGGCATTTCGGGTAATGGTCAATGGAGGCAGTTCTATAACGTCATCAGTTTATTGTCAGGAAATCTTATTGGACCTAATTCTAATCAAAAACCAAAGGCCTCTCAGGGATTTTAAGATCCACTTTGTCCACACGTACAAGGTAATAGGCCTATAACGTACAAATTAAATATCACAAAGATTACTGAGTCAATTCCTTTGTAAAGCTGATCTCTCGCCACCCGTATCTCAAATTGCTCCGAGCTTCGAATTGCTGTCGTTGTTTGGAAGTTCGCATCTCACTCGAAATGGATTATCGATTCTATCTGTGCACAGTCATGCCGATTGAATTGTTCCACACCGTCCTTCTCGGAGGATAGGGATCTCCCGAGATCTGGCGCGATTCAAACTTGGCTTTAATTACCTCTCTTTGACGGAAGGACGTAGGCCTACGTGTGTCTGTGCGATGGGTCACGGGCGCTTCTTTAGTGTCTTTCACTAGTCTACGCTGCAATCCATCGCGTCGGGCCATCCCACGTGGGAACGAAAAGCGGACAATACGAAAATCGATCTAATTTCGTCAATCGATACTCCCTGAAGGATCGTGCATTAGATGCTTCCTCGGAATTGTTGTTGCTGTGTTTTCTTCGGGGGAAAAGTTATCAATGTTAAGCAAGTCGTAACTGAATCGGCGATAAGACAACTTCAACAGGAACAGCTCTGCTTTGGCAAAATTTTTCAACTTTGTTTAGTGATGTGTTATCTTGTCACGACCTCGTAAGATCAAGTCGTTGATGTAAAGAGCAAGATACACGGTAATTTTCAGAATCTAAATAAGGAAAGAATTTTTGGCAGCTATGACAAAAAAAAAAAAAAAAAAAAACCCAACCCAACAACAACTATTGGATTCTCATGCATTTTGATGAGCTATATATCTCCATATCCTTTAATGTGTCTTTTTTTTCCGTCCAATGAAGACAAATGAGAACGTCTGACTTTGATGACTACACACGAGTGGAAAAGATGAGAGCACGAAAAAAAGGAGGGGCCTCCCGTATTGGATTACAGCAGATGATCACACGACAGCACGCTCATGGTAAAAAGAAAGAAAGAACGAAAGAGAAACAACAACAGCAGCGACATTGCGATACAGGCAACGGTCGGCTGACTCCCATGGAAGCCGGCGATTTCTCTGCGAGTGATCGCCCCACATTGATTTTGCCGTCGAGACTCTAGGGCCGCACTTTGGCCGTCTGCAAACAGCGCGAGACAGCAGAGAGAGAGACTGAAGCCCCCACATCACTCACCCTCCTATCCCCCTCCTGAGTCGGACTTCAGGATGCCTCGACTTAGGACTAAGATTTATCTTCTGGCTTTCTTGTGGATCCATTTAATTCTTTACCCCCCTGTCTCAGGAGCGAGTGATAAAAGAAAAGGAAGTACATTTTGATTATCGTTTAAATTCTGAACAATCCTGTGCATGATTGTGTTAGTGGATGGTACCTTTTCTCTGCAGATATAACAGGAAACTCTCCGGGCGGTGAAAGATACCTCGGATGCGACTCAATGTTTCTACCAAACAACTCCGCGAAGTGGATACTAGCTGATAAATTACAGAATTTTCAGAGTATTCAGCACTTCTTCTTCCATCGCCAGAAGACGTCTGCTCCTCTTCCCGTTGCGGATTAATGGAGTTCTGTGTGCGCTGATGATTTCGATTTGATTCGTCTGCATCATTGCTAACCTCTCCCCTAACTAATCATGGCAGAAATTCGGCGTTGACGCGCACCTTTTTCTCTCCTCCTCCATCCTCTTGCCAATATTGCGATGCCTGGAAGGAATGTGTGGCTATAATATATTTCCGTCTTGATGGCGTGCATTTCCACCGCCATGATGTGGGGTGAGAAGTTTCAGACTCTTCGCGATGTCTACTATTTCGAAGATATCAAGGAGATGGAGGAGCAAGGTAAGACGGGCAGCGACCACACCCAATTCATTTAACCCTTTGCGTACTTTTTTTTTTTTTAGTGTCGACTGACACAGACAAAAAACGCCATAGGGTTCTACACACTGTCCAAAGTCCTGGCACATAGAAGGTTAAGTGCTTATCGATGTTTCACGAACCATCGCTTCGTTCTCAACCACTGCGACGTTACCTACCTCAATATTACTGAGTATTCAAGACATTGTTCTGACTGTCACCTCCCATGGAAAAAAAAAATGTAAATCTTTTGGCGTTCGTTATGGGAGAAAATGGTACTGTATACCAAATCATAAGCAGTTTACACATGCCGTGAAATTAGATTTGGCTGATTTGAAGGTGTGTATATAACATAGAAAAGATCAGATATGCCTTTACAAGCAGTGTGTGTATTTAACACTAGACGCATGGTCCCTGCCGATGATAAGATATAATGTTGTGCATCGAAATTTCTGCAATTTAAAAGGCACAATGTTAATGTCATTATTGACTTTTGAATCTGAAATTAAAGATGATGAAAAAAGTCAGACTCATACGAGCAGCGTACATGCTTATTGATGATAGATAGGTTTGGAAATGAAATTATATAAACGGTTGAATATTTGAATATGTTCGGTCTCTACAAATATCTTTAAAATTTGTTTGAAGAAAATCTGTTTAAATGGCTCCTGGAATGTCTGCAGTAGCAATTTGATGGATAGTTCGAAGCGGTGTTTTGTGCGCACAAATTTCATCTGAGTTGTAAGAGCAAACGCTCCTCCAGTCGTACGTCACCGTGTGATCGGCCAGCTGTGCAGCCCATTAAGAGTCAAGGGAGTGGCGCCATTTACCCGGCGATTAATAAGCATTACACTCTCAGTGGTCCGCCATAGCATGTGGAGTAGACTGGCGTTTGCACTTCAAAACCGAAGTATCTCAGTAGTATTTGCTGTATACTAAACTAATCCTTCCATGTTTTCCTTTCTTTCAAGGAGTATATAGTAAGTTGATACCAAGTGGTCCATGTTAGATGCGAAGTGTTTTAAAAAGATGTTTTACTCCCCCCTCCCCCCTAAAAAAAATGAAACAAAACAAGGAGCTAATTTGATATGACCACATATAATATTGCGTGTGCTGGAAGGGTGAACGTCCTGTTTTCTTTTTACTCGCGACAAAGTCGGCAGTGTTGCATACTTCGTCCACTTGGGAAAACGTAATGTATCCTATGCCCGAGGCACTTTACAGTGAATCTTTTTATCATGTATTTTCTCGTTATGATATGTTAGTATCACTTCTCACGGTTGTTTCCATTTCATGTATGTCCGTAGGGTAATCATTGCTAAAAATTCTTCCTTCTCACCGCTATCTGAAAAATCAACATCTAACATGTCGAGATTTTGTTGTTGTTGTTGTATGTGTGCTTGTGCGTGTGTGTGTGCGTGTGAGAGGAAGTGACGGATAGGTTTGATTTGCGTGCTAACTCTATGTTCATACTCTTGGCGTTATATGGCATTGTGCTTTTTTTATTCTGCTGGGGTAATAAAAATGGAACCAATAAGCCTACGTGATGACGAATATTCTCTCGTTACTTGAGTAATATCCGTCTCTGTTCGGATTGGCGTACTTTATCGGCGTGTGACTGCCCATTATTTTATGACGAGTAGTGGCGTGATGACCCAATGTATATTGTCGACGATATTATGGCGAGCAGAGACCATTTATTCGCTCCTCTCTTTAATCATTTTTATCATGAGTACTAGTTGAAGGGTGCATGGGTGGAACTTGTTCATTTCGTTCTCCATCCAAATATGTGCCAACGTGATCCTATTACACGCCATCTCAGGCATGGATATTGCTTATGGCGCCGCTGTGGGAGGTGTGCGGGGGTAATCATCTGTCGAATGCAGTGTTGTTTTAAAGTCCTTATTGCACTTATATAATAAGTACCTTGTTTATGTGCATACGCACGCCCAAGTGTGATTTATTGCATATATATGTGTGTGTAGTTGTGCGTGTTTGTTCTGTATGTGTAACTCTGTGTGTGTGTGTGTGTGTGTGTGTGTGTGTGAGTGCATGTATTATATTGAAGCGATCATTATGTCATACACAATCGTGTAGTTCACAAGTTTTGGGGGTTTCTTTTTACCATCTTCTTGAGTTGCAATTGTTGGAGCATATTGTTTGATAATACATGCTTTTAGGTGATTGATACAAAAACAACAGAGGAAAAACAAACAAACAAACAAACAAAAACATATTCGTAAACTATTCGATGTTTGGGAAATATCTCGGCCTCTTCCTTTATATCTTGAAATGCATTGCCCTGCACACTACATACATTGAGAAGATTACCAATCTTGTCACCTGTTCATCGGAAAAGCAAAGTTTAGCTTAGCAACATTCTGCGGAAGTTTTTATTCATTTTTGTGACTTCATACGACGTCTGTGTTTGACAGTTGCATAAGTATTGAGATTGACCGCACCACACTTTGATTGTTTCCCCAAACTCTTGATGATTTTGAGTACTTATTGTCATACTCAGAGCGTCGATGACCTTATAGCAATCTATTCTTTTTAACGTCTCATCACTTTTGTATCAGAATATGAGTCGTATCAGTTTGAAGTGAAAAGTTGCATACTTTTTCCGAACAAAATATACCATGCCTTAGCGCGCAGTCCGATCGATGCTGACTTACTATTCATAGTTTCACGCGATTTCCGAACAAAATAAAGATAGTATAACAACAAACAATTCGAGATACAAAATCATGAAACATATAAGCCGCACATCGCTGCCTATAGTCGATGTAAGCACGAGGACTGAAAGGGAAAGGGAAGGGTTACATAATATCCGCAGAGTACTGTCCTCAAAAGCCACCCTGAATTACGCTAAAAATATCAATATACAGCACGAGGTGCAATATTGGCAGATATGGTGCTGATAACATGATTGCCATAAAACATAAATGTATGTATCACAATAAGTATTAAAAACGCAGAATGGATAAAAAAAAAAATGGAGAGGTTCATGGGCACGGGAAGGATGTGAGTTAGAGAAAGCAATATGCAAATAGATGTAGATACAAATAGATATATAGATGAATACATCGATGGATGGATAGAGTGTGTGTGTTTGTGTGTGTGTGTGTGTGTGTGTGTGTTTGTGTGTTTGTGTGTAAGAAAAATGAGAAATTTCAATTTAAAATTTTGAAGGAGAGGATTGATGGGGATAACAACGTATTCCAGAAGGATGAAAGAAACAATGTTTTGACGTAATTAATAACCTAAACAAAAATTTATGCAACCTTTTTAATGTGACACGTAGAACGTATGACAAGGAAATGTTAGTAGTATCTAAAACTGATAACAAAGGCAGAAAACGTACATGTATCAGTGACGTATGGTCGCGTTGCAGATTGAATATCAAATGCATTGTGAATGTGTGAAAGCATCATCTGTACTCGTAAAGTTTAATTGGAAGAACTAACAAGTCTGGGAGACAAACTAAATGAGTGGAAAGGCGGGGCAAAGTATGGAATATACAGTTATATAAAAGTGGTAATTAAGAGACAGTGAGAGATCAGGGGGCATTTCACAAGCTTTTCGTCCGACAAATTTGTCGGGCAAATTTGCTCTCAGCCAATCAGGTGCAAGCATTTAACTAGCTTGAAAAAAAAATCTGACAAAATGCTTCATGAAATGCCCCCAAGAGGATAAGATGTTAGTGAGAGATGTGGAGGGGGGGGGGGGTGGGGGATCCGTCATTGAGAGAAGAGATAAATCGAACAAAGATGAGAGACAGGAAGTGTTTCCATTCAAGTTCGTTTGAGCGGATGATGAGCGGACTCTATGACTACCAACCCCCCTTGGTGTAAGACAAAGACTATAGTGCGTTTTTTTCACCGCAATGCACCATTTAACAACTCGTTTGTTGCACAAAGAAACATCAAGTCTGAAACTATCGAACGGGAGTTTAAAGGGATCGTACAGTTTTGGTTGAGACCTAATTTCAGGTTTCTAACATTTTTTTGGTGAGATAATGAGAAACCTCTTATGAAATATGAAAGAGTATGTAATTCTATGAGGAATTCAACGTTTATTTGATGAAAATTGGTTTTGAAATGGCTGAGATATTCAAAAAAGAGCGATTCTAATAAAGTGTGGGACCCACACTTTATTAAGATCGCTTTGTTTTACTTTGTTTTTGGATGTTTCAGTCATTCGAACCCAACCCGATTTTCATCAAATATACTTTGAATTCCTCTTAAAATGGTATGCTCTGTACTATATCATAAGTGTTTTCTTGGTATCTCGCAAAAAGTTAAAAGCCAAATTCTCATCTCCACCAATACTGTGCCATCCCTTTAACCATTACCAGTACACCATTAACGAGGGAAAAAAGGAGGAGGAAAGAAAGAAGAAGAACCCCCCCCCACCTCACATTCCATTCTCCAAGTGAAAAATTACAACAAGAAGAGATATGATCATTCCAGCAGTGAACATTATGTGCCTACATATTACAAACTGTTAGACTCTGATGAGAAGTGAGGTTTATGTCAAGGAAAATGTACACAAGTTGCATTTTAGGGCAGACCGCTTGTAGCTGACTGGTTGTTGCTGTCTGTCTATTCATGTATCTTAATTGTCTATTTTGTAAAGTAGCAACCACAAACCCGGGGTTCTACTCTCTATTCTGGGTGCTTCTTTTATATATCTAACAACCCGAGTATATCGTTCTGTATATCATTAGTGGTGCTAATTATATCGTTTCGCAGAAGGGATATGAGCAGACATAATTACCTGTAACTGAACTCGAAATGTATTCAAATTGTCAGTGTATGGGTACGGAAAACAATATTTTCGAGATGAAATAGCAATGTGGCATTATCTGATATGACCAATCATGATTCTGTGATTCGTTTATTTTGGGAGATGTACTAATATATATTTTTGTATGTGTCTATCTCCGTTCTTTCTCTCCCCCCCCCCCCCCACCACCACCCTCCTTCCTGTTTTGCTCTGGACGTACCCTCTTTGCTACCGACGACTGATGCCGACCTTGCTACATCCATTTAGGTAAGTGCACTATTACGTTCACAGTAGTTTGTAAATTGCATTTGGTAGAAATGTCTCCTCATATAAACACTGTAATGCGACAATATTATCGGTTCATACCGACGTTTATTTGACATGAGCGGGTGAAGATGCAATCTCCCTTTCTAATAATGTGCTGCTGGTCAGCGTCTGTATACAAAGATTTCATCGGATATAGGCGATGTACTTATCAACCTTTTTTATGAAGTACCTTCCCATCTTTGAGCTGAAACAGTGCGAAACTTCATTTCATTGTGTTCACAGTTTCAACTTTGTGATGTCATAGTAAGCAAGCAACATAAAGTATGGTGTGTTTTTTTTTTTTTTTTTTTTTTTAGTCGGTCTGCTTTTGTAGAACGGAAGTGTTTGTGTCGCTGGAATGAAATGAGGCAGATTGCGCATGCGCATTTGTTAGTTTACGTGAAGAAAGAATTTTTGAATATTATTACAATACATTAATCTGTAAGCCGAAGGAGTACAGTCTCCAAGGATTGTTGTTCAGATAAATCAACTCTACAAACATTTTGAAGTTTGATGGTTCGTCCGTCACAGCTTTGTGACGAATAAAGTGTGCCCATGTATGCGAGATCATCCGTGTTACGCTTTTTTTCCCCCATGCGAGTCGTTGCACCCGTGTAACCTTGAGTTGGATGTTTACTTGTGTAAATGTATTCGTTCCTGTACGGGGGGAAGTGAGCGGACTTGTAGGTGTGGGCATGCGTAGAAGAGGGGTGTCCTCGTCAAACGCGCGTGCGTCTGTTGTGGCTACACGGTCAGCGCTCAATAACATGCTCGCTCTACTGCGCTCGCCTTAAGTCAACACGCACCGTCTTGACCTTGTTTTCGAATTGATCCATTTCAAACGACAGATTAACGTGAGGGTGTTTAAGGAGCTCATTGAGTCACATTTTCAGCTGCAGGTCAATTACGTAGTTTTTGAGTGACAGTGCATGAGATCACAGCTTTTTTTACGACGTATGTTTGCTCGAGATGTGTGATGGACATCTTGAAGGGCGCCAACCCTCACTATCAAAACAAGATTGTGAAATGTTGCATGGACAGAGAGGTTATGCCCTATTGCGGAAAAACACCCCATGGACTTTTGATGGAAATAACCGATGTATACATCAATGGCATGATTTAAGCTTGATTCGCCGATTTGTATCATGAACGAGAATTTTGTATGCATTTATATTGCTAAAGATATTATCGTAAGAAAAAAAATGGTACTTCTGTGTAGAACATTGTACGACAGTGACGCTTTGTTGTTGCAGGTTGAGGACGTTGTTGCGTATGAATCTCTAAATGCTTGTGGTTTCTCAAGTTCAATAGGATTATAACGAGCCAGCGGTGATTCTCGTGTACCGAACAGTAGCAAGTTTTAACTTCATCAGTTCGATGGGCAGAACCTTATGCGCAAAGTTGAATTTGACCAAAACATTGCGGGGAAAATAAATAATTCATTGTATGATAGTAATTTAGAGACACAGCCTGAAGGAAGTTGCAGACAGATTGGAAGATGTTCCTCGAGTCAAATTCTTCTTGATAATGAAGTCGCTGCCACAAGAGCTGGCAAGAAAAGCCATTGTTTCTGTTTA
This sequence comes from Diadema antillarum, assembly GCF_040938485.1. NCBI lineage: Eukaryota > Metazoa > Echinodermata > Echinoidea > Diadematoida > Diadematidae > Diadema > Diadema antillarum. The sequence continues at coordinate 1,399,445 of NW_027270908.1, read as the reverse complement.
TTCTGAAACCTTTAATCAACCCGTAGGGCATATAATTCTAAACTTAAATGATCTGATGGCTCTGTGGTGCAGTGGATTGTGCTCTGAATGACGAGGGTCAGGATTCGAACTTTGCTGCTCCAAGTTGCTCACTAGAGCAAGGTATGATATCCATGTTATTCCCTAGGTGCGTTGATGCGTATGCAGCAGGAAAACTGAAAATCAGTACAGTGTATTTAGATTTTGTTTATGTACACCAGAAAGAGGCAGCTAGACTGAACCCCTGCGTTATGTGTGTGTGTGTGTGTGTGTGTGTGTGTGTGTGTGTGTGTGTGTGTGTGTGTGTGTGTGTCAGGGGTGTCAGTTAGTGCATTGTTAATAGTCTTCGGTTCATGTAGAATGGAACCGTAATATGACATGACGTACATTGCCTTTTGTAAAAGGTTAAAGAGTGCTTAGAATGGACATTGATAATAATAATATAATAATAATAATGATAATGATAATAGTAATAATAATAATGATAATAATAATACAATCGAACTTATTAACACTATTATTATTATCACTATTCAGTTTTTTGCACTAGTATCATACTTCATTATCAATAGTTGGCTTATGACAGTATGCAACAGGTGTAGACAAGGAAAACACTCGTTTTCAGGCATGGATATCCGTAAGTCGACATTTGCCCGTAGTAAAGCGCTCGCACCAAATCTTACACAAGACCACTTGCCTGCGTATTTGGCGACGAGGAAATAAAAGTACGCCATGATTTCTGTAACATTTCCCCGGGTATGATAACTGAGATGAAAGTGCCGAATACGAGCAAAAAAAAAAAAATGTATTTAAACGATACGAATTGTCGTTGAAAGCTAACAGTCGGCTTGTCTCTTATTTACAAACTTGTAGACTCCAGCAACGGCTTGCCAATTCAATTCGTGCACCTGCCCTCAAAGGCCGGCTTATCCCACGGACATGTTTCTATGAACAATAATGATGAATAAGATGGCAACGTAACGGATGTCGGTTAACAAATCGGTAAAAGTCTTTACGAAGTCGACAAGCACAAAGCCGACAGAACAGCTGCGGAACGTTAACTTTACATGCTTATGCATTCATACACACATACATGCACGCATACACAAATACACACGTTAAGACCTACATACAGTTACAGTCATAAACGCATATAGCAACAGACGAAAATATGCATACTTGTACGTGTATAATTATGACGTCCATGCACGATTCCAGTATTACACACTCGTACATGTTTAGATCTTTTGTTAAATCCATGCTCTTTGAGACAGAACATTGCATTTTAGAGATGGGGGGGGGGGAGTTACAAGGGCAGCCGACTTATTATGCTGCGTGATGCTGAATTTTGCCGAAATGTGTGTTTCAGTACTCGCAAGGAGCCTCTTGGGTATACTCGTCACGAATGAACAGCTGGTATGTTGCTGTTTTTTTAAGGCATGTGTCATTAAGTTATGAATACTTACGCCTTCAAAAAGTCCCTCTTTTTCTAATTAAGGTTAAGAGTAGTGTGCAAGGCGCACTTTCGGAATCCACTTATTATTATGACCACTGGAGGGAATGTTTGACCGCTGGGTCGCTGATCCTTGGTCACTGACCCCACACAAAAGTGATCTCATTTTCATCGATTATCCAAGACTGCGATCCTTTGTTTCTCAAGGTAGTAGCAACCCACTTTTAATGGCCCAATTATATATCGATCTATGTGTGCGTGTGGCGTGTCGATGTGTGCTTGTTTTTGTGCGTGTGTCGCGTTGTGTTGTGTATGAACCACGGCCGCACTCATTAAAGTGGCGTTAGGAACCACTACAGTAACGTTGGCTCAACCGTGAATAGCCGTCATTTGTAATGATTATTGCGAGGTATATACTTAAGATCTTCTTGGCCACACGTGATGCGGACATGATACTCACATACTCAATGCCGTGTCACAAAAGATGCCGAGATAGAATACTTTTAGCCTCTCTGATTGAAGGTGTTTGCTGTGAAATGACTATTTTTTTTTCTTTGTATCTTTATGAACTAACAGAAACACACGGTGGGCACAGACATCCGAAATGTATGCATGCACAAGAGTGAGAAATTGTAGAGAGAGGGAGAGGGGATCAAGGAAAGCAGAACGATTTGACGACAGAACGTGACGGCTGGTTTCTGTGTGTTTCATCATTCTGGGGGAATTAATTAAGAGGGGGGAGGGGGTTAGGGAAGGAGAGCCAGGAACCGGGGGGGGGGGGGGGGAGAGAATGAGCTAATGCATATTATTAAAGGACCAACTTACGAAAGTGCATGTTATATTTATGTTGTTGAAATAGAGTGAAAGCGAGTGAACGGGTATGTGCGTGTGTGTGTGTGTGTGTGTTTGTGTGCGTGTTTGTATGTCTGTCAAAGAGTTGTTATAATCTCTTTGGTGTCTGTGTGAGTGTGTGGGCATGTTTGTGTGGATCCAAACGTAGGGGAAATATCAGCGAAAGAGGAGCAAGTGACAATATCACTTGTGAAGTATGATATGATACGATTCAACATTTTGTCGACTCAAATTTTATTAGAAGTCTGAATAGGAAAAATAAATTAGTAAAAAATGGCGTAACATTGCCGCTATCACGTGCAAATGGCCCATCTCAGCTCATACCTCATTTACTGCTATCTCTTCCCCTTCCCTCTCCCTCTCTACCTCAACCTTCCCTCCCTCTCTCTTAAGATCAGATTCTTATACCGCAAATGTCGTTTATCATAACTCTCTTCCTTCGCGTAACCTGATCATCTTCAAGGTTGCTGCAGTAACTCAGCATACATCTATTTGAAGTCGCCTGTTTGAAACGGAGAGTCGCATTTCAAGGGAAGCCTTAGTATTATATACATTTATCCCTTATATCCGAGATACAGTATGGACATGTCCATGGATTCATAGAATTGCATGTCCAATGCTTAATATAGTGAATTGGAAATAAGCTTATATACAGATTATGTCTGAAGATAATTTCTTTTGTGTTGTCGTCAAGTTTAGGATGATGCCGTCGATGAAAATGACTGTAAAATATGATATAAATGTCATTTCGACAATGACGACGACGTTGATTATGAAAGTATTATCGTTAGTCATCACACATTTAGATGCAAAGATATTACTCATTATGATTATTTCTGTGTTTACATCTTTTTATTTTCTATCATCTTTTCGACCGCATTTTGCTATCTTATGCTGCTATTCATTTTCAAATTTATCCCTGCCGCTCCACAACAAGGAAGATGTTTTATAAACCATTTTAACCGTGGAATGCAAATTTGATTCTAAGATTCGGACGAATAGTAAAGTTCTACTGTGCGTGTGTATATAATAGAGCCTTAGTCCTGATACACCGCAAGAAAAATTTCCACTCCTCATTTAACTTGATATTAATGAATAGGGTAAAGTTAATCAAAGAGAACAGTGAAACTTTCATTGATATAGAAGAAAAGTCACCTAAGTAATGAACTTTGCAGTTTTCCTACAACAGGCCAGTCCCCCCCCCCCCCCCCCCGCCCCCTCCTTCCATCGGCCCCATACTCAGGCTGTGGTACTCCTCATAGATGCGCGAATGCGCGCGCTTCTCGATAGCTGTATTGATGTGACCTATTCCCTCTTCGATTTCGGCTCAGATGGGGAAATTGATATTTTGCTAAAACGGACTGTACACTGCCAGAAGGTGCCATTCACAAATGTTCAACTCCCTTAGTGCTTGATGATTTCAAGCAACTGATGTTGACCGCGCACGACGCGATGGAGAATCCATTATCATTATAGTTATCTGTTTTAATTACTCTGATTATACGATGGAACTAAGTCTTGGAAATACAACTGTATGATGAAATATTTTTGTATTTGAATTCGGAGGCTTTACGGATTTTGGAGTCTTAACTCACCCTTCACTTTTCTTAGTGTGCCCTAACAGTTTATGATTATGGGGAGAAAGAACACTGAACAATGTTGATTGTTCTAGCGCCTCGTTCTTCTGTCTTTATATCGCGGGATGGCTTGCTGAATTGTCTGAGAAAGCTTGGTCAAGATTATCTTTGTTTTAATCCCTTTTAGCAAGCTCTAGTTTATCTCACAAACCACATTTGAGAGTGGTTGCGTGTGTTGTGGGTCTGTTTGTTTGTTTTTTGCATGTCTGCATTAAGTGAGTAAAGGAAAGGATATGGACAGTGTGTGTCCTTGCGTGTGTATGATTCGTTGTGTAGACATGCGCGTATCACGATTCGCCGTGAGTATGCCATTGCGCGTCGAAGCTCGTGCATTTTAACTTTCGTCGAGTATATGAACTTCAGATTATTTCCAGGCCGCGTCACTGGCGGTTGAGCGAAAATTTTCCCTGGTCGTCTTCGTCGACGAGGCTCAAGCGGATCGATCACCTACTCGTTTGGATATCAGATGTCTGCCTCGTCGAATCTCTGAACCGGGTAGCACCGATGAAAATGGTTCTGTTTTGAGAGCTCTATTTTAGATTTCTATTTTCGCGCCAATCGATTGGAGTGTCAGACGACAGACAGAGATGCGACCCGAAAAAACGTCTGCGCTGTAAATGTCTGCGTGATGTACTGTATAAACACGAGTTCCTTCTTACCGTTTTTACCACTTCAAATTTCTCTTGCTTTCGCTGTAGATTCGTGTAGCACTCTGTCGGTCTATAACGGAGCTTGAGTTCCATGCAGAATATCATATGTGAAAAAACAATGGTGTCACCATAGCCCAGATGAAGCTGAATGTAGAAAAATTGATGAATTCGCTTTAAAGCTGGACCTTGATAATTATGTATAATGCATGCAGAATCTTGTCATGATTATCACCAAATTGATAATTATGGTCACAAATTCAAGCTTTTGCAATGACATGAGTTTATGATACACGAGATGATGGGGGGGGGGGGTTGAAAGAGGGTCTCAATGCATAATGTAGGCTAAGAGGTCCCATTGCACGATTACCGTGCGCAATGTGCGTCACAAAAATACATCAGCAGTTGGAACTAAAAATAAAATCGCGTCCAATGTCTTAAACTTTGATACTATAATCGGTCTTTTTGTCCATCAGTGGGGGCGTGGGTGGGCGGGTGGAAACTCCACGCCCACCGTACGCTTCAATCGTAAGGAAAACTAGGTTTTGCGTGCACCTGACTTGCGAATGTAATTTAGTGATGGCTGTCTACAGTATGGACATTAACCCCATTGCATGCAAAAAAGGACGAAGCATTAGCCTGTATGTTAACCTATGGTGAAAAAAAAGAAAAAGCGCCGGTTGTCGTCTGTGACGCAACGTACTGCATGAAGTGCAGGAGCATGGTACCAAACAATGGCCGCGGAACCGTCTCCCTCACACACTTTTGGCTCTTAAAAATAAAGGGGGATCAAGAAAGGAATCACAGCAAAAGCCATGACTTTCCGAGGGTTCCATCCGGGAAATAAAGGGGGGGGGGTACCACTGACCCTTACCTTAACCACTTGACACCCCCCCCCCCTTCCACCCGCCAACACACATAGGCCCTACTTTCAGTGTACCCGGCCAAAGACATGTATTGCATTTCATATTAGAATGGACGTTAGATTGCATGCGAGAAGTGCATGCGCCTCTGAAGACAAACGTTGCAATAGCCGTAACATCCTGATTAATCTTCCCCTGGGTAGTCCAACGCCTTGTTAATTAGTCACGTCGTTCACAAAGGCAGAAAATGAACAATTGTGTCCTATACCATAGGATGGAATGGACCTCACGACAGCCTATAAACTGTGCAATATTAAGCCACCCCATACAGTATAATGAAAGCCTCTTGCTAAGCACCAATAAATCGCTCGGAGTGTGTCCCTTAATTTGGAAAAGATTATTATTCGCCCCATAAGTGTTATCACCTCAACAAGGTCCCCAGGCTAGACAGAATTAGTAATTGATTTCCACGTTCCAGGAAATGTCTGCTCTATTTCCAGCTTTTTCCCCCCTATAGGGTCATGAATGAGATGAATATGTAATTACATGGGTCATTTGATCAGTCACAGTCCCACGCTTATGTTATTATGATGTAACGTTTCCACCGTCTGACGAAAGTGATGGTTAAAAAAAAAATAAATGGGACACATTACTATCATATCATAGGGGTATAAAACGAACCACTCTATTGCTCAATGCGCAAAGCGAGTTTTTAGCCCCATATCTGCGAGCCTGTTACCATGGTTACAGGGATTGGCTTCTAGTCTATCGAGTATTTTCTGCGACAAGTGCAATGGCCAATACAAAAATCAGACGAAAGCATGTTTTGCATGTCTTGTATATCGAGTTTCTGCTCAGACTGTGCATGTCTTGTCCCAAGAGTTCTTTAGTCCCACACCATGGAGTGAGTCGAGGGGGCAGTGGCGGGGTAACATGACAAAAACAAGTGCCTTTGACATTTCAGTACCTGATTACGTTAATCTATCCCGGACAAAACAAACGGGAATTAGATGGGTGCAACAAGCAATTTGTGCGATTATTCGGAGTCTGGTTTCGTCAATTTCTATTCTTATTTCAGTCGTAAGTATATTTTTTGATGTCCAATAACAAAATCATGCCATCGAATTTTTCTTTGCTATGGTGTCGTTTTATTTCAGTCTCTCTGAATGAAGTAACATTAGAGGTATCCCGAGTAATTTCTCTTTTCTTCTGTAAATGGTCAGAGCATTCCTTTATGGCAGATAATCATTGTATTATGATCGTGTTTTTAACAAGATCTCACACTTTCCAAAATAGGTGTAATGTAAATCTCCAAAGAAAAAATGTCTATGTATTTCCTTGAGAAAAAAAAAATCTTAAGACTTTTCTCAAGATTTTTTTTGATATATTGAAGGTAAGATTTCATATCTATGCGAAAAAAATGCTACGAATCGATTGAAGAAATCATAAATTCTCGACAAAATTAGAATGAAAACTTACAAGAAAAACCGTTAAAACTGCCCAATTAAAAAAAAAATAGGCAGTTTGAACTTCTTCTTCAGTCTGCTACGTTACACCACACATTTTTTATATTTTTTTATGTGCAAACTTTGTAAACAAATCAAAGGGGGGAAAGCTGACATCATTACGCCTGAATGTTAGTACGGTCGAGAATGCATACTAAAAGGGGAGAAATCCAAAGCCAACATATTTATAGGGAAATGTTATAATAGAAATGAGAATGCGAATAGTTCTCCGGATATTGATTAGGGGGGAAAAGCGCATTGTCCGTTCTCCGAATGTATTCGCTGTAATAAATCTATTACATACGGGACACCTAATAACCTCTTAAGATTTATCAACCACACGTCCGACTGAAAGACATCAATGCGAGCAGCTGGGATACACAGCCGGCTCATTTGCATATACAGAGAGCATCAGTCATGTCAGTAGAGGAGCAGCAGTAATTTGAGGTGTGTGGCCAATTGGTAATTTCGCTTTATCCTACCTGGCGTGATTAACGCTCGTAATGTCCGTGATCTTCGAGATCCACAAGCTTACGTGACCAATAGCTCAACAACTCTTTTTTTTTTCCAGGGGGAAGGGGGGCTGTGGGCCGGGGATCAATGGTCAATGCTGCCCTCCCGCCGCCCCCCCCCCCCCCACCCTTAGAGGAAAAGAATTTAAGAACCTACTAGTATTGGGTGAAGCGATGGATGTCGTGATTTCTTACCTTATCTTATCTAAGACCCAAAATGTGTGTGTGTGTATGCGTGTGTGTGTATTAATGAAAAAAGATTATTTTAAAAAGTGTGTGTAAGCGGGTGGGGGAGGAACTGTTGCACCCCCTCCCCTGTTTCCCGGCCCCTGCTCAACGCACATTCGATTTCCGCTTATATACAAGTCGTTATAAACAGACAACCTTGTACGCCCCTTCTATACCATTATGAAGCCAAGTTACATGGTGGCGTCTAATAAATGAGTCTGGAGCTAACATTCCCTCTCCGGGGAACGCAAGAAGTCTAATTGACGAGACAAAAAAATGAATCTTAATCAAAATTGGCCTTGGGCGAGCAGTATTGGAAAATTTAAATTTATACTTCCTTGGGCGTAATGAATAAACTCTTCGGCTGTTACATCAAATATTATTATCTTAACGTAGCAAGTGGTTTTAAAAGCCTCACTAAAGCGGCAAGTGTATGCAGTCGGCCTGTTTTGCAACTGTAACTGATACCGTTTTATTCCATCTCGAAATGGAAAAATTTCAACTTTAGCTATTGAAATTAACAATGATTAGGAAGCCCACTTGGCTTGCCATCAAGTCGTTCGTAACGTCGTTCGTAACTTCACGAACAGCTTTATGAAACAGGGACCTGGATACAGAAGCATGCTATACGCCATAGTTTTACCTCAATTAGTTTTGTAAAGTCCCGCCTTAAAGGTTTCGTCGTACTAAGGGAGATGGAAACAAGATAGTTATTGTTAACAACAACAACAAGAACAAGCATGAGCTCGGTTCAGTAATGGCCGCTTGCATAACTTCATTAGAAGGCGATGATGATGATGATGATTATGATGATGATTATGATGATGATGAATATGATATTATAATAATGATGATAATAATGATGATGATGATGATGATGATGATGATGATGATGATGATGATGATAATGATAATGATGACGATGATGCAGAATATGGTCTGAGATCTTCAGACTAGCAGCGGCATAATCCTAATGGCGTAATCATGTGGGCGGCTGTAATTAAACTCCTCTCGGGGTGGCTTCTACACATCAACGAAATCTTCAGGTACGCTTCATTAGAATTAAACAGCAGGAATGAATTTTTTTGCCATCGACTAAAGATCACGGATGCCCTCCGACCACAACTGCCCCTTCCATCCTGTTCCTGCACCACTGTTAAAAGTACAATGAACGCAAGATGTTTTCTTCAATACATTCATCCATCGTGACTCCCAATGAAAAGTCCTCTACTCCTTTCCCCGCATCGTATAATGGGGGCCGTCGTGAACATCTCATGGAAATGAGCGTAAAGAGAATAATGCCGTCTGCATCTTTTTAAAAGGATCCCGAGTCAATAACCGATTCGGACCCTAAGGTGATGTTGTACAAAATGAGGGTTGCGCTTTTACCGCTTTAAGCAGTAACTATAATGGGGAGAAGAATCAAGTCATCGCTGCTTTCGATTAATAGTCGTCATGTTACATTGGCAAAACATCATTTTATCTCACGAGATTGCAATAATGATAATATTGATTGTATCACTACTAGTAGTAGTAATAATAACGATGATAATAATAACAATAATAATGATGATGATAATAATAATAATAATTATAACAATAATTATAATAGTGATGATAAAGATAATAATAATAATAGTAATAATAACAGTGATTAAGGGTAATAGTAATAATAGAAATGCTGATGATACTGATAAAACAAGTAGTAGTAATAGTAGTAAGTAAGAGTTATGATAGCGATGATGATGTTATTTAAATCTTTAAATCTTCAATTCGCACATGCAATGATGTCATGTACTTGTGTTTACCTTGGTGTCTAAATGATCTCATCCCCGCCATCGACATAATATCGAATGGAACCTGTTGGACAGACATAGCATAGTGTTTCGAAAACGAGCGAAAATGCTTTCGTGGCTTTGTTTGTTTGGGGTTTTTTTTCTGCTCTGAAGACTTCTACAAAAGATGTCGTAAATGTATAGGCACTGTACGGCAATTCCTTCACATTTGCAGCTTAGATTTTTTTTTCAGTCGATCGTCTGTTATGGCGTCAAAGCATACATTTAAATCTTAGCTAAGATTTTTTTTTTTTTTTACATTGGGACTATACAGAATAATGTCCATTGTCTTGTCGATATAAAGGTGTTATCCCGTTGTCTTATCATTAAAGGAATAACTTATTTTTTAGAGGCCCGTAATAACATGGTGGTGATATTTTTTAATAAGATAAGATGTTAGTCTAGTCTACATTCAACTCAGCTTTGTTCTAGAATTCCTTGGTTGCGCAAATAATATTTTGCCATGGTTGCTCCTGTTTCCAAATCTAATGAAGATAGCAAAATATTCCATCGTTTTTCTTTTTCTCTCATTGCACACAAGGGAGCGGATTGATTTCATAGATTTCAAATAGATGGCATGCAGGTGAAAAAAAAATAGGAGTGTGTTACCTATGTAAACGTTAGATTCGATTATAAAGCGTTTCTCGAATACGCACTGTACTTGCATCAAGCCGACCCTAATAAGTTTTGAGTCTTTTTTTCCTGCAATGCTTCCTTGAGCGCTGCCTCTTCCACGAAATCAACTCTGATACAGGTACCGCATCTATATCGGCATATAAATAAGAAAAAAAATAGATAAAAGAGTAAAACGAGCGAATAAAACAGTCGAGCTTTGTCTTGTATGATCTTGCTTTCTTGGCAGACGACCACGAATCCCAGAGGCTATGTTTCATGCTAGACATCAAATTGTGTGTCGCAAAGCGGAAATCAGCCATAATTCGACTGTCTTGGCAGATGCTTTAATACAATTTGCATTCTTCCCCCTCCCCTCCCCCCCCCCCTCTCTCTCTCTCTTTCTGAAGAGCTCGAATGTTGTGCATTGGCTCAATTGCTCTCTCTGACATGTCTGTTACAATATTCCGGAGCAGGTATCCTGAGCTCCTTCGATTAAAATCTCATTACGTTTTCCGGGGAAATTATACGATGATATATGATGATCATTATGTTTTCCGCTGAACAAAACAAAGCAGCCATCAGTCTCGATTTCATTTCCTTTTGATTTCTCATATTTCCCATATATATATATATATATATATATATATATATATATATATATAAATATGCGTGTGTGTGTGCATGTGCACCTATGTCATGTTTGTGTATTTTGTTATTTGTTGGGTGCATGTTGATGTATGTGTCTGTCAAAATAAAATAAATATCTACATTGTTTTCTCACCCTTTCTCTTGAAAAACATCCGAGACGATTACTAGTAGGTGCCTACAAAGTAGGCCCTACATGGATAGTAATGACAAATGTGCGTGTGATGTAGTGTGATTGTGGATGTGCGTGTATTGCGTTTGTGTCTTTTACGTAATTACGTAATTCAAATTTATTCAGAGTTTTCTACATCCATCGAACATACCACAAAATGATACAGTCTGTTACAAACTTTGGCGTGCGTGTTTGATGTATTCTACGGAAGCACATACACCACGTCTTCTCTCCCCCCCCCCCCCCCCCCTCCCCAAACTTTCCTCTCTTTCCCCTTCTGTTCAGCCTGTGCTACCAGAAATAGCCCCCGATAGCTCGAGGATGTTATTAGCGCGCGGGTCGTTAGGCAGGTGTATGGATCCGGGGAACCCTAAGCCTCCCTCCCGAACACCAATCAGTCAAATTTCTTCATGGAAATGCACGGTACACCGTATGTACGCGGCAATTATTGAGCAAACGTTGAAACAGCAAACAGTTCGTGACTATTCTGGGGTTTTTCCTGTTTTCTCCTGGCAGTCATTTTAGCACGACTTCACGTGATCAATCAGTGCCAAAAAAAAAATTGTAACAAAACTTGCCGTCGCTCTATTTGCATCTTATGAGATTAAGCAACATTGATACTGCGGCTACAGCGTGACAGGAATACGGAAGTTCACTACCTCACACTGTCCTGCCTTTTAGAGACTGTTAATTGAAATCTTATGTTTGTTTTTTCTCTTTTAACCCGGTCATTCATTCTTATGTTTATTTGAGAACACAGTTCAAAGTTTGTTTTCTCATCTATATGTCAACAAACTTTTTAGAGACTGATAGATGTGCTGTCTCTCTCCACATAAACCATACAGCCCAAAGACTATACGAGTGAAGGTTTCGTCACTTTACAATAACACAGAATCTTCTTTTTCATGATGTTCAATAGATCATAATAAGTGTGTCAGGTATACCTCAAGGACACAAAATCAGTTTAATTGAATGACAGTGATGACATTGAGGCACGAACTCACTTGAGATTTCTGGAAACAAAAAAGGTGAACATCAAGACAATGGAAACCATTCGAATGTAGACCTGTCATTTAATATCTTACCTCCTTTGGAAACAAATGGAAAAGAAAAAACGGTTTGTAAACCACTCCGACCTCGCGTGTATAAGATTCCACATTGCTTTGTACACTTATATACGAATGCCTCTTGATTTCGTATTCTATCGAAAGAACCTCGTTTCTTCCCAGAGTTCTGCTCAACACACGTCAAGGACATTATGCCCTCGCAAATCATGCCGAGATGAACAAAATGAAGTCTTCCAACAAATCTATTTAAAAAAAAGAAGATTCAGGATGATTCGATTTGTCTCGCCACAAAAAAAAAAAAAAAAATATGGAGGCAGATCTTATGTGCGTCTGCTCGTTGTTTATCACAGAATGTTGGAGTTAACATGCAATACTCTATCGTGACAAAAAAAAAAAACAACGACATCAGACAAACTTCTAAACCATTACTCAAATGGCCACCAAACTACTGGCTCAGAGATACACTTGGATGAGCGTCATGTTCTTAACTGCTGTCCAAGGTCGTGTGCCAAGGTTAGAGGTCATTAAAGGTCACGGGTTAAAGTCTATCTGCTTGACTCTTTCCTGAAAAAAAAAAGTTCGTCGTTTGGTCATAACTCGTGTAAGATTGTATATCTGCGGTGCGTTTTTCACATCTTTATACTAAACATTGAAGACCTATACGTCCGTATCTCACCTTCGGACATCTACGCCGCTGAATTTGATTGAATCGTCTAGGTGTAATCTTGTTTTGAATTCGTGACTTTCCATCGAATATCATGACTCTGTGCTAACCAGATTCGTAGTCGTTGTTGCGCAGCTTGATTCAATGCGATGTATTATCATCGGCGTGGGTTGCTCATTGTTTTAACCAAGGTGATTTACGTCATAATTCCACTCCGTTCTGAGGAAAATGACGAAACAAACGGAGAAAGAGAGAAAAAAAAAAACACACAGAAGAGAAAATGCCCAAGGTGACAGACAACAGAAATCGAAATACTCCGACCTGCCATACGTCGTTTGTCTTCTGCCGACATGTTATTGCACACCCACATAGTCGAAATGATTTCCTGACTCTTTGCTCGAGCAATAACCATCGTCACTATAATGGGTTTGGGATGCATTTGCATGTCTTGTGATGTTTGACTTTGTTTCAGTCATAAGCTAGACCGACAGTGATCTAGCCTTTGACTGTTTAGCGATGATTCCTCGGCCGAACCGGCCTCTCGCCTTCGGGAAGTTCTCCCACAGCTTTTCGTCCCACTCCTTGTCCCCATTTAAAAAGGATGGTATAATTTTAGTTAAGATGGGGAATTCAAGCTTAAACATTTTCAAGATGATTTAAAAACCACTTAGGAAATATTAAAGGGCATACAATTCTAACAGGAGTCCAAAGTTCATTTGATGAAAATCAGTTTTAAAATGGCTGAGAAATCCAAGAACAAAGTAAAACAAAATTGTCCTAATAAAAGGTGGGTCCCATCTTTTATTAGGACCTCTTTGTTTTCAGATATCTAAGCCATTTCAAAACCAAATGTCATCAAATATGTTTTGAATTCCTCTTGGAACCATATGCTCTTTAATACTTCATGAGTGGTTTCTAATTATCTCGTGAAAAGTTAAAACCTGAATCTCCATCTCAACCAAAACTATACCATCCCTTTAACCGATGTGTTTCCTTTTATTCATCATCATCATCATCATCATCATCTTTCTTTCTTTACTTTTTTCTTCTCCTCCTTCTCCTCCTTCTTCTTCTTCCCATGTCTCCTCCACCCCTCTCTTTCTCTTGTTAAAGGGATTCCACCCCCCCCTCCCAAAAAAAAATATTCATTGAGTGAAAGCAGCAACATTATAGAACACATATCTATGCAAAAGTTAAGAATTTTTAAAGTTTTGGCTTTGGAACCGCTGGATAAGGAGACTACTAGAGGTTATGACATATGAGTGGACAACAATACAAAGAAAATCTAAAGGGAATTCCACAAAAATTAATTTTTCACGAAAATTATACATTTCATCGATTTGACACAGATATATGTTAAGGTTACCAATTATTCCCCCTGCTTTCTGAAAGCGGTTAGTCAAGTTTTGTTTCATTATGCTAGAAAAAGTGAATTTTGTGGAATCAATGTTGCTGCTTTCACTCAATCCAGATTGCTCTTTGGGTTTCGGTTTCCTGTAATGTCCGTGGGAAGAAGACAATGCCAAGAGTACAATAGAAAGGATTTGTTGTTTACCCATGCATTTTAAATATTTACGGTAAGAAAGCCGGATGAGATATGCTCGATTGGGATTTTAAAAGACACATCGTCTGTACACTCTGGTTTTGTTACATCTAAAAGGTGGGCGTTAGTGCATCTGTGCTATCTGACCGAATTTAGGCTGTCGAAGTAACCTGCTTGAAGAAGACAGTACCGGTGATTTAGAGGGACGTGAACTGGAGGAGATCTGGACCATTTCATTTGCCAATGTTTGTTTGCTCAGTCTCAGTTATAGCTGGACATTCATAGCAACCAGTCGACACAAATATATAGATCAAGGGAGCAACTGAGGATCGCTCATCGAGAATTCAAACCCAGACGGGAAATGGCATCCCGTTTGAAATTGCAGCTTCAACACGTAGCATGTAAATCGGCGTTAGTAGACGGGAGAGCGAGAGCGGTATCTGCGCCTACACGCTTTTTCCAAACTCAACTTTGAGGGCGTAAATCAATGTTACGCGGGAACACAACCTCGCCAGCTTGGTATTCTCACTCGAAAGAGCAATTTATCGATCAAGCAGTCACTTCATACGTTTAGGCTTTCTTCTGGTCCCATGTTAACTCTCACATTATTCTTGCCTCTTCGACATAAAAGCAACAATGATATATGAAATATATCACAATATATCCGGGTAGATAAAATGTTTACTTGATTTCGACGCACCAGTCTGTCTCTTGGTATGATATTGTTAGCCCCTTGAGGTTGTCAACGAGTTGCCCTGTGATGTCACGTTCGTGATCACATGTCCATAGGAGAGCGATTCGATACCAAATACATCTGTCATCGAATCATGCCAACGAATCGATATGATTCGATATGACGTCGACACGTACGAATGTCGGTCACGGGCCCAGATATTTGAGAGTGATTGCCATATTATTTTTTAGCTGTATATCTTCCCAGATGATCGCATTCTGCCTATTAAGGCTTATATTCGCGAGCTACATTCTGCATACATTTGATGAATAGGACGTGAAGCTGCCTTTTGGCACCTCTGAAACTTGCAAAGGACTTTACATGCGCCGAAAACGTAATACTTAACGGATCACCTTCTTATTTTTGTCCACATACCAGCATGTACACACACTCTCTCAGACCAAACGGTAGCCTGACGAATGAAGTATGAAGTTCAATGCTAGATTTAGAAACCGGCGAAAGCCCGCATGTTTTTTCCCTCCCCCGCCTGGACTTATCCGTCGGCCCACCTGGCATGACCTCCCGACCTTTTCTTCTAGTTTTCGGGTCACACGGGGAGTGGCTAAGTGATCCCTGCGCTCATGAAACTTCTTCTGTTTTTTTCACCAGTACTCACGAGTAACTTAACAGGGCATTTTAGCGAAGGTTTCTATGCGCGCGTTCTCCATAGTTTAGTATTGTTAAGACTGAAGTGCGGATTATCGGCTTCGTTACCTTT
Source organism: Diadema antillarum (assembly GCF_040938485.1). Taxonomy (NCBI): domain Eukaryota; kingdom Metazoa; phylum Echinodermata; class Echinoidea; order Diadematoida; family Diadematidae; genus Diadema; species Diadema antillarum. The sequence continues at coordinate 1,383,738 of NW_027270908.1, read as the reverse complement.
CGGTGTTGTTTTGTGAGTCGTGGGGTTCCTTCGAGGGGGATGCTGCTTACATTTTCTACCGAAACCCCCCTTAACCCCCCTCGGAACGTTTGGGTCTTTGGACACATGTTTGGAGAGTCAGTCTTTCGCGCCATTTGTTGCATTCGTCCTCACCATGGTAACAGCGTACCATTCTTCATCCCACCGTCACTGCATGGCGTGAAACGTTACTTTCTCAGACGACATTGATCACAGCTCGCTGCGGAAAAGGGATATGATGGCGCACTTTCCTTTCGCTGGCCTGAAGACTAACGACACATCGTCTGATCAACCCATGTGATATTACTTATTCCCATTAGCTGACAGAAACGACTTCCAAGTGATTAAATTTGAAGTACGGTTGATAAAAACTTGTGCAGCTAAATTGCATAGAAACACTTCTCAATGTTCTCCAAGGGGCATGTCCCATCTCCCCTCCGGTACGCTGGGTGGATTATGTATTCTACTCGCCTTCTGACGGGAGCGAAATGGAGCAGCACTTTCGGATATTGCTCGAGTCAATTTCGCTGATTCTTCGGATTAGAATACTGGTCCAGTAAGTCCGCTTCAGCGAGATTGTTCATGACAGCATAATGCGATACACATGTCATTCTCTGGACAGGATAGTCAGACCAGTTATGTCTTGTTTTCGTTGGTGGTGGTTGAGCGAGAGCCTTTGAAAAAAAAGAAGAAGAAGCCTCGAGTGCTGATCGTATTGTGTCGTCTGCTTTTCCGAAGCACCGTAGCGTGTAGATTTTTTTTTTTTGTCTCGTAAGGGTATAATATCGTGCAGCGCGGTCTCATGCCCAGTTTCGTCCGCAGCTTGCGAGTGTGTGTGGCGGGTTTTCGGAAGCGGCCGATGCCAACCTGTTTCTTTTCGAAGCAGAATGCTGATCGGTTTAACAGTTTGGGCTGTTTATCTCTCTATTCATACTTCATCGAACATAATTATGTGTTGCTGGCGATAGAAGGGATTAAAAAAAGTGCTTTCTTCAGCTGAGTTGCCATATAGTATGCTATCTTGACGAGATAATAAAGGTCTTTATATACACAACGAGTAATAATCCGAAACAAAATTGCTCGTATTGTCCTTCGGAGGAGGAGGTCTGTGAGTTATCGACAGATTTGGTGAACACCGGTGGAGCTTTTTTGGTGGATTTCAGTGTTTCTTTAACAGTTTGTGTGATATGAGGGACAACAACATGAAACGACGGTGGCGAAGTTTTTCGGTGATCGCTTTTCTGGATAAACGGGATCATATAGGTAAGTGACTTCCCTCCCCTACCCCCATTTTTATCGTATAGCTAGTAATGTGCTAACGGAAGTTCTATGTCAAATAAGTTTATAAATGCATATTTGACCCTTTTAAACAAATCTCTGGACATGAGATATGTTGTCTTGACTCTTCACTGCAAAAGCGACTATAAGTCAAAAGAATATACGCTACTGTCGATCTACATTGACATTTTTGTTTTCTCTGTGGTGAAAATGCATTCAACAGTCTTTTGTAAATGACATGGCATCTGAATGCTTGATGTCGAAGGAGGCAAACTGTCGGAAGATTATCAATTTTGTAACCAACGGGCCGTGTATATGTCTCCTTCATCGCTGTGATTTGCTGTGATTGTCCAATTAGCACTGACTGATAGCAACGTTAAGTTGCTGGTACCGAAGAGGAAACTACAGCATGATAGAGCACTGCATGCCTATAGGCTTTAGCATAGGGGAAAATGGCAAATGAAGAATGATTATCTGAATGCGCCTAAACTTGTGATAAAGACAGTAGTCAAACGTTTCGGTCTTCGTGAAATGCTATCATTTTGGATCAATTTACACAATGACTGATTCTTGGGGTAGCTTTAGTTTCTCTTACGATGATTCTACTAAGTATGATAGTGATATTTTCAGCGAGTTCTGCGTGCGTGACTTGAATTTTTTTTTTTTTTTTTTCAAAACGTCGAGAATTGAGGAGAACAGTTTTGCGGTGACGGGTTCGCGGTGCCTGACACGGTCGCATGCAAAAATTTTACCCACAACAGGTGCAAAATCTTGTTTGCTTTTAAACAAGCCTGAATCAATATCGCCAATGTTTACTTTACTCTTGATTTTATTCTTGTTGTTTAGAGTGTCATCCTTCAAAAACGAACTTTTACAAAAACTACTCTGAATCAATATCGCCTATGTTTACTTTTCTCCTGATTCTCGATTCTCGTAGTTAAAAGTATTATCCTTACAATGGAAATTTTCCCCAACAACCTATACCACACCCTATCAAGTCCTATCATATCCAATCCCATACAGTGGCAAGACAAAGCAGCTGAATGTAGCGGGAGACTATCCCTAGCTATTATAGAATCGTAATGAACGTTAAGTCCATTGAGTACGAGAATTATTCTGTTGGGTCGTTTTAGCAAAGTCTGTTAGAATGAGAAATTGAGCAGTTCGGGGGGGGGGGGACAGATTCAGAGAGGAGAAAACGTGCTGGGACTGAAATGACAAGCGTTGTATATATAGTGTCAGACATTGCATTTTATTTGCAAAGCACCATGGGATATATCGGTGAGAATGAAAAATCGAGAAGAGAGCTCCGTAGTAAGATTTGATAATGACCCGTCTTCAAATCGTTTCGCGGCACTTATGTGGAAATCATGATTATATGCTTACATGACGAATTAAAAGTACAAACACTCTTCCTGTGGAGATGTCAAAAATATGCTCCTATCAGTGAATTGGAATGACAAGTTCATAATTTAGGGAAGTATCACAAAATCTTATTGTTTTTAAATAAAACTAGAGGGACGATTGCAGTTAATGTCCATCTTTGGCAATGACGCATGCAGGTGAAAATACGGTCAAGATATACATTGTTACCATGGTTACACTCGAACTCGAAGTCAAATTCGGTTTGAAAACCGAACATCAGACTCAGAGCGATGAACTTGATGTGCACCCGGCCTTGTGAAAACGTAATTCCTCGAATTCACAGTGGTCGGCCCGCGGGTCGGCCATCATTGACGAATGAGCGCAGTTCAATCAGCGATAGATTTCTGATGTTCTTCCGACTTCTGAAGAGTATGAATAAAAACAGTTGTTTTTGTAAACCATTCATTGGACCCCATGGAAGAACGTAATGAATCAGAAATGGGTAATTTATCTGTTTTAATTTTTTTTTATTCATGTTTGACGAATATATTGTTCTGTGTATTCTTTTAATGTAAAATGACGAATAAATGAATAAGCAAACACACAAACAAGTCGAATTTTCTTTCTCATCTAAGGGTGAATGCAGTTCAATCAGGGATAACTTTGGACAGGAAATATTCTTCCCTGACTTTGCAGAATTTTATTCACCTTCTCGACCGTATATTATCTAAACGATTGTTGTTGTTTTTTTCCCGAACCGTGGGACGATTATCTCTTTTCCTTTATTTTTTCTCGTGCGATTGTTTCCTTGTTCCAAACACTTGAGTTCGTCGTCACGCGGGAGACTGATCTCCTTACGTATCCATCTGTCAGGTCGGGTATTTTACTTCACTGCGGCACTGCCTCCCCCTTTGTGCTTGATCAAATCTAAAGTCAGGTATGAATGGAAGGACATGTAGACAAATGGACATGGTATCCCCCTTCTACGCGGGTATAATAGCGGTGATCAAATATCGGGTGTAGGTTTTCCGTGGCGGGCAAATATCGACTGTTTGATTCGCAAACTTTCCACGGGAACGTTTCGGCCAGCAACAGTTTGGATAGAAAGTGACTCCCGTCACACGCTTCTCAAATATTATTAACGCAGAAGCGAGAAAAGCGAAGAACGCCCTTCGGTGGCATCAGGAGAGTTTAGCCCAGAATCTTGTTTACTGTCAGGAGCGTCACAGTGTTTACATGACATTTCCCTTGCTTTTGTATAGATCATTTGAATGTTTATAGCGAGGATGGCACATTATTGGTATTAACCCTTTTCATGCGGCTCATACCCTTGTGTCTTTTTGGTGCTTTCTTTGCTACGGAAACGAATGCAGTTACAAGTATTTGTGGCTTAAATATATCTCGGTGAAATTTCAGAATAATTGACCAATCTATTTAGACGTGACTTTTGATTTTGACCATAACACACGTTGACCAGAGAGTTTCAGCTGCACGCAGCTCTCCGGACGAATGCCCATTGCGCCAGTTCTCTCATCGAGTGTTGTTTCGCCTTGAGTGGCCACGGGTATTTTGTTGTGTATACTCTTCCTCTTCCGGTAATAGGATAAAAACAAAGTAAGAGAAAGCAGGTCTCGCGCAAAGACACCAATCCGTGACATCCTCACAAACAAAACATCCCTTTGCACGTAGGCTCGAAGCAAAGAAGAAAACTCAGAAGCACCGCTATACGTGACTGGAATCCTGTTTTTGCAGGCATTCAAAAAGGACGCAATATGCTACTTTCTTGGAAGCAAACCCTTAAAACAATTTGACGGAAGTCCATTTTGGGACCAAACGTCATGCTTGCCAATACGATCAGGTATAAATATCTTAATTATCTGCAAGAAGACTGATGTTTCGCACGAATCTGTACCACTTTCTAGGAAGCAAACCTTAGAATAAGGAAGTCCATTTCGGGACGAGCACCATGCTCATCTAAGATCCGGTATAAAAATATCTCAATCTGCAAAAAAAAAAGTACACTGTTTCGAACAAATCTGTACTACTTTCTAGGAAGCAAACGTGTAAAAAGAAGAAGGTTCATTTTGGGACGAGCGCCTTGCTTGCCTAAGATCAGATGTGAACATCGTCAATGTCTGCACGGAAAATAACGTTTTTGCACAAATGTAATACCTACAACAACATTTTTTAAAAATCATTGATCACCATTGTCATAATCTGTGATATTCCAATCATCGCAATTTCTGCTAATGTCGTTATTCTCTCATGATTACTTTCTTTCATCGATATAGAATATGTTGTGATCATTTTTGGCCGATGGTGTTATCGTTATGACGATGGTGATGATGATGATGATGATGATGATAACGGTGGTGATGAATGATGATGCTAATGATTATTCATGAGCCTGTCATACATTGTGCATGGTAGACCTATATAGTATTCGATACTGGTCTTAGCGCTCTGTAAAGAACACGTCACTATCTACTGTCCACTTTCTCAAGCTGTCCGTCACACCTGTTGCACTGGTTGACTGGCACTCGAGTCCGACCTGCCGTAATATCGATCGATCCTGTCTGGTCCCGATACCCCCAGCGATCGCAAGAATGTGTGCACCGTCTCCAGTTCAGGGAAAGATCGAAATTCTACTGGGGACCCTAAACATAAAGGGGAATGTTCTAGGACTGGTGTCTCACATAATTAGCCCCTCTTGATCAAAAATTGATAGTGTCGCAGTAAGACGTTGTCAACCTTTATAAATGTTCATGGAATAATTTGCACAGAGGGCGCATGTTCCAACCTTTTGTAAAGACGCCTTTCTCTGAATGTCGCTTTTTCTTTTAGTGCGAAATCAAAACACATTCGTGATTTCTTTTTTTCAATAGCCAAGGATTTCCAAGATAAGTGAAACATTATTCTCCGCGGTAACTGTTATTTTCATGCACTATGTACTGACATAAATCATTTAAAGTGAGTCATTTTGAGCATATGCCTGTAGAATTGTATAGCTGCTGTCAGTGCATGTATATCATAGGGGAGGGGATGGGACTGCCATGTATGGAGCCGTAACAGATGCGAGCGACATTAAACGTCAACCCACGAGGGACACATCTCAAAGTCAGGGAGGTCAAAGTCACGTGGGAAGGAAAGAAGAGTCAAACTTTGGTTTCAATCGTGGGCAATTCTTGCCTTTAGAAAAAACCCGCCCCCGTGGGGCTGCACGAATCACTCCTAGAAAAAAAAAAACAGAACAATGTCATGTTAACGATACACGAATGGCGGAGACGAAGAAGAAAAAAGCTGGTGATCGAGTTGAAACATTTCGAGGAGAAAAGGGGTTCACGGAAACCGTTATTTCTTCATACGATTGAACAAGAACCATAACATTAATGATTTCAGATTGGAAAAAGAAAGAGAGAATAAGAGAGATGAGGAAACGAAGAAACGAAGGGAAAAGACAAAGAATTATGAGGTGCCAACATTGTACAAGCATAGTCTTTTGAGTAGGTACCTCCACTTTTTTCGCAGAATGTATAGATATGTTTGTATGAAAAAGGCCCCATTTTGTAATGACTACTGACAAATGTTATTTTTTGCTATCTATGTATCATTCCTTCAAACGCATGTCGAATTTATACTTTTTGTACATTCTGTTGAAAGAAGTGAAAATAAAACCTTTGAATTGGAAAAAAAACAATAAAATGGTAAAATCCATCAATACCACTCTCTACCTTCTCCCAGATAGGCCTAGGTTACTTTCTCTACCTCATTGCATCCTTAAATCCACCCCACCTGAATCCCGACACCCCATTCCATGTCTCCCCCCCCCCCCCCATTCATATTAGCCTCCCCCTATACCGACTCATAATGATCCCATCCCACAACTCCTCCCAAACCATACCCCGCTCGCATGATCAACCCTGGGTTATATGCCATGGAATGGCAATCGAAAGTAAGGATCACGATAACATTAGGTGCGCATAATATACGAGAAGATACATCTCCGGTCGAGAAATAGTATACGAACGGCAAAGAGCAACAGACGTTTGGTGGTATAGCGCCCCAAGGAATTGACAGCATATACGATGCCCGCCGCTATTCGTCCCAACCAGGTACGAAGATGACACGCAGTAAGTGCGAAACGAAAACATCAGTTCTTTATTACAATTTAAAAAGAAGCGACCCAGCAACGATTGAGGTTATGGGTATTTCAAGTAATAAAAGTCAACCCGCGTTGTCAACAAGTCTAAGGAAGTAACACCATACCAAGAGTGGAATTTCGTGCCATTGAAAGATAAATCGAGGTGTGAACTACCACCTTCCTTGACAATATGAGGCTAGATACAGAAACAAACTCTCTAGCCGCACCTGGTGACTTTTTCGACAAATAACGTGCTCTGAAATGTTTGATGACGAAAACTACTATGAATATCACACCCGAAAACAAAGAAGAAAACAGAAAAGGAGACAAAGTAGAAAAGGGGAAACAAGAAAAAGGAAAAAAAAAACAGAGGGGGGGGGGGGGGGGTGGTGGAGAGGGAGAGAGAGAAAGGGGAGGGGTGGGGGTCCGGCCATCATTCGACATGATAACCGTGACGAGAATTCGTCGTTTGAATAGAAGGAACAAGTAGAAAAATACAGATACGCATATACCCACTACTTGTGATGTTTGTTTTTTTTTTCATCTTAGTTGTGGCAATATCTCAAGAAAATTTCGCATGATAACAAACACTTACAGTGTCTTTTGGTAACTTCTGATATTTGTTATGACAGTCCACAGTGTTCGAGTACATCGTTTTGAACACAAATTTAATATCGTTCTGATGTCCACCATATGGGTTGCCGTAAACAAATGTATGTAGCTTCAATAAGTCTAATATACGGGTTTCGTTGTTTTCTTTGTTTTGCCCCCCCCCCCCCAATCAAAAGTTAGAGTTAGTACCTTAATCATGTGACCCATTCCTCGCCTTCACTGACAGAAGACTCCTGGGTAAGATTAGTCTGGTTTTCAGACCCTTTGCCAACTGTACCTTTGTTTACAAAATGCCCCGCCCTCGACGAAGTCGCTGCCTTTGCCGAAGGACCATCCAGCTAAACCTGCTACCTTGCTACTTCAATTGTCGTTAGAGTTATTCTGGGGAGGAAATTAGTACGAGCAGGCCGACTGGAAGTCAGACTAGGGTAAAGTTGAACACGCCGCCAGACACGAGTGACACCTTATTAGATTTTGTTGTCTTTTATTTTCTTTTTTGCTTGCTTTCTTCCCCCTTCTTTGTGTCTTTGTGTCAAACAATGCGAACAGACACGGGGCCTCACCAACGCCCTTTGTGATGTCATCGTTATCTGTCAATTGGATACTCCTTTCGGTATGCTAAGAAAAACAAAATGATGGACATTTGCAGCCTTAAAAGGAGAACAAAACAAAACAAAACAAAACAAAGCTAAAACTAAAACTATAAAACTAAAACAAAAACTAAAATTTGAACTAAAAAAAAAAAGAAGAAAACTTAACAAAAAATCCCGAAGACGTTACATTGGCGATGGGTGTCTATCTTTGACTACCGGCACAAAACATACACATGACAGGTACACGTGTACCTCGGCTTATTGTGACATACAGCTATTTTTGTTCCTTTGTCTACAGGGGCAAAGTGCGTTGCTGCTTCTTTATTGCCCCAGAACATGCTTTTGATTATACCACCTACGTATGGGTTCCATCTCATTTTTCGTCTGATTAGAAAAGAACATTATTTAGATTAATGCAGTACTTGAATGTACAAGTGACAACAACTTCAACAGAATCTTCGTTGAATTCGTTGTCCCGTCGTGAATTCGACCTTTGACAATCATCACTAAAATGCAGCGTTTTTATTGAATTCGTCGGTGATCATTTATCTATTCCATCTTCAGGTGATATCTGTGCTTTGAATAGAATGCATATATATATATATATATATATATATATATATATATATATATATATATAGCTATGCAAAGGGTCAGCAAACCTTTACTTTCCTGGCGATTTACTTCTCTGCCTTGAACCTTGAATGGGTCATCCCTGCAGCAGCTCGTGGAGGGCTATACACTGTGATGGTTAGTTCGATAACGACACGACGGTGCTTCAAAGTGCTTTCATCATTACAATAAAATGGCATATACGTGCGAGTAAAATACGATATTGATATAGGGATACATTTTGCTTGAAATTTGAACGTATAACTTGTTTCATGGAGATGCAATTTCTTATTGCATCATTAGATTCCATTTGATTCAGGTATTGTCATACTCTCCCTCCTCAGTAAAACAACAAGCAGTGAATTTGCAATATCAAAATCCATTGAATAACTGCTTTAGTGGATGACCATGAATAAGTTACTTGATGACCAGAAGTATTGGGAGTTTTCATCGTTCTTTTTATGATGCAGACCACAGCTTTTATCTTTCTTTGGCAAATGCAACGTTGTCGCATGGGGTATATAAATCGGCAACATTCATTCCGAGAACGTTTACCCATGGTCCGAGCTTACGATTGTTTATTGTGCAACATAGATAGTGTCCCGGACTATTGTATACTCGTAAACGATACTGACCTCCAATCTACGGAAACAATGGACGAGAAATCACATGAGGCAATATAATTTAGCTGAGACGCTTGGTCAATATTCTTTTATTATTTGCATTCTGACTGAAACAGGAGAGAGGAGAGGAGGAGGAGGAGGAGGAGAGAGAGCGATCATAATCAGTTTGACTTATACAGTGCTGCGAGAGGCACAGTAGAAAATGATGTAATCGGTCTTATTGTGTTTTGCTCATTTTAATTAAACGTAAATTAAGCGTATGCGTGGCACATACTTCTATATCAACAATAGAATGCGCTCAAAGCAAGAACACAAGGCCGAATGGGTCTTGCCTAGGTTATATCGACAAATATTAACGTTAGTCGTAGACAAACATATTACCAGACAGTGTATATTTGACTCTTTGACGACGTATTTGGCATGATTACTCTGATTGGCATTTTATGGTTGCAGAATTAATTCGAATCATTGCATGGGTTAAAGCGTATTTACTAGAGATATCACAACTAACCTGGTAAACTAACACGGCGGTATGGGAAAGGGGGACTTTGTCTCATGTATGATCACCCACCCACATTCCTTGTGTTTACATTCTATGTCAGTCGGAACATCTTCGTCATGTTCTTCAGTTTTGAAGTCGGTGAAAATCAGGAAGAAAAGTCGACAAGTTTGTCATGTCAGTCGTTTTAAGATCTTGCACTATATCTCTCCCTTTCTCTCATGGGATGTACATGATCCCTGACTAAACTATTCCATACTTGGCCGAGATCAAAATTCTTTTCCCAATTCACTCTTTTTCTCCCTCACATTTTCACTTTCCAATCATTCTTCTCTCAATTTTTTCTTTAGAACTGAATTAATTCATCAGGTGGAATATCATGCTTAGAAAGTGAAACGGAGAAACGAGATTTCCCCAAGGTGTTCCTTTCTCATGAAGATATTTTCTGAGTTTAAAGGGGATGGCTAGTAACCGATCGGTGGGAATCAGTGGGAATGCTGAGGGATGATTGTTCCAATCCTTGTGGGATTCATTTAAGAGTACATTATCTACTGTTGTGTAAAAATTATTTGCTTCAGAACGGTCTCATATTCAAGTAATGTGCAGATTAATGCCCCGTCACTGACTAGGCACGCTAACCTGAAAACATTAAACTGCACATTACTTGAATATGAGACCATTCTGGAGCAAATAATTTTCACACAACAATAGATATATAATGTACTCTTAAATGAATCCCACAAGGATTGGAACAATCATCCTCCAGCATTCCCACTGATTCCCACTGATCAGTTACTAGCCATCCCCTTTAACAGGGTTTATGTGCTGCTGCGGCCCAAATCGAGGTACCCAAGTAGAGGGTAATGGGGTTCGAGTCTCATTGGATAATTAGTTTTTCCCCACTAAAGCAAAAGATAGATCATGGGACATAGCTTTTTTTGTGTGACTGAACTCCTGATGCACTTGCTTTTCAATACAACATTCATAATATACGCCAATGGACTCTTAAAACGTTGCCCAAACACGGTCTATAGCGCATAGCCAGTGACCCACATCTGGTGCGGAACGCGCTAATTGTACGATCGAGAGTCTTACGCAACGCGGGTGTCCGCACGGCATTCAATAATCGCACGAGATCGCTTCGCTTGAGATTATTAATGCCCCCTTTTTTAAATGTTTAGGAGGCGAAGAAGGGAGGGTTTGTTCACGCTTGAGATATTAACGATTCATTCCAGAGGGGATTGCTCTTTTCCCGTTGGCAGGTGGGCAACACGTTGGAGCTCCTTGCAGAAAGAAATGGAACAAATCATCATGGCGTGCAGATGACTTTGTTTGTTATTCGATATCTGACATCTAACTTAATCACTTAATTACTTATATAGTTCATCCACGTGCATGATAATTCTCTTGTCATTATCGTCATAAAAGCTGGCCTCGACATACCACACGGATGAAACATATTCCAATCCGTTATCCCGTCTCAGTCTTACTTGGAATACGCATTGGAGCAGGAATAAGCAGGGAAATGATTATGTATAAACAACAAACATCGGAAGCAAAAATATATTGTCGTGTAAAGCAAAAACAGGTGCGCAACCAACAAAGACACCTAGTATATATCAGGTATTTCATCCAAAGATCGTAAAAGGGCAGCTTGATTGACTCAAAGTTATCAATTATTGGACAAAGAAAATGTTTCTCAATACTCATTTGCCTATAGCCAATATTGGGATGGGTTGGGAGTTGTAAACACAAAACAATTTAGATTGGAACATAGCCAGTATACTGCTTCATGGAAAATAGGGAATCAACGTATTTCCCGGAGAATGCGGCGATCGAAATCTGTCCATTTATCTTCCCATGCCAGCAGAATTTGCGATACGCAAAAGAGAAGATCATTCATTAATTCAAGAGCAAAATTGTGTGTGTGTGTGTGTGTGTGTGTGTGTGTGTGTGTGTGCGTGTGTTGTGCGTTTGTGTTGTTTGTTTTGACATAATAAAAATCATTCAATATACATAAGCAGAAGAGAAAAACACGCCCAGATTGTCTGACTCCCATAATGCCTTACGTCTCGTTGCCTGGAATGCTGAGCGGGAGGCCTAATGATGCATGTCACAATCAGTTCGAGTAGGAGACGAAAGCAGTCAATTAATGTGGAGGGGAGGGTAGGGGGAGAGTGGTAAGACAAAGGTAGCGTTCCACTGGACCTGTATTTTCGTTATGTTGAGCATCGACATTGCATTATTTTGTTCTCTAAATACAGGAAGTATTTAGCTTAGCGCTTGTCTTATCAAGAAATAGTCATTTCCTGCGGGGGGGGGGGGGGAACACACTCGTTTCATGCAACTCACTAGTGACAATCGTGCTATAGTTCTAGGCTCCATGCAGCGATTCAACTTTTTGAGTGATTTTGGAGGCATAATAGATTTGAACTTCTTACCTCTGACCACATCAATCTTATCCCCTTCCACAATATCTCCTGCCCCACCCCCACTCCCTAATACCTCCTCCCCACCCCACCCCGTTCCTTCCTTGACGCCATATGAGACTGCAGCGCTGTTCTGTGTACATTTACAGTACGTTAGAGGATGGGATTTTTGAAGTTTGTAGCGAACGTTAATCCCGAATCAGAAAAAAAGGACTGGTAGTGAAGCGTCTTTACACACGACACTCACTGTATTTTGTAAGGCTTCATCAGTAAGCAAGCTGCACACGACGAGCTGTTGACAAGTTAATACACTTTTTGTCATCACTTTCTGTGTTTGACTTGTTCGACCGTCACAACAATTACCCCAAGGTTAGTCGCTCGACGGAGGGAATAGAAAAGCGGAGAAGTAGATCGGACGATCAGGAAAGATGTAACGACAGATAGTGTAGACATAGAAAAGTGATAGATCTGTAAACAAAATATAATGTACAAGAAGAGGCATAGAGGAGGGACAAGGGCGATTGTGTGTGTGTGTATATGTGTGTGTGCGTGTGGGTGTGTTTATCAGAGAATAAGAAATCGAGAGAGGGAAGGAGAAAGACAGAAAAAAGAAAAGTAGAATTCTCTGCGGTTTTCTCTTTTTTTTCATCAATCATTGTTTTCTCATCCCAACATGTCATCTAAAGTAGATCAGTGACTTTTTTGCAGTTCTGCAACATTTATTCAGATCAAATCTGAAGTAAAGCTTTTCGTGTCGCATCCCCATCCCACCCACCCCCCAAACAAATAGGATCAAACAGCAGTATCCACAAACCTGGTATCTGGCATTAACCCATCGAGCCCTTGTGTGATTTTGCTGCGAATATTATTATCATTTCCTAGATATGCACCGCCAACTCTAAATTTCACTTTGTAATCTTATCTTGTGTTTGAGACAAATAAGATGGCTCTGGTTGAATTAGTCAAGTGCAGGCAAAATTAGAAGATGTAAAACTGTAAAGAATTTGCAAGATATCAAAGCTGAAAGTCTAATCTTGTAAATTTAGATATCTAGTTTAAGAATTGATTTGAATTCAGGTAGGTCTAAAAAAAGGAGGCTGTGAAGATATAAGCAAGAACTACATAATGGCGCTCTAATAAAAAAAAAACACACAAAAGTTTTGCTTTACTTGATGAAACATCTTTACCGGATAAAATAAGACTGAATAGATTAATGAATGAATGAATGAATGAATAAATGAATAAATAAACAAATAAACAAATGAATAAATAAACATCAAGAATTAATTGTAAAAGTTGTGATAAACAGATAGAAGAGCAAACACGCACAGAAGTGTGGTTTTCTGGGATCTATGATGTTTACAGAGAATGGCTGCTGTTACCGGTCGGTTTTCTGTGATGAACTAATGTTGGCAATGGATGGACCGTGCGTTTCCGCGGATGGGTTAGGATTGTTCCAACTAATTATGTTTATTGTGACGTATGATATACACGTACGTATATTTATTGTAATGTATTACGTATGTTTATTGTGACGGCCGCAGAAACGTGGCACATGTCACAGAAGAGAAAATGCAACAATTTACTCTATTTCATATGTAAATGATTGAATTGAATTTGTCTGCAAAACTCAATGTCCCTTATAATAGAAGATTTTATTTCGCCAAAAGATCTGTGTTGTATTTTCGTTTGTACATTGCATTCTTGAGAAAAAAAAAGTTGCAGAAATAGGTTGAAATTGACATCATTGTCAGACACAGAGTTCGTACGGACCTTCATTGTCCTTTCGAAAATACAATATTTTATAGTTCTTAGTTTGGCAAACGGGCATACGTAAACGTATAAAAGACCCGCGCAATCAATGTCCTCGAAGAACCTTACACAGTTACTGATATTGCAGACACATACACACCCATTATACAACCTGCACTATCTTTACACTCCCACTCTCGACCGTCTCTCTATTCCTAATGTTTTTCTTTTATTTTCTCGCTTTCTCTGTGCGCCCTTATTCAGAATTCATATTTCCTACTTTTATCTTATTATTACGTTTATATTTCGACACACAATATGTACACAGCTTTATTCGTTTTCATGAATTAGCAGTGGGTAAAGATGGCAGTCTCTTTCATCTGTTGAACTTATTGCGAGTTATTTCGAAACATTAAGACGTTTGTATGTTGCAAAAATGGAGGTCCCGTGTTTGAGAGAGTCACAACTCATGCACGTAAAATATCGCGCTTCATTCATTCGTCGTAAAGAGCAAATACTAACCCGGAGAAGTGGTCCCGTCTTATACATCATTTGGACCTCATGAAGACCAGCTGAATATGGGCTATCCAGCCATCTTCTCAAATGGAAAATGAAACAAACGTTAAAAACTACGTCTCAAGGTGTGTACGTGTTTTGCAATGTTTCTAATTTACATCTATAAATCCAATCATATTAATCTACAGCTAATTCTTCCAAATCCTGCAGATCGTAATCAGTATGACATTATTACTCTTACGTATTTCACGTGCATTCACTTCTTATTAAGCCATGTGCTTTTTTCATAGACATGCGATATTCGGCCTTACATTCTGCGACATCACGCAGTCTAACACCGGAAACATATTCCATGAATTATGGCTGGGTGATACACTTTGTTCGTATTTATGGTGGTTGACGACATCATCTGCATTAAAGAGAATAACTGCGGTTTTTCTTAGGTCCTTATAATCTTTAAAATAGTCCTTTTTGTCGAATAACAGATGGGGGGGGGGGGGGATATGATCCGGTAGTGAAAATCCATTTTGGACTGCGTTCTTTTTAGCAGAAAATATGACAATTAACGTGGAGGTTAATGAAAATAAGAAAAAATGTGGCCTTAGAGAGCAGGAACTACATTCTGGTGGACGAACAATCACGGTAACTTCCCTTTGGGCCCAAATTCTCGGACGAACATGAATCACTAAACAAGGGGGTAATATACGTCTTCGTACCACCTGAAAGGTAAAGATATCCGGGCAAAAGATGCATTGATTATAGGATCATGCCTTAGTACCACCCCTGCGCACCCCATCCCCCTTCCACCCTCAAAACTCTACCGATTCCTTGGAGAAGTAAACACGGCAAGAATATGTCGGATATGGATTGTGAGGTACACGAAACCATCGGCGATTATCATTAAGGCCTCTTTCTCGAACTGTTATAAACAAGGGGACTTTTCGCAACGTAATTATATGAAACGCCATAGAAAAAGACTTCCTCGCACTTTTTCCCCTCTGACACATAACATGATCACCTCCCTATATACTGCCTGTTGATTCTTGGTTCACGGGGATTATCACACGGCCTTCCTTCTAGGTCATTTCGTGGAGGAGGATTTAACATCCTTTCTCTATCTCGTCCCTGAACAAAGGATACAATGCTTGGTGAAAACATAGGAATCGGGAAATAAACGACCATTCTTCGCCTCCTCTTTTCTTTCCTATCTGTGCCCCCTTTTTTGTCTCTCTTTCTCTCTCTTTCTCTTTCTGACAGTACAGCTTACCTCAAGTTATTTGGAAGTTGGTAGTGTTTGACTCGCACCTGTAGAACCCTGTGGTTTGTAGAAGAAAAACAGAAAGGGAGAGCAATTCGATTGATAATAACAAAAAAGTGTAGCTGTGTAGAACATTATAGACTTAAAATAAAGATTTCGTCATATTCCAGTAACTTGAACCGCAAAGAAGTCAGAATGACCTTTGTCTGTATCCTGTTGATACAACAAAGTGTATGTAGGCCTATATGCTTCTATATTTTTCTTATATGCATCCGTTGTCGGTGACAACAAAGAAAGCTGGCTAATCATATGGTCACGTCATGTAAAAAGAGATAAACAAAAGCCGAGGAAAGAAAAAAAGGGAAAAAACTCATGATCTAATTCCTTTAGGTAGTGTTAAAATATAACAACGCCTTAACTGGAAAATGATCCTGCTGAATTCTTTGAAGTAAGAAGAGATATAATAGACAGTTTGTTGAAACTGACAATGAAAGAGACAAAATATAGGCCTACAAAGGGATTACATACAATTTTTTCCTGCAATGAGTACTGCTGATCTCATATGAGTCCTTTCCTGCGTTGACAATATACATAAATATATACCAGTAGATATTAGATATATATGTATGATATATGATATAAGATGTTATATATGATATGATATAATATGATATTCTATTCTATGATATGATATAATATGATATGATATGATATGATATGATATGATATGATATGATATGATATGATATGATATGATATGATATGATATGATATGATATGCTAATGATAAGTTGAGTAATGTCCATAGCGACGGTGATGAATGTAGTTTAGCAGCCGCCCAGAGGAGGGGCGCCAAATACAACTATTTTGCCGGTTTCGTGAAAGTTCAGCATCTGGAACGGGACAAAAAATAATAAAGCGCAAATATTTGTCTTGTCAATGTACACCGAGGCACTCATGGTCACGGCCTATACACAGCGCCCCGATGTTTTGATTTCAAAATCTTTACATTCCGGCTTTTTGTTCTCCTCCTCCGAGATCATTGACGGTAACCCACATTCTCTCGGTTATTTTTAGCCGAGTGACAAGTGAACTTGTGGCGTCATCAGGCAGCTGTCAAACTCGTCCTTCCTGCATTTTGTAGACGACCTTTCACCTGCCGACTTTCTGAATTTTTATCCAAATTGAAGAAAAAAATAAGTCTGGTGGTCGGAAAGTATAATTTTTTAAAAAACAGTGACGTCAATAATTAATAAATTATTTGATTAATCACTCGTTTAAAGTTAGTTTACCGATGTTTCGAAACAATGGTTATATTGAGCAAGTATATCAGATATGAATTTTCAATGAACTTGATGGAACTATACGCACCCAGCAGCTCCAAACGCCTACTCCCCACCAACCCACCCACTTACACCCACCCCCCTTCTGCTTCAACGACTGCACCCGATTATGTACGATCCGTCACCTTTTAAAAGTCACCTGTGTCCAAGAGTGTTAAGGAGCATGTACCGTTAAAGTGTTCCTTGTCCTTCGTGGAATGCACGCGAGTATCATTTCAATATGAACCAACAAACGGGTCAAGTTAACCTACAAAAATTTATCCAAACAGCTCAGTTATATACCACCCGGTGTCCCGTGTTCTTCTTTCTTTGAAACATACAATAATGGAGTCTGTGGATCAATCGTCCCCAACTGTGACAGGGAATGTTTGCTGTGCCAATATTTGTGCGCCTGTTTGGTTAAGCGTCACCACAACATGTTGGCACTCTCGAAGGGTGGACGCGCGCACGATTGTTAGCTGAGCTCCGGGCTTTTTTTCTTTATCGTTCCAGTTTGCGCGGTCAACGATTTCGTATCGATCGACACAGATTACGACCAGAAGAAGTCCTAATGTGTATTTAACCGTTTGCCACAATCGTTCGAAATTTATCTTGTTGGGAAGAAGAGAAACTGACTCTTCTGCGGTGTTATATCGTCCAAGCTATAAAGAAAATACCTCCATGTTTGGAAAATGTATGATGAGAATGATTTTGATATCTCCACAGAATCTGATGTTTGCTTAAGTAAGGAAAACATGCCAGCACTACTTGCCAATCAAACCTTCGAATGTGAACTCTATAGCCATCGACGTCCACATGTCAAATACTTGGGCTTCAAGAAAACAATACATGTAGATTTGAGGAATAATAGTAATCGCTGCTGTTCCTCGCTTGTCATTACATACGATTTAATCAAGAAAATGATGAATAATGATGATGATGAATAGCATTTAATTGATTAATCTAATTAATAACGTAATTTATTTGTATAGAACATTCAAAGGCGCCCGGCTCCCGCAACCATATACCACACATTATTCACAAAGATACAGGATTGTGTTAGATCGCAATATTTTTTACAGGTATTTTCACGATAATAGTCAGACAAATACATTGCACTCACATAATGGGGTACTTAGTTTCTCTCAGGAGAAATTAGTGACCGCGTTATTAATGTAATGGATATATCTTTCTTTCAGTTTTGTTTTTTGTTTTCATTGGTCTGCTTTGAGTGGTGCAGTTTGCGTTATTACGGATAAAAAAAGGATATGAAGGCAAATGCACACGGCATTCTATCGAGTTGGTTAAATGTGTTTCTGGTTGGGCGCGTCCGAATAATTATGAATAGGTATTATGTGCGCGTGTGTGTTAGGGAGGAGTGATGTGCGCAGGTCTTCTGTCTTCATGGTCATCACTCTTTGGTTGTGTTTGGCCATTGAAGCCGGATACATTATGTCACCATGATTTCCCCCTCTGGACTCCCGACCTTATTTACTGTCCTTCTCCAAGACGGACTCGTCATTCAACCTTTTTATGTTTGCGGAGTGCGGACAGTGAATATTCTTGGCAGCGGAGTTTCTTGGTGTGCTTATACTCGGTTTTCTAGGACTCACCATGCAGTCCAGGAGTTTTCTGTTGAATGCCTGTGATATGAATGCTACGTGGAAAGCATTCAACTTGCAGTGCAGTTGGTTCATTCCCGTGTTTAAAACTACGCCATCTGTTGTTCATAAAGGTACCAGCGCATAATGCCTATGATGCAGTGGGCAGTAACTGCCGTTGCTGTGTTTCATGAAGGCGTGTCATGCTTATCGGATTTCGCATAACTTTCGCTAAAACGTATATTGTCTGTGTGTTTGTTGCTTTTTGTTTGTCTGTGTTTCGCGATAATGGTGATGATTTATCAGCATGTTTCAAAGATTGTTTGTCTTTCGTAAGTCAGATCAGAATATCTAAGGTTGAAGTTTGTGATTTATCTTAAAAGAAAAAAACCCCAATAATTTGTTCTAGATGCATGACGTGTTGAACGAAATTTGCGATGAATACAAGTGCTTCAATTACGGTTTGTTTGGGGTTTTTTTTCCCATTGGGTGAAGCCGTTTTGATATAGTATATGACGATTTCAGTTTACCTAGAAATTGTTTCCATTCCAGATCTCAGTCGTAAAGGTTTGTACAAACTAGGCTGATGATTAATGTCCAGTGTAGCACAGAAATCAAGCCTGCAAGCTTTAATACAAATGCCATAGATTTCATACCTTTTGCTGCGAAACGGAATTCTGCATATTTGTGAATAAGCAAAGGTTGTTTTCATGATATTCATGATCTTCAGAGGGACTTTAAACCGTGGTACCGAAGTTACTATTTATATCTTTATCAGCCAAAAAAACAACCAAAAAAACAAATCATAATTCAATCATTATGTCAAGTAATCAATTTAAAGAAGTGTGTACGTCTCGCAGATTGAAATCAAATGTAAAAAGTAATAGCTACGACATTGAATGATTAATACATGTTTCTTTCTCTCTCCCCCCATCTCCCCTTCCCTTTTCTTCTTCTCCTTCTTACTATCTATCTCAAACGTGGTTTGGTTTATGCAGAGAGCTCCGACTGTACCAAATCTGACTCTCTTAGTTCCGACGGTCCGCACAAGGCAAACGGCCGAATTCGAGCAAGCGTCGACATCGGAGAAGTATCGTCGGTCGGTGTGATGGGCGGGATACGACCCCCTCCGCATTCCTCCGTCGCCTTGGACAAAGCTCCCGCGTCCGGACAGCTCTCGGTGGAGCACACGAACGGCGTGCCTTTCGTGACGGACGACATGGAGCGCGAGAACAACAACGATTCCCTGGCCGTCCCCAAGGAGGAGCAGCAGCAGCGCAACGGTGAACCCGACCTCCAGTCCGACGAGGATTCCATGTATGAGCAGCTCGATATCGTCGGCGACAGTCACGGTGTCAGGTTCCCATGGCAACGGGACGTGATCACGCAGTGCGATGGCGTCGGGAAGCACGACATGAGCGTGCAGACGGACATCTCGGAAATCTGTGACAAGTGCAATTCGGAGAGGGCGCTAAAATCTGAACACAACTCGCCGTCGTTGCTTCATCGAGTGTTCCCGTCGATCGGGCGCGGGTCCCCGGACAATCGGCGGAAGAAGGGCAAGCTCTTCAAGCAGGCCAGCCTGGACTGCATGCTGCCTCCTAAAGATTTCGGCATCGACGGCACAATGACGCCGCCGCGTCCCAGAAGCAAAAGCGCCTTACCCACAGGGCGCCCTCTATCGGATCCGGACGTGATCGCATCCGTGCTGGCTCCTACGATGTTGTCTGTGCCAAACAGCGGACGCATGATGAACGAGACTTTCTCGCAGGGTGAGGGCGGCAACCCCAGAGCCTTGACGAACACACTCCAATTATCCCTACCGCCAACAGACCAGGGGCAGGATGTTTCGTCGTATCCCCCCTCGCCACTTCCCTCGCCATACCACTCCCCTGAATTACCGGTAAGATATCAAATCCCTATCAACTGTTGTGTATATCTATCATTAAAATCGTATGCCATGCACTTCACCTCAAGATGGTGTCAGAACAGCCAATTCAAGTATTGTTTGATAATTGTGCGATGATAGAGGATCTTGGCAAAACCTCCGTACAGTGTAGGTCTCTCACAGTCATGTCTGCTCAATTGTCATTAAATGTATGCAAAGAACTTACAACTGCTCTGTCTTCAAGATTCAAATTAGATACAAGAATATTTCTATCGTTTGGTCATTCTTTTTTTTTTTTCACGCAAACAGCATTTGAGATGAAAATAGTAATGTAGGTTATGTGGAGGACATACTTTGTGTAGTTTGTGTACATGGATAAGTCTGATATCCACCTATAAGATGTCAGGCAATAAGATGAAATACATGTACTTCCAAGTGTTTGTCGAGTCTGATATCCTAGGGGCGTTGCACGCAACAACACAGATCACAATTAACTTACGATCCCTGTTACTATTTTTCTCATCAAAAGTCAACTGCCATTGGAAATGAAAACGAATCTGCTAAATTCGATTATACCTTGGTATACGATTCACGCCGAGTGCATAAAAATGATATCTTCATACGCATAAATTCTTTAGACATATTTTACTTTTTCTTTATGTATGCCATGCCTTATGTATGCCAAAGTTTTTCGACTGTTTTACTTTACTTCGGGAGGGGGGGGGGGGCTGACTAGTACAATATACACACTGTATGAGTCGTTGTTCTATCCAGTGTTTAGTGCTGCTCGTCTGCTGGTATGGACGCTGTCTGTTGGTTTAAATCTGTCCGACCTTCTTTCCCCTTTAGGCGATATGTATCGCATCGTTGAGAGGAAATTATGAATCGTTGCAATTTCCTGCCTTTCTGTCTTGTATATCAAACATTTTCGCAGCCGTTCCATAAATATGCAATCCCTCTTTTTTAAACTAACCTCCCTTTCCACATATGGAATCTTAAAGACCCTCAGTAATGAGCACTCGACAAATTTTCCTCTAAATAGAACACTAATGTTCAACCCACCGAAGGACCAACCATTACCAATGCTAAATATCCACAATTTGCCTGCAGCAATAAATGATTTTCTCCTTGACAGAAAAGGAGGAGGAGGAGGAGGAAGAAGAAGAAGAAGAAGAAGAAGAAGAAGGGAAAGAATAAAGAGAGTGAGAGCAAGGCTCCCGCAATCGCGCTGACCCAAACAAGATTTTCGTGATTCCTTATTTACTGTAATTCCAACGACAATACGCGCTGATTTGGCGTCGAGGCAGCAGGGGGAAAAAAATCATCCAATTTGCTGTAAAATGCATTTCCAGCTCAGTTAACCCGTTCCATACTAAATTCTGAAATCTCCATAGACTTAATACACAGGCCACCAGGTTCCCGTATGGAACGGGTTAAGTCTCTTGTTGCCAGATGGTGACTGTGCTATTATCAAAAATCAATAATTTTCATTTCGCTGTAGTCTAGAGGGGGTTACTGGATAATGAAGTCTTTCGAGGTGGTCGCGCTGTAAGACATGAAACCAAGGCAGCAGAGCATCGACACTTTCTTTGAACGAAATTGGAAATGTCTGTGTAAAAAACCATGGGCGTTTAAATATCAGTGTTTCATTCAATTGGGCGTCCACCGGAGACGATTTTTTCTTCGCATTTTGCTTATACATTGGCCTATATACAATGACTGTAAGTTATACACATACATAACATAATTATCTTATATAACCTCCAGGACAGAAATACAACAAAAAAGTTGATATGAAAGATATACATGTACTTGTGTGCGCAAGCAACGTATCAGTCGCAAACCCAAACCAGACATCATTATGACACACAACTAGTTCCGGTACTTTCTACATGATGTAGAATTAGTGAATTGAAGCTGAATTTAATTCAAATGGTCACTGAACTACTAAATCATTTTGCTCCAATGACTCTCATTGATTGGGCACTGTATAATTATGCTTAATGTAGTTTCCAGCTCAGTAATGGTCTCTTTTTGATAAGAATCTGGTTTTTGCTTTTCATAGAATGAAATCTATGAGAATCACGGGACTTAATGAGTGGCAGTGCATTTTCGATGGCAGATATTGTTGAGTTGTTGAATCAACACTAAAGGGGACCTCCGGATGATTTTCAGACTTTTACATTTGAACAACTATAAATTAGTTAAACTGAGTACAGAGTTTCAGAATTTATAGTGATTTGGATGAGGAATGAAAATGTTTTCAAAATTTATAACAAATTGCAATGAACAAGGATGATGACATGGCAGCCTCACCATAAGAATGTATGGGTTGGGGCTCAAGGAAGCAGAACAAAAGAAGAAGGCATGCATAGATTTTTCACAGGTGAACTTGTTGAGCAAGTGGTATTGTAATGGAATTACGCTGCTACATTTCTGAAATATATGAGGCTCTGATGTCATCAACACTGTTCAGTGTAATTTGTTTAAGATTTTAAGTTCATTGGTTTCTCTGCTCAAGGACCACAATAAATTCCACGAATCTATACATGGAGCTGTTGATTTATGTACTGCATGATGTGAAATTATGAAAATCGTCCGGAATGCCCCTTTAACGGTTCGAGGCAGGTGCGAGGTATGCATGAGATCCGCAGTGGGTCTGTGTGTCTGTGTGTCTGTGTGTCTGTGTGTCTGTGTGCACTCATGTTGCAAGGCTGCGGACGCCAGATGGCGTGCTTCTGCTGAGAAGGACCGTGGATGTCGCAGTCGGTACCACTGATCTCAATTTTTTATAGAGATCAGTGGTGGGTACTGTTCACATGGACATGAGATCTCTAGGCTAATAAGCAGGGTGTTGAAGGGGCAATCTCAAGATGTCAGAAATTTCATTTTGCTTTTCCTTCACTCAAGTAAAGCAACTGTCCTGACCCTGCACGAATGTCTCCATGATACATGATGGGTTCATCTCACAAGCTAGACATTGGGAAAAAAAGTCCTTGAATCATACGCCCACGAGTCACACAGCCCACGAGCTAGGCACCATGTAAAACAGGCCCACGAGATATACGCTAGGGGGAAAAAGATCCACGAGCCCCTTTTGCCGAAAGTTGAGCTCGTTGGCCTTATTCGCCTTGTGTCTATCTCTCGTGGGCTGCACGACTCATAAGGTATACTACTCGGTGTGCACCTTACGAGCTTGATACCCACGATCAAGTCATATCGCCCACGAGCACTGGACACTAGGCAAATAAGGCTCACAAACTCGACAATACATCACGGGGCCTTATTATGTAGTGTCGAGGTGGTGGACCTTTTCACTTAGTGTCGAGTTTATGGCCTTTATTTGCCTAGTGTCGAGTTCGTGGGCCGTATGGCTCTTTGGGTATATGACTTTTTTTTCAATGTCTAGCTCATGGACAGCTTGTAGTATTGCTGCGAATTAGATAAGGAACTAAGCATGTTCTATCTTTTATTACTTAAAATCCTGATTTTGTATGACCCGATAGTGCAATTCATTAATATCATTCACATCTAGACAAAACCGCGGGATCAAGGGAAATGCTGTAGCTACTTCCCTTTAGCGTAATAATCTGAAATTACTGCTTTGTGTAAGTAGACGGTAATCATAATGACTCGGAAAGTGTGTGCGTGTGTGTGTGTGTGTGTGTGTGTGTATGTGTGTGTTTGTGTGTGTGTTTGTGTGTTTGTGTGTGTGTGTGTGTGTGTGTGTGTGTGTGTGTGTGTGTGTGTGAGTGTGTGTGAGGGTTGTGACGTCGTCCGACATGTCTCAATTGTCGTAATTTGCTCTTCGCCCCTGCCAAATCATCCGCTCAATCAGCACACATTGTCTTCGTCTAAGGGCTGAAAAGATCTCCGCTCTTTCGAATGCTCAGCAAACTAACCCCCTAATGAGCATTACTACGAAATTGCGTTATGTCACACTCACGTGTACATTTGAACTCTAAGGGCTGCATGCTACCTTACAGAAGACGCCACGTGGCAAGGTGGAACATGTCTCATATTGGAGTACATTGAGCACTCTATCAATGCTCATTCACAGTGTCAATGATGCCTTCGAGACTGCAAATTACGGATTAATCTGTGCTGGGCAACATTCGCCTTCATTTAAGGTTCCATTCATCATTTGATTTGATGTAATTTGAGTTCATTTCGTTCATTGAATAAAAAAGAAAAAAGTAATGCGTCATCCTGTTCCCTATTGTAAGAACGTTCGGAAATGAGTTTGCCAACGAAACAGCTTACATAGTATTTTACTTCCCAACGCACGTTTGGGGTCTAGGGTAATTACCCCCTGGGCAATTACCCCGGACCGTTGCCCTGATCCTGTGCATGATTCGAGAGCCAACTGGCACATAAAACCCTCATAGCTTTGTACATACTATCCAAAGTTCCTGTCAAGCAAGCAGGCAAAAACAGACAGACACACATATGATTTACACACACAAACGCACACACACACACACACACATACATACATACACACACACACACACACACACATACACACATACACACACAATCATGCACATTATGATACACACGCATAATACAGGCTTACATACCCATACACCAACATACATATGCTACATACATACATACATACATACATACATACACTAACATACTTACATGCACACATACATACATACAAACGGACAGACAGAGAAGACAGTTAAAAGAAGCACGTACTTGCCATTGGAATATGCATGATGCAAGGTCGGGTAAAAGACCCTGAATGTCCATCAAGGATGCAACGATCGCATCCCCACATACGCACTGTGACAGCTAGCACACGACCGAAAATGGCAATCTTCTTATCACTTGAAGTGTGGGCAAGGTCAACACGATGTCAAATTTTTTTTTTAAAAGAGGATTTTTGACAGTATTATAGAGTCATCCACGCATCGCTTTATCAATCTTGGTTAACCCGCGGAAGGGGAGGACACCAAAGAAAGTATGGCAAATATGATGTGGAAACATGGACCAATAGGAAAGAGAAGGGACAAATGAAACTAACTGTAAGATAGATTTTAAAAAAAGGGGGGGGGATGAAAGTTAGACTGAACAAGGAAGACCTGACAAAAAAAATATACACAATATACACACACAGAGTCCGAAATGCTTTAATCTAATTTGGGAGGAAACAATACTTAACATGCACAGCATGCACAAAATTAATAATCTGTCTGTTATGTGCATGGAGTCAGCAAAATGTAGAGGGATAGTCTATTCAATCGTGAACTGATGTTTGCCTTAAGTGGAATTTGATACGTAAAGTGTGTACCAATTTTTGAAGCGTGTATTTCAAGACATTCTTGTTTAGATATGTAAACAGTATGAAATTCAATATTCTTAACATGTATTATAATGATATACATTGTTTATTGATTCCCTAAATCGCAATAAAAAAACAACCATATTGCTTATGGCTTACAGTACAAAATCGATAAGTGCGTAACACACAAATCTAAATAACACGTAAAAATGTGCACATTTGAAACTGTATCTAGTAACTTACATTGATATTGGCACGTAAAATGGTATATTAGAAGTAGTGAGCTTTTAACAAAGAATACACTGTATAATAATCAACATGTATAAATCCTGTAATAAACCGGCCGAAAAAGCCTGCAGACGGAGCATATAGCCTTCTAGGAATTTGTAAAAGGCAAAAGAGCACGCGGCCGACAACGTCCACGCTTTCCTGAGGCTGACTGGAGCCTCAAGATCCTAGAGCATCACGATGCTGCACTCGTGCGACGACGAAAGGGGCTTGAGGATGATTACATCGACGATCGCCGACGGAGAGTGATGTTCACGACAAGGAAGAAAATAGTCCCCTTCTGTCATATTATCTCAACTCCCCTTTAATAGCACATTTTATGCTGTCCCCATTAAACTCTGGCAGACCCATGGGCAGTGTGTTGTATACATTGCGAAAAGTATTATAGGATGGTAACCAAGAGATGGTTTGTGAAAGAAGGTCAAAGCCGTGTGCAGACCGTAAAACGTCCTTTGAAGCCATTCCATCTCTACTTTTTGATGTCTGGTTTTGTTTGTATCAGACTCATCCAATGTATTTTATCATAAAAAGAAAAACCTACATCATCTCGTCTCTATTTTTTTCCCGGTCGGGATTTATTCCTCCAGGTTCGGAACGCTACCCGTCGAGAATCGGGAGGACACCGCCCAAAAGTCGTCGTAAGCCACCACGAAGAGGACTCGGACTCGGTTTCCCTTGTCAACGCAGACAGCCTACACGGTAAGGACAAAATCGGCGCGCGGGACAGGTTAACCGTCCGAACCGCAAGGTTGCCGGGCTTAAAGAAGTCCGCTCTCGAACAGGGCGAAATGATCCACGTATAATGGAACTAGGAACTGCCAAGTTTTATCATTATTGTTATCATTATTGTTATTATTATTATTATTATTATTATTATTATTATTATTATTATTATTACTATTGCTATTACTATTATTAATAATGATATTATTATTATTGTTACCCGGGTCTCGGGTAACTGGGTTGAATTCACACTCCAATATCACTCTTGATCTGTATGCAGAGAAAGATAACACACGTCCAGTCAAGATGGATGCAGGGATGAAAGTGTCTCTCTTTATTCTGGTATAAATCATACCGAGTTTCAATAATGATCATATAAATCGCAATCCAAATAATTATCAATACTTCTTTTCGTCAACACAACGTGAATGACACATGCAAATTGCTGACATGAACATCTAATTCTTCTTCAGTGTAATTGATAATTTACCTTGCTCAATTTTATGATGCTTGATTTATACCTCAAAGAGTCTCTAAAATCAAGGTTAATTATGACACTTACTCGTAACAATCAATCTTAGTATTCCTTTGTAGTAAGCATAATTAACTGTAAAATTCTCCTTTAACAAAAGCAACCTTATAGCTTAACATTAACCAGTCATTTAAAATACAATTGATTTCATCAAATAAACGCAACTACATATCATTTGATTAATCCCTGTTTGTATCCATAAACCGAAACACAAATGATTAAATAAACCTAAACCTGGAATGCATTCACTTCTTTGGTAAGAATTGTTTTGAAAGCAGTTTGAAAACATGCTCTGGACGAGGTGGGGGTCATACCTCAACCCAGCGGTGGAGTCCTCAGATGCGAGGAGAACCCTTTGTTTCAGGTCAAGTGCCCTCATGACGAATGCTTGCGCTGTTTCGTTCTTCAGCTGGCTGATATTCGACAGCTCTTGGTAGACTTCCGTGGCGTCCTTCTCCTGAAAATGGGCCTTCAAAACCGTCCTCAGAGTGACCAAGGTTAGGCGGGTGTGATTCTCAAGGTAGGACCTTAAGCGTAGTCCTGGGGTGATGGCCCTCACTACTGCCTCGATCACTTCCCTCTCACTGTACCCCTTTGAGAGGGCAGCCTCGATCTGGTGGTTGAGGCTGGTGTAGGTTAAACGGTCTTTCTGGTTGGGTTCCCCGATCTGCCCACTGATCCGCAGTTCCTTCCGGAAAAGTGGAGGGACAGTCGAGGGAGTCGTAGTCGGCATTGCGTGGTCGGGGATGGTGGCAGCAGGTGGTGGGGTGGAAGGAGGCAAGGAATGCGGTTCATCTTTCCGATGCGTGTTCTCATCAGCCCGGGCTTCCAAACGACGCAACCTCTCCTGGAAGTCACTCTCCAGCTGGCTCATCCTGGCCTTGTGAGCCTCTATCAGAACCTGCATCTCATCCTTGTCATCACTGGAGCCTTGCTTAATCGCGTCAATCCGCGATTTCAAGGTCTCCAAATTTTTCTTGTCTCCCTCCTCCTCCGAGCTTAATTTGCGTAGGGAAGACTGCACCATCCGTACTAGAGCTTGTCTTGACCGATCCTCATCCCGTGTGGGTATGCCCAAGAGAGGACATACCTGCCGTAGCTCCTCGATGCGAAGACCGAACAGCTGCTCCTCTATTTCGAACTGATCTTCCTCGAAGGCTTCCATGTCGAAAGTGTCGAATCCTCGGATCTACAAGGTCAGGCTCTTGGGCAGCTACTTTGCTGAAATCCTGCCCCCTATCTGGCCCTGTAGACTAGTTGTCCTTCACTTTCACCCAAGCCTTCGCCGTGGAGTCTCAGTACGTATAGCTGTTAGCCAATTCGTCGTCGCATCACGAGGTTAACTGCTCATACCAGGTTCAGTGTCCAAGGACAGCAAGTCTTCATCCTTCAAACCCGTTGATTTGCCGTCCTGGCAGGGTCGCCAGAAAATGTTACCCGGGTCTCGGGTAACTGGGTTGAATTCACACTCCAATATCACTCTTGATCTGTATGCAGAGAAAGATAACACACGTCCAGTCAAGATGGATGCAGGGATGAAAGTGTCTCTCTTTATTCTGGTATAAATCATACCGAGTTTCAATAATGATCATATAAATCGCAATCCAAATAATTATCAATACTTCTTTTCGTCAACACAACGTGAATGACACATGCAAATTGCTGACATGAACATCTAATTCTTCTTCAGTGTAATTGATAATTTACCTTGCTCAATTTTATGATGCTTGATTTATACCTCAAAGAGTCTCTAAAATCAAGGTTAATTATGACACTTACTCGTAACAATCAATCTTAGTATTCCTTTGTAGTAAGCATAATTAACTGTAAAATTCTCCTTTAACAAAAGCAACCTTATAGCTTAACATTAACCAGTCATTTAAAATACAATTGATTTCATCAAATAAACGCAACTACATATCATTTGATTAATCCCTGTTTGTATCCATAAACCGAAACACAAATGATTAAATAAACCTAAACCTGGAATGCATTCACTTCTTTGGTAAGAATTGTTTTGAAAGCAGGCCGGAAAACTAGTCATCTTGGTACACTGCAAAACAAATCTAACTTCTTTAGTTTTCCTTTGTTTCTCTAAAAGCCAGGTTTTCTCTCTCTTTCCTGCTCGTTCCTATATTTTATTCCTCTCATATAAAACAAAACGCTTCTATAACATCTTTTACAGCATAAACTTTAACAGCATCTGAGATGATCCCTGCCGTCAGGCAAAAGCGAAAGTATTTCGGGAATGTTACTACAGTCGCTCTGAAGACCAAACTTTGGGGACGATCCCTGAATAATTCCTTTTAATTTCTTTATACCAAGTGAGGGACTGGCCAAAAAGTGAGGAACTGAGAAGCTGGGAAAGTGAGAGAGACACTGACCACAACTATAAACACTCCGTCCAGAGAGCTGGTGGTCAGAGCTCTGGCCGATAAGGTGCGGGGGGTTGGCGTGAGTCATCCAAACTGTGTTCACACCGACCCTCCGTCTCTATCTCTATTTTCTACCTGTATCTACAAATGTACACTATTATCACCATCCGTCACTGTTTCCATTCTGCACAATGCTACACTACTATTCCATAAGCATCATGCCAAATATCCATGTATTTACAATTAGCACACTCGTTACGGCATTTGGGCTTTCAGTCAGAATAACATATACAATGTATGTCAGTCACTTCACAGTCATTCCCAAGATAGCCTAAAGGTCAACGGACTCTTACACAACGCACCGCCTAGGAGAGTGTTTACACTGACCATTCTACTCTGTCTCTTCCACAGGACAGTACAGCCTATGGCTTGTTCACACTCGCACAAGCAGCACTTAATCCGGCATTAAATCAGCTTAAGTTGTAATTTCAACTCTTACATCATGAAAACTACTAAATCACTACACAAATATAACAGTAACACCATTTCTATTATTCACCAACACTGGCATACCAGTCTATCTAGCTGTAAGTGACAATAGATTTGTACAAATACATATACTTAATAACTTCACTGAGAACACCATTGGTGTTCAGAATTCCTTTTTTTCTGAAGGAATAATTACTACATTCAACTACAAAACACTAAATGTCATAGAATCACCAGATTTACCAATAGGAAGGAATGATTTTGAATACAATTGTAATTGAAAAGGGGTAAAAGCAAGGTTTCTTACCTGTATGCAGAGAAAGATAACACACGTCCAGTCAAGATGGATGCAGGGATGAAAGTGTGCTCAAAACCACATCCATCTGAGTGATGTCATTTTTCTCTGAATTTCAAGCAGTTTGGTTAACTCCACTCCGGGCTTTAGGGGTGGATGGATCAAGTTTGTGAGGGTATGTTCTTTCTTTTAAATCAGTGCAATTGTCCAAAACTTCTAAAAAAATGGGGGGGGGGGTCTATTTTCTTGGGGTATCACATCTTTCCCTCCTGAAAGAAATGTCGTCCTCGACATTTACACGATAATTAGGGTTGATGCTATCAATGCATGGATTACAAAAATGTATGTTCAGATTAAAGTCAAGAAAATCCATACCATATCATTGTCAACTGACATTATCTCATCTCTTAACCGTCTATTCATACAACACAGTAAACAAATAACTTCAAATGTAACATCATAATAACATATCCTGACACATGGCGCTCCTCCACATCACACTTTGCATTTCACTTTCGCAGGGTTAAACCCCTTACATATGCTACATTGTATAGCACACTAAGAAGTAATACAGCTTCCCAGGCGCGCGTTCCTGAGAGTGTATTCTTCTGATCCTTACAGATCCACATGCGAAATATTATAGTTTTACTCTATATTCGAAATCAAAATGATATGGCGAAAAGAAATGACTCTTGATCTGTAGAACTTCATAACTAGCGAAACAAAATAAAGTTCTCCCACTTTTACACTGCGCAGTGTTTCTTTTCTGTTCATTTCTTTTACAATTTATCTTTGCTACATGATTCAGGGGTACAATTTCTGAGAGAAAACTGCTTTCCACAGAGGTTTAAACCACTGGTTACCTAACTCACAACTACCTTCATTCGACGAATCATCGTCTTACTCAGCGTACCCCTCCACTATGGGGCACACATAATGTTCGGCGTATTGGTCAACTGCATGGTTCACTGTTGATTTCCCACCTGTTGTCCGTGGTCATACATTGTGGGGAATGCAAACGGCATTCCATAAGGTACAAAAGGGTTAGGGTTATACAAGGGGTAGTTACAGGTTGGGTTCATAGGTAGGTTGGGAGGATACATATTATTATTTGGTGGCCTTGATACCTCGGGCATGGCAGGGTTTATGTCGTTAATATACAATGGCATGCAATGGGGGGCAGGATTTCCGAGATTGTGGTATGTTAGGGTATTTGGGGGTTGCCTGTTTCTGCGAGGGCGGCCTGAGCTGAAGGATGCGTCGTCAGGTGGCGTTGTCTGGGGTGCCGCGGGGGGTCCCTCAGGGTTCGTCGTCATTTCTGACTCCCGGTTGGGAGCAGCATGTTGTGGCGGCCCCATCGTCTGCTGCCCATCTCCATCGATCGGGATGCCCTCGTTATGATGACCCTCAGTATCTGCGTTGATTTCCCGGTCTGGCTGGTGGTGACCCTCAGGGGCTGGTACCGTGGTGATTTCCCGGTCTGGCTGGTGGTGACCCTCAGAGGCTGGCACCACGGTGATTTCCCGGTCTGGCTGGTGGTGACTCTCAGCGTCCGGTGCTCCCGTGATCTCCAGGTCTGACTGGGGCTGGGCGTCTGGCTCGGGTTGTACCTGTTGTGCCTGGTAACGGGTTTCAGCGGGGGTCTCTTGACGGCCTTCCTGCTCTCCATACCCACGGCAGTACCATTCATGATGGAGATCATCGTCAGAGCTTTCCTCCATGCAGGCATCGGAGGGATCTGGGGTCTCATTTCGGTGTCGGTCAGGAAGGTGTCGTTTTTGTCGTCTGCTCCTCTCCGGTGCTCCTCTCCCACTTCTCTCTACAGCCGGTCTTACAGAGGGAGTTTGTCGGTCAGCGAGTAGCGTGTCGCAGGGGAACAGGAGACTGCGATGAAGGGTACGAGTCCTACCCTTACCATCGTCTGGCTGAATGTCGTAGACGGGGAGGTCACCCTTCTTGGACACAACAGTGTATACTCTGTCCTCAAAGTATGACCGCAACTTTCCAGGTCCTGCTTTCGGGGAGCAGTCTTTGACGAGAACCCGATCGCCCGGCATCAGCACCGTACTCGCTGGTCTCTTGTCGTGGTACTTTTTTCCTCTCTCTGAAGCCTTCTGTGCATTCTTACGTGCAAGGTCATAAGCCTCTTCCAGTCTGGTTTTCCACTTTTGAACATACTCTGGAAGATTCTGACACTTTGCCTGTTCTGATGTTGTCAGACCGAATGCTAGGTCGATAGGGAGCCTTGGTGAGTAGCCGAAGAGTAGGTAGTGGGGTGAGTAGTTGGTAGCATCATGTCGTGTGTTGTTGTAGGCATGGACGACTTTATTGATGTGGCGTTTCCAATCGTGCTTCTGCTCCTCTGCCAGGGTTCGTAGCATGGCTAGCAGGGTCCGATTGAACCTTTCCACTTGTCCGTTGCCTTGGGGATGATACGGGGATGTCCTGGAGGCTGTGATCCCAGAAAGTTGTTGTAGTCGGGTGAAGAGTTGGTTCTCAAACTCCCTTCCCTGGTCGTGATGAAGCCGTTTCGGGAACCCGAACTTCAATATGAAGTCATTGAAGATTCGGTCCGCAGCGGTCTTGCCAGACTTGTTCGTAGTCGGGTAGGCCTGCGCAAACCGCGTGAAGTGGTCCATCACGACCAGCACATACTCTTCACCTCCTCGACTGCGTTCTAGGTGGAGGAAGTCGATGCATACGAGTTCAAATGGTTCAGAGGTGGTGATGGGGACTAACGGAACTTTGGTGTTCTGAGCAGGTTTCTTCTGCATGATGCATTTACATTGCCTGGTGATGTATGTCTCGATGAAGCGCTCCATGCGGGGCCAGTAGAACCGTTGCCGGGCGAGGTCAACTGTTCTGTCAGTCCCCAGATGGCCCATCTTATCGTGCAGCTCGGTACACGCCAAATTCCGCCACTTCAAGGGGAGAACAAGTTGTGTTTTTGTTTTCGTTCTCCGCCTGAGAATTCCATCATGTCCAACCTCTAGTCTCCTCCATTCGTGCATCATTGCTCTGGTTTCTGGAGATTCGTCTGTTCGTTCATCTGCACGTGGCCACCTTCCCTTTTGCTTGTATAGGAGCACTCGTGAGATGACTGGGTCTTCCTGCTGGGCTGTTTTGATGTCAGTCATGGAGAAGGAGGTAATGGATTCTGGAGACATGTCTGTTTGGGTGTCAGCGGGCTGTATGAATAGTGCCTGGACCAACGCCATTTCATCCTGGGTCTGGTGAAGGGAACCTCTCAGTGCGGCCTTGGTAGTCGTTGTCGTGATCTCTTGTGTACACGATTCCTGTCGTTTGGTGGGGGTCAGGGGCATTCTAGATAGAGCATCAGCATCGCCGTTCTTCCTTCCTGGTCTGTACTTGATTGAGAAGTTGAAATCAGCGAGCTCACCAACCCATCGATGCCCTGTGGCATTGAGCTTTGCCGTGCTGAGGATGTAGGTCAACGGATTATTATCCGTATACACGGTGAAAGACTCAGCATAGAGGAGGTAGTTTCGGAATTGCTCAGTAATCGCCCACTTTAGCGCCAGGAACTCAAGTTTCCCCGAGTGGAGATGGTAGTTTTTCTCCGCGGGTGTCAGGGTTCGCGATCCGTAGGCGATCACCCTGAGCTTCCTATCACTCTCCTGGTACAGTACCGCTCCCAGTCCCTCCTGTGAAGCATCAGTGTGTAGGATGTACGGTGCACTGAAGTTCGGGTACATCATCACAGGGGGCTGCACAAGGTCATCGATGAAGGAGTTCACGATTTCCTGATGAGAGGGTGTCCAGGTGATTGGGGTGTTGGAGGGGGCTTGTCCGTGGTGCTTTGTCTTGCTTGTCCTTTTGGTAGGTCTGTGTGTCCGTGGTTTTGCGTCCCTTGTGGTCACTGGTGCTTTTAAGAGGTCGTAGAGTGGTTTGGCACGCTTTGCGTAGTCCTTGAGGTATCTGCGGTAGTAACCAGTCAGGCCAAGTATCTTGCGCAGGTC
Organism: Diadema antillarum; assembly: GCF_040938485.1. NCBI lineage: Eukaryota > Metazoa > Echinodermata > Echinoidea > Diadematoida > Diadematidae > Diadema > Diadema antillarum. The sequence continues at coordinate 1,349,253 of NW_027270908.1, read as the reverse complement.
TCCAACCGTCTTTGGGGTGTGGCTCTTAAGTGAAGTGAGGGCCTCTGTTTCACTTGGGTCCGCCTTGTACCCTTCCCCAGAGATTACTTTACCCAGGAACTTCACTTCCTGCTGGAAGAAGCTGCACTTTGCTGGCTTCAGCTTCACTCCATTTTCCCGAAGACGCTGCAAAACTGTCTGGACATGCCTGAGGTGGTCATTGAAGGTCTGGCTGTAGATAACAATGTCGTCCAGGTACACCTCACAGATGTTGTGGTTGAGGCCCTCGAGGATTGTCTCCATGCACCTTTGGTATGCAGCTGGTGCATTCTTCAATCCGAATGGAATTCTATTCCACTCGTGGAGACCCCATGGAGTGATAAATGCAGTCATCTGTCGGCATTCCTCGGCGATGAAACCTTGGTGGTACGCCTTACCCTGGTCTAGGGTAGTGAACCACCGGTTTCCTCCCAGTCCGTCAATCAGGTCCTGCATTCTCGGTATTGGTTGTCGGTCAGGTATTGTTTTCTTGTTAAGTCCGCGGTAGTCGATACAAAGACGGAGGCTTCCATCTTTTTTTCGCACACACACTACTGGGGAGGCGTAGGGTGATTCAGATTTCCTGATCCAGCCGCGGTCAAGGAGATCCTGTAGGTAGAGTTTCACCTCTTGGTAGAGTGGTCGGGGAATAGACTGGTAGGTCTTCTGTACCGGGACGTTGTCGGTGAGTCTGATGGTCATCTTGAGGTCGGGAATACATCCCATGTCCTGGTCACACGATGAGAAACTCTCTATTTCGTGGTGAAGGAGTCCTTCCACAGCCTTCTTCTCCTCTGCTGCCAAGTGGTCAAGCTTGAAGGAGGGTCCTTCCATTTTCTCATCGGTACCTGACACTGAGGCGATGTAACCATCGGTTTGGGGTTGGTAGTTGGTGGGTTGTGGGTCACGTGGATAGTCAGGGAGTATCGAATGCATTGATTGTAGTCTTCCCAATTGCGTATACCGAGGGACTACAATCGTATTCTTGGAGTAGTTATACACAGGGATGTCTAGACGAGGAGACTGACCTTGGGAGACTTGTACAACACAGGAGGGAACTTCTACATCTTCGGGCAGGTTGCTGTTGATTCCTGGCTCGAACAGTAGTGTCTCTTCCCTCATGTTCCCAAGTCTTACCATTACTGTCACCTTCGTCCAGGACTCCGGGCGCAAGAGAATCGGGGAACGACCAGTTCTTACGGTGCACAACTCTTCTGGTGGTCCTGTCCTCAGTAGGGAGATTACTTGGTCAGCTGTTCTAGGTGACACTTGCATTGAGCTTCCAAGCTGTCGTGTGATGCCAGGAAGGCTTCCAATTGATGTTGCTTGGACCAGCTCACTGATCACATTGTACCCAATGATGGTCTCAGGCAGCTCCTCGGGTGTCACTAGAAAAGGTACGAGTATGGTTGATGATCTGTTGGTGTCAGGGTCGAGGCTAAACCAGACTTCTATCCAGCCTTTGTATGGTAAGGAAGTGCCGTTGGCCGCCTTGAGCTGGAGGTCAGTATCTAGTATTTCCTGGACTTCCCTCAGTTTGACTTGTGGAAGCACCTCTCGATAAATTCTCTCTGGCATCACCGAGACCTGGGCTCCTGTGTCCCAGAGAGCTGTAGACGGAATCCCATTCAAGGAGCATTTAACTAGACACCTATCACCAACAAGGTTCACAATACGTCCCCTTTGTTTTGATGTGGGGACATGGCCAGGGCTTTGTGGGAAAATCTGGTTTACGTTTGGTTGTCCGGGTCTGGTCGTGGTTGGGGACCCTGGTCTTGGTTGGGTTACACCCTGTCCCCGTTGGGTGCCCCCTGGTCGTTTCCCTGTCGTTTTCTGCATCCCCGAGCGAAGTGTTCACTGCTTCCACACTTATAACAGTGCTGACAATCATCCCCTGTCCCTTCTTGGCGGCATGATGGACAGCCCCTTGGTCGCTGAGGTGGTCGACGCCCGGCTCCTTGTGGTTGTTGTTGTTGTTGTGGGGAGCGCTGAGATGTTGACATTTTCCCCTGAATAGCTTCAATACTCGCTCTCAATTCTGCAATCTGGGCAGCCATCTCTTCGCGCAGGTCTGGCTTCCGTTCCTTGGGGGTTTTGGGTGGGGGCTCCTCAGTCGTGATTGTGTTGATTCTTTGAGGTTTTACCCCAACCTTCTGGAGACGCTTTGCTTCTAGTGCTGCAGCCGTGGTCAGTTTCTCCAAAAGTTCTTCATCAGACACCCCTGGGGTGAGGGACTGCTTAATGTCCTGTCGGATGTTATCGTTCGTTAACCCCGTGACCACTGCATGTACAAACATGCTCTGGACGAGGTGGGGGTCATACCTCAACCCAGCGGTGGAGTCCTCAGATGCGAGGAGAACCCTTTGTTTCAGGTCAAGTGCCCTCATGACGAATGCTTGCGCTGTTTCGTTCTTCAGCTGGCTGATATTCGACAGCTCTTGGTAGACTTCCGTGGCGTCCTTCTCCTGAAAATGGGCCTTCAAAACCGTCCTCAGAGTGACCAAGGTTAGGCGGGTGTGATTCTCAAGGTAGGACCTTAAGCGTAGTCCTGGGGTGATGGCCCTCACTACTGCCTCGATCACTTCCCTCTCACTGTACCCCTTTGAGAGGGCAGCCTCGATCTGGTGGTTGAGGCTGGTGTAGGTTAAACGGTCTTTCTGGTTGGGTTCCCCGATCTGCCCACTGATCCGCAGTTCCTTCCGGAAAAGTGGAGGGACAGTCGAGGGAGTCGTAGTCGGCATTGCGTGGTCGGGGATGGTGGCAGCAGGTGGTGGGGTGGAAGGAGGCAAGGAATGCGGTTCATCTTTCCGATGCGTGTTCTCATCAGCCCGGGCTTCCAAACGACGCAACCTCTCCTGGAAGTCACTCTCCAGCTGGCTCATCCTGGCCTTGTGAGCCTCTATCAGAACCTGCATCTCATCCTTGTCATCACTGGAGCCTTGCTTAATCGCGTCAATCCGCGATTTCAAGGTCTCCAAATTTTTCTTGTCTCCCTCCTCCTCCGAGCTTAATTTGCGTAGGGAAGACTGCACCATCCGTACTAGAGCTTGTCTTGACCGATCCTCATCCCGTGTGGGTATGCCCAAGAGAGGACATACCTGCCGTAGCTCCTCGATGCGAAGACCGAACAGCTGCTCCTCTATTTCGAACTGATCTTCCTCGAAGGCTTCCATGTCGAAAGTGTCGAATCCTCGGATCTACAAGGTCAGGCTCTTGGGCAGCTACTTTGCTGAAATCCTGCCCCCTATCTGGCCCTGTAGACTAGTTGTCCTTCACTTTCACCCAAGCCTTCGCCGTGGAGTCTCAGTACGTATAGCTGTTAGCCAATTCGTCGTCGCATCACGAGGTTAACTGCTCATACCAGGTTCAGTGTCCAAGGACAGCAAGTCTTCATCCTTCAAACCCGTTGATTTGCCGTCCTGGCAGGGTCGCCAGAAAATGTTACCCGGGTCTCGGGTAACTGGGTTGAATTCACACTCCAATATCACTCTTGATCTGTATGCAGAGAAAGATAACACACGTCCAGTCAAGATGGATGCAGGGATGAAAGTGTCTCTCTTTATTCTGGTATAAATCATACCGAGTTTCAATAATGATCATATAAATCGCAATCCAAATAATTATCAATACTTCTTTTCGTCAACACAACGTGAATGACACATGCAAATTGCTGACATGAACATCTAATTCTTCTTCAGTGTAATTGATAATTTACCTTGCTCAATTTTATGATGCTTGATTTATACCTCAAAGAGTCTCTAAAATCAAGGTTAATTATGACACTTACTCGTAACAATCAATCTTAGTATTCCTTTGTAGTAAGCATAATTAACTGTAAAATTCTCCTTTAACAAAAGCAACCTTATAGCTTAACATTAACCAGTCATTTAAAATACAATTGATTTCATCAAATAAACGCAACTACATATCATTTGATTAATCCCTGTTTGTATCCATAAACCGAAACACAAATGATTAAATAAACCTAAACCTGGAATGCATTCACTTCTTTGGTAAGAATTGTTTTGAAAGCAGGCCGGAAAACTAGTCATCTTGGTACACTGCAAAACAAATCTAACTTCTTTAGTTTTCCTTTGTTTCTCTAAAAGCCAGGTTTTCTCTCTCTTTCCTGCTCGTTCCTATATTTTATTCCTCTCATATAAAACAAAACGCTTCTATAACATCTTTTACAGCATAAACTTTAACAGCATCTGAGATGATCCCTGCCGTCAGGCAAAAGCGAAAGTATTTCGGGAATGTTACTACAGTCGCTCTGAAGACCAAACTTTGGGGACGATCCCTGAATAATTCCTTTTAATTTCTTTATACCAAGTGAGGGACTGGCCAAAAAGTGAGGAACTGAGAAGCTGGGAAAGTGAGAGAGACACTGACCACAACTATAAACACTCCGTCCAGAGAGCTGGTGGTCAGAGCTCTGGCCGATAAGGTGCGGGGGGTTGGCGTGAGTCATCCAAACTGTGTTCACACCGACCCTCCGTCTCTATCTCTATTTTCTACCTGTATCTACAAATGTACACTATTATCACCATCCGTCACTGTTTCCATTCTGCACAATGCTACACTACTATTCCATAAGCATCATGCCAAATATCCATGTATTTACAATTAGCACACTCGTTACGGCATTTGGGCTTTCAGTCAGAATAACATATACAATGTATGTCAGTCACTTCACAGTCATTCCCAAGATAGCCTAAAGGTCAACGGACTCTTACACAACGCACCGCCTAGGAGAGTGTTTACACTGACCATTCTACTCTGTCTCTTCCACAGGACAGTACAGCCTATGGCTTGTTCACACTCGCACAAGCAGCACTTAATCCGGCATTAAATCAGCTTAAGTTGTAATTTCAACTCTTACATCATGAAAACTACTAAATCACTACACAAATATAACAGTAACACCATTTCTATTATTCACCAACACTGGCATACCAGTCTATCTAGCTGTAAGTGACAATAGATTTGTACAAATACATATACTTAATAACCTCACTGAGAACACCATTGGTGTTCAGAATTCCTTTTTTTCTGAAGGAATAATTACTACATTCAACTACAAAACACTAAATGTCATAGAATCACCAGATTTACCAATAGGAAGGAATGATTTTGAATACAATTGTAATTGAAAAGGGGTAAAAGCAAGGTTTCTTACCTGTATGCAGAGAAAGATAACACACGTCCAGTCAAGATGGATGCAGGGATGAAAGTGTGCTCAAAACCACATCCATCTGAGTGATGTCATTTTTCTCTGAATTTCAAGCAGTTTGGTTAACTCCACTCCGGGCTTTAGGGGTGGATGGATCAAGTTTGTGAGGGTATGTTCTTTCTTTCAAATCAGTGCAATTGTCCAAAACTTCTAAAAAAATGGGGGGGGTCTATTTTCTTGGGGTATCACAATACTAATGAATGAAAATGGATGGTTAATATGAAGAGAACATAAATGAATGAAAACATAAGTTGTATCATTGATATAAAAAAAGTAAAACTATTACTGCTGTCGATTGTAGTAGTAGCAGTATAAGTAGTAGTAGCAGCACTAATTGGAAGCGTATTCATATTATTTAGACTGTTGCCTGTCAAATTTCATTACTTGTCTTTATGTATCATAATTCTATGTGACATTTATTTTTTACTTGAATGTTAAGTGCATAACATTTCTTTTTGAGAACAAAAGTTGTAGCAATGTAATGACTTAAGCATGAAAATTTCTTCCGGTCATCCTATGATTACCAGATCGTTCTACAGAACCTATACCGGATAATATAAATTAAATGACAATGTTCAGGGGCATTTAGTGAACTGCACAATACTAGTGGTCTCCCATTACCGCACGGCAGTGTGGCTGTCGTTTGCCGGAAATGTCACCGTATACCTAGAATGCTCGTCTGTCCTTTCCTGTTCATCCCGTTTGCTTTCCAAGAATGCGAGGCCGCTATCTCGGTTTGCATTTTCCCGCCCGAACACGTATGTGATTTTCACGCGACGTTTCTCCCCCCCCCCCCCACTTTCTTCCGCCCTCTCTCCTTCTTCTTCTCCTTCTCCTCTCTCTCTCTACCCTTCTCTCTCTCTCTCTCTTTCTCTCCTTTCTTCTCTCTATCTGTCTATCTCAATCGCAGGAAACTGCACGTGCAATAATGCGTTATGTCATAAGCATATTTTATATCATCCTTTGCACATTATCTTTGACTTTCCGGTGACCTCTCTCCACTATTGACTAATGGACGTGAAAAGATTTGAAAAATAACGCAGTGAGGATACCTCGAAATCAATAATATTCTTGGTTTTGAGACATTCATTCCAATGATGTGCTCTTGGGAATGACGCAAGGAATTGAACTCTTCAAACACTAAATGAATCGGGTAGAGCACATTTGGAAGGGAATGGTGCGCGAATTTCATCGGAGAATTCCATTGACGGGATTGACGCAGCGTCATACTAGTAGGTCCTACGTTGTATCGGCCCTATAAAGTATTCCTAACCATCTTCTTGTTTGTTACCGTATTTGCCGACACCATAGATTCCGTGGAGTCCCTTACGAGTGAGAGCAGTTCATTACGGGTACCTTCACCGGAATTTCTCCAAACCAAAGCAACTTTCAACAAGGACCGAATGGTAAGCATTATAGACGCATGCAAAAACGTCGTCATTATTCCAATGTATATGTTGTGTATTTGAATTGATTTTAGAGTGTAAAAAAATGATGTCATGCGCGCGCGCGCGCCACACAGTTGAGCGTTAATCATATTTTCTTCGTATTTCAATCTCCATACGGCACAAAAACTTAAAATCTATTGCACTTTAATGTGTTTCTAAATGATGCCAGGATAATCATTCTGAAGAGCATCGGTATATGCATTGCAGGGGAATTCGAGTAATAAACTTTGAAGCCATTCAGGATTATTGCCAGTGGGTATAGGTCAGTATCAAATAACACAATGTGTCTAACATTTTCTTTGTTATTCATTATATCCTAATATTCGGTAAACTACTGCGTCACCTAGAGCACAAAACAAAAACAAAACAAAACAAAACAACGTTGATTTTTTATTTTGAAAGGATTCGTACTATGTATTCATCTTTCTATGTGCAGTCCTATATATATATATATATATAATTTATATATCTATATGATTACTTCAATTCACGTCCAAAGCGGTTCTGTGCAGCATGTCATGCAGTTTGCTGATTGTTATTGGCATTGTCCTTTTTATCATGCCCTGAACTTTCAACTTAAAAAGGGCAATCTTCACCCGCAATCAGCCAAGAAAGCAATTGGCTTTCAAGCTTGCAAATCAACAGTAGGAGTAGTAGCAGTAGCTACACAAACTACGAATCCAGTGTAACCTGATGTTCGAAATGTTGTGAATGTTCATCTACAAGAGATTTTGGGTCTTGGTTGTATATTATTTCGGCTTGTGCGGAGATGGCATGGTCACACGGCTTGCTCGTAAGCCAGTGAATATATGAATGAATTTGATAACAGCATTTGCATGCAGGTATTAACCAAGCATAGGACAACTCGTCTAATATTAAAGAGTGTGAACGTGAAATGAGCTGAGCATCATTTTTATTTTCAGTTTTTAGAGTCCATGATGAAATTGAGCAAAGTACATGTAAAACTGACACCTCAGTTGTTACAATAAAGTGTGGACACGCAGTTGAAATATGTGTTTTCACAAGTTGTGAGAAAGTCGCCTTAATATCATAACTTCGCGGTATAGCATACACCTGCCAGCTGCCATTCGTCGACACAATTTCGAAGCGGATTTCTCGTCATGATAAGACAGTCATGGTATCGCGGATGTTAGATGAGGGATCAGGCTTGATGTGGACGCGTTCACACTGGCGCCGGATCTCAGGTTTTGGTTCAGAACGTTATACATTACATAGTTAGATTTATGCTGTTCTTCTGTGGCGAGGTGGATACTACGCAAAAAAAAAAAACACACCAAAAAAGTTCTTATCTACAAAATAATGTGCAAAATTCATTCTTTCAAAAAAAAAAAACATTTTCGATGTTAGTTCCATCGGACCATCACATGAACTTTACCGTTAAAGTACGATACACAGTGTTAGATTTCAGCGATTAGCCTACGAGTCCTTCCCTATGAAAATGATTCGTGTTTAGTCTAAAATTCTGGCATGGTTTGATAGACGAAATTTAGAGTATGCGGATATCTTCCAAAGTACGCTCTTTGTTATATCGAAGAGGGGGATTTGCCGTTGGTTTCCCGCAATCTTAAAATCATATCGGAGCTTATACACGGTATGTGTGCAGTGGTATTACGCAACAAAACAGAAAAATGCGAAATTAAAGGTAAACGGCAAAATGTTGATTAGAATAAAGAGAAAGAAAGTCGCAAAATGAACTATTTAATGTGAGTGGCGGTGAGGTATTACTCACCCTACTTAGGCGAGCGTAGCGAAATCTCGTCTGACCGATAAGACTTGTTGATTGCCTAGCTTCCTTGATTCTCGCGTTTGTCAGCGACCTGGCAGCCGCAGGGATCGTGCTCACAATCATGCACCCGAATTGGTCCGCGTTGGCATTTCGTCGAAGTGAAGTAGTAATTGATTAGAAGTCTGAGAAGGAAAGAGAAAAAAGAAAATGAAATTGAGATCTCACATTTATCAACATCAATGCAGCGCCAGTGCACCCATCATTATAACTTGTGACTACGCGTGAAAGATCGATAACCAATGATGTTTGTTCCCTCTTGCTGGCCAATGTTGGCCTAGTGTTCATCTGGGATATTGTATTGTCGGGATTTATCAAACATGACTGTATACCTCTCTTTCGTGATTATTCCCTTTAAACTCAAATGGAACATGCCCCTCCCCCGTTCGTATATAGGCCTACTTCACGCATTCATTTCGATGTCCAATGAGTGTTTTTTTTTTTTCAAGTAATATGAAAGCAAACATAAAGAGCAATATCAAGAAGAATGTATAATGTGAATCCCCCCCCCCCCCCCCATTTTGGGATACGGGTATTCTAAACTATAAGAAGACGACACGGAATGGTTGATAGTGTCATTTACATCTTCATGCAGCTATCAACGTAAGATGTGTAATTCAAAACTTAGTTCTCGTATGCTTGCAGAACTGTCGATTTTCGCTCCGAAATGTGCACGTACACATTTGAAATGTGTTGAATAACGCCGTAATAACACGATTTAAGTTAGGTAACGACGAAAATGCGATATATTAGCCAAAAGGGTTCGCGGTAAGTCCACAATCTTAGAACCTATACCCGATCGTTGTTGCTACGGAATCGTTCATAATCGATTATCGATAATCGACAAATCGGTCCACAGCGATGTTCCGCGCTGGATTGAATCGCTTGCAGCTTGTTGGAAAATACGATTGGAAGGGCACGATCGACCATCACGTAATGTTCTACAGTCCCACAATGCTAAATAGGGAGGGCCATTCTGGAATGAACGTCGTGTACTACGATCGAAATCATTATACATTTTTGATCTCAAAAATTATTCCAAATCAACTCATCATATTGTCCTGCAAATCGCGTCGGACAGGTGAGTTTCTTGGTAGACCCTATTGATGTATTGAAAGCAAATTCCAAATGGTATCAGATAATTTCTTAGCGCTTCTCAGAATTATGTTTTAGCTTGTAGGTATATAATGCGTACTGTGGACTTATATAATGCTAATAGCACGTCACACCCGTCCTCGCAGGGCCTCACGGTTTCGTATTGTCTGTTTCCGCGGAGTGACTCTTCGCGCAATAAACGTCTATGCTGGAAAGATTTTAGATCAGTCAGTTTCATCATATCAAGTACGATGGAGATTTTTAATGTTTCTTTTTTTTCTTAGCCCTTTGCTTCCAACATGCTGTAAATTCCCTAGAGAAATGTTATCTTACACATGTGGATTCTGTATTGTCAATGGGTTTCTGTATTGTCAATGGGCTACTGTGATTATCCATGATCGCACTTTAATCCGTGATCGACGCTGTGATTGCTGTACGTAAAATGTGTGCCTAGTGCAAACCTGAAAATCTAAGGCGGAAAAGATTTTTTAAATATGGATGTTGGAGTTTATTCATATTCTTTTCCTTCAATGCAAATCGTGTAGGTACTTACACTGAGTGTGAAACACGCTAATGGGAAACTGAACCTTGTCCATTTCCGGTTGCTCTTATGTCTCTTAATCAATTCAAGTATGTGTATAAAACAAAATAAAAGGAAATGGATTCTAGTAGGGTTAATTTTTACATTCCGTGGGTTCACGTTACCGGTTACTGCGAAGCCGGCATGAGGTTTGCGTAGAATATTTCCTTGGCATTATTTCCTTCCGCATGGCGGTCACTTCTGAAGCCCAGATGAGAGTGCAGAAGGATTATTATGAAGATGATAACGCCCCTGCAAATATCTTATTAGGCAGCCAGGGTTTTCTTGACCCACCTTATTTCGATGGGTGAAAATCGAGCAAGTCGAGGCAACGATGGTCGCACCATAATCATGATCATGTCGAGTGCTGTTCAGCAAATGGCATGACACGTGAGACGCGATGAGAATGCGTGTCAGTCGTCAGAACAGGGATTTCTCGATTTGCGTTCAATGTCTACATAGTGGACGACGACGATATGATAACGCCGGGCACAAACGTATCAAATGCGGCGCCCGTTCTCTATGAAGTACAACCTGCATGATTATCGTGATTGCCGAGCACAAAACAGCAACAGTCGTATTTCCCTGAATCAAAACAGACAGATATATAGATAGATATATAGATATATATATAGATAGATAGATAGATAGATAGATACATACATACATACATACATACATACATACATACATACATACATAGATTAATAGTAAGTAGATAGCAGCAGCTAAGGGGAGAGAAGGGAGGTGGTGGCATCCTTCGCGCACGCATGTGTGCACGTCTGGTGATCCTACTCTTCTCCCAACTTTTTCCCACGTTTTCCTGATTGCTACGAGGGATGGCGTGAGTGGCGTCCTCATCCGCAGGCTGTTGCAATCAATGAGAGCAAGTCACGTGATCTGAAGGAGAGAATGCTCGAGAGCCCAATTAATCAGCTGCACAGGCTTTTCCCCCCGCAGTGTCATTTCTACTTCGCCCGCTCGCTCGGCCGGGAAGTGACGCGAACTTCAAAAACCTCCGTCTGCGTTTTGCAAAGCGCACTTTCACTTCGACCGCTATCTCGGAATCACTGCCGGCTTCGTCTGCTGATTAGATGTCAGTGTCACTTGCAGTCGCGTGATTGACATTCTTCCCTGGAGTTTTCAGCCTCATTTTTGTTGTCTCGTCTGTGACTAATTCATCACCGATAGATGTAAAGAACACATGACAGACATCTCTCCGTGTTGCATTGACAAATTTCCTCTTGACGGAAGAACGGTTCATTTCGTGCGAGTGCTGTAGACAGAGAATCGTCGTCGCCATCATGATCGCTTGTGCCGTGTCATCGTCTGCCTCGGCGCTGCTGGCGCCGAATTTCAGCCAGAGCCTGGACTGCGTCCAGGGGACGAACGGAGCCATAGTGATCGATGCGGGGGAGGGCCCAATGTCCGCCCCGGAGACGAGATCGTTGCCGTTGTCGCTGCACGGATACAACGTCAAGCGGCTGAGACGCTGTATATCTAGCGACCGATGCGTGTACCTCGGCAGCCAGCAAAAGGTTTCCCCGACTTTGTTTGCTCGCGCACGTGTGTGTTTCTCACCTCATGCTTAAGGCCCGGTCCCACTGGCGTTTAGAAATTCCAAGATTTGTGTATGAATTGCGCACAAAATTGGTTTATATTCGACTAAACATCCGCAACCAAAGTTTTGTGCAGCTCAAAAATCCTGACAGCGGAAAAAAAGACCGTGCCCCTGCGGATAATTGCGGACGTATGTGGATGTCGGCCGACTCATGCAAGCATGTTTCACGGATATTCGGGATGTTTAGCGAATATAAATCAATTTTGTGCGCAATTCATACGCAAATCTTCCTAAACGCCAGCAGGACCGGGCCTTTTGTTTGTGAATGTGTTTGATTAGTAAACTCGTTGTGCTCTGATGCCGTGTCTGTTGTGCACATTGTTGTTTTACTCGACAAATCAATCGAAGGAACAACGTTTTCAGTTATAAACTGGCGATGCTGCCATCATCAACCAGCTGAATAAAAAGTAGGGAACGACATGATACAAGTCCAACAAAGTTTTGCACCCTTTCCGAGGCAACTGACAATCTAGTTTGTCTAATTTTTCTCCAAGCACGTACACTCTATAGATTTATAGACCTAGATGATAAAACTGTATTAATCAACTTATCAACTCGTAACTTTGTTTAGTTGTCTTGACAGCCAATTAGTCTCTTGATATGTTGGCGTTGCGAGAAAACTGTGGATTCTATAGCTCAGTTTTGTTTCGTCTGGTTATGCCATGTTCACATATTGTGTGAGAACGTTCAGTGCGCACATGGTATGAGTCCGAATGTTTTCTGGCAACTCACCAATTGTCAAGAGTCGTTATCATAATCATTATCACTCTTGTTCGAGATGCGTTGATCCTTGTAGGCCCTCAACCTATACCGCAGGGTCACGTTGAAGTCGTGATAAGGCGGGTTATAGACAATTCTCGCCAAGAAAGCGGTCGTGGTACACTCGCGTGTCATGATACATACACACTCGCGATATTGCTTGCTTGGAAACTTCACTGCCTGAAAACTTCATTGTCAAACGTATTAGAATCCCCGCTCATCATCAGTCATTACTTGGACATGACATGCTAGCTAGGGATCATTAGACGACACGGTCGGGCCTCTGGAAAGGACGTAGAGGAGCTTCACCCTCCTTTTGTTTATTCTATTTTATTTCTTTTTAACCATCGACAACCGTATACATGCAGGTTAAACGGTCAAGGTGTCTTGCAGTCGTAATCAATTAGTTTCCTACGAAGTTGTTGGGGATTCTCCCACAGGGCTTCATCAGTGAGTATGTTTCGCCGCGGCGGTACTCAGATTGTCTCATCATCAGATAATTACGTAATTCCGAAGCACCCCGTATAATTCGTCATCGGGTTCGACAAGCCAATAAGCTCGTACAATCATTACATGCTCCAACGATTATTTAGTGTTGAAGTGTTTCATGTTAGTTTCGAGGAACCGAGCGGCGGAAACATGTAGCAGAATAATCGATACATTCTCTAGGGAATTAAAGGTTTATTTTGGAGAGTCGATTCGTATGCGGCAGAACACGTGCGCGTTGGTATGATTTCATGTGTAAGTTTGCAGAGAAAACGCTTACTAAATAGTATTTCAACAAAATGCCCAAACATGGTACTGCTCTCTAACAAATACATACTTTCCGTAAATGTATATATGTATTTTTTTAAAGTATGACATACCGTGTATTGCACGAAATTACAATAGTAACATCATATCAATTATTAACGGCTGAAATGGGAGGAAAACGTACAGTTTATGCGTCAGTATTACTGGTTGTTGTTCTTGTTTTTGTTGTCTTTTGGGGACATGTTTTGGTTTAATTGCAACAGTCAGGTAGGCAAAAACTGTGTTTTATGTTGCAACTTGACATTTTCGTCATCAGAATATAAATACAACAATTTTTTTATTCATATATCAACAACCTAAGATATCACCCAATCGCAAATGAAATGAATGATGTCATGAAGAGGATTGAAAGGATTAAATCTCTGGTTCCTTAATGTATCTATTTACATTTTCTCGTATCAATTGTTAATATTTTGTTCGTCTTCCCCCTTCCCATCTCAGCACTCATCACACCCTTAGAAAATAAGCAAGTACACTTTGAGTCATTAGGCGTTGTAGAGAACAATTTATCTTCCGCTGTTTTCATTAAGTTACACATGCAGCAGACCTAATCCCTCATGTTTAAACACAAACATGTACCCCCACATCAATTGGTCTTTGACCACTCATTAGCAACTTAATGCAGTCAAAGTGAATTCTACGTATCGACCATTACTCAGTTCTGAAGGAAACTATGTCGTCATTATGTATTCCGAGAGGAAATGAACATCAATCGATCTTCCGCACAGGATTCTAATTTAGAAGAATGTTTACAACATACCCGCCACGTGTGTTGTTATTTTGCTATTTATACCATCTCTCTCTTCCGCCCTCTCTCCCTCTCTTTCTCTCTCTCTCCTTCCTCCTTCTGCCCGCTTCTCTCCCTTCTTTCCATCCTTCTCTATCTGTCAGTCTATCCATCTGTCTATCTATCTATCTATCTGTCTACCAATTTACCAATTTATCAATATTTCTCATTTCTCATCCTCCAGGTCAGTTCAACGAATAGTGACGTGGAGGAGGACACTCCCATGCGACCGCTCAGCTCCCGCATCAGGCTGCGGCGAGGCGCCGTCATCTCGCAGGTCGCAGCTGCCGCCAACGAGGTGGTTGCCGACGAAGATACATCGTGCAAGTAAGCCTCTATATATCCGACCAAGGATCCCTTAAAAACCCGCTAGCATGGTGATACTATCGAGTGTGAAGGCTGGCCCGGATCGTATGTATTCGCGAATCCCCGAAACAAATTGTGTACAGCTTTATTACTGATCTTTATATAAGTACACACACAGAGCCGAAGAATCACGAATGGAGCCGACCGTTTCCCGATTAGCGTACGCTCCAACATAGTGTATAGAAGAGTGTATGATATTCGCTGTAACGTGGCTGACGGGGACTATTCGTGGTTTTCGAATGTCCCGCAGTGAGCAGCGAATGAAGGTCGATTCAATCGGATCACCCATGTTCCCCCATGCTACCGGGTTTGTAACTCTATCATAAGAATTGCTATTAGACCTAAATTTGATAAAGTGGATAGGCATGATTGGAGTAACTTGTTGTCACCGTGCCTAAATGCACACCGGCACGAAGTTAGGACTGACTGCTACAACGATAAACATCGTCGCCGTTTGAAAATATAGCGTAGTTTTAAGATAACAAATAAATTTTGAATGTATCGATCAGAAATCAAAATAAATCAAACTTTTGGATTCATGTGAAATGATTCTCACCCACATGGTCATTTTCTTCCTTTTTCTGTTCCTTTTCCTCGCAATTCATGCAAACCTTTGCCTTCTCGAGCAGAGTCCGTCTCACCAATAAGATTATTAACCTCATTATCTTCTCTTCTTTTTTTTTCAAATATTACTTACTTTTCACCGAAGTGATCAGACCGATTCACCACCACGTGCTTCCGGAACGTCATCCACACTGGGACTGAATCCACCTCAGATGGACCTTCTCTTGCCCCCGGGCCTACCCGGCTCTGGTGCCTCGCATGAACACCGGGCCAGCATCATGAGCGAAGCCAGCACCACGCTAGCATGTACGTTTATCTATCATAATCTACTGTTTTGTGTGTGTGTGTGCGTGTAACGAGAATTGATGTGTGTGTGTGTGGGGGGGGGGGGGACTATGATATCTAATGAGATGCTTTTGGCTTGTAGACCCACAACAGAATCACTAAGAGCGAGATAAGAGGTAGAAAGTGTGAGAGAGGGAGAAAAGAAATAATTGAAGAAGAAGAAGAAGAAGAAGAAGAAGAGGAAGGAGAAGAAGAAGAAGAAGAAGAAGAAGAAGAAGAAGAAGAAGAAAAGAAAAAAGAAGAAGGAGGAGGAGGAGGAGGAGGAAGAGGTGACGCTTGTATGTCTGAAGTTTTGCAGAAGATTTTTATTCATGCTTTTGTCATATAACTCGTGAGATACAGCTGCGCACGAGGTGCTCCGGACGTAGTACATTTTATTCTTCTCTTCTATGTTTTTCGATGTTTTGGGGAGACAGATACACTCACTAGATAGCAATGATTATCTTTAGCCATCGTTGGCTCCGAAAATAACACACTTCCGTTTGTTTCACTTGCTCTTTCAGCTGTTGCGGCTGTTCATTTGCAAGGTGAGTGTCCTATATACACAGTAATGCTCATCAATGATATCGTGTCAACCTACTGCTTAAAGGGGAAATCCAGTCCAAATATAAGTTAGTCGGACAAGAAAGAGTAATATATTACGAGTTCAACAGTAAAATTTTGATCGAAATCGGGTGAAAGATAAGGAAGTTATGACATTTTGAAGTTTCACTAATTTTTCAGGAAACAGTTCTTGAACCGTCGATGAAAATATGCAAATAGCAAAGTGAGCATGTCATACCCTCACAACTTGCCATATAGTTTGTACATACAATTTTGAAATTTTCAGTTATTCATTCAAACTCAATTATGCCCTAGGCTTTAATCCTGGTATATCCAACCAATCACTATTCTGAAGTTATGCAACAAAGAATAACATCATTTTTCAGACTTCAATGACAGAAACATTGAATTTTCGTCATTTTTTCGTACAGGATCAATGGAAAATTGTGAGGTTGTTACATGGTTAGCTCACTCATTTGCATATTCATATCCACTGTACAAGAACTGTTTTGCAGAAATGAGCAAAACTTCAAAACGTCATAACTTCCTAAAGTTCCATCCGATTTCAGTCAAATTTTTTACCGTTGACCTCGCAAGATTTTACTCTTTTTTTTATCAGACTAACTTATATTTGGACTGGACTTCCCCTTTAAGGGAATCAGGTGTAGCCTGTGTCTACGCAATGGTGCCGTTACCGCACCTCTATGGAGCCAAAGGGGGTTAAAGCCAATATGTTCATATCTGTATCTGATGTGTCGATGCCAGTCCTTTGGTGGGGCTTGGATTTGGGATGCGGTTGCTCGGTGAATTCCTGAATGTAGGCAAGGGCATCCCTTGGTGAAATACCGAAGCCGCATTTCTGCAAGCACAACTTAAACGACTGCACTGCAATTGGCCCCAGTTTTCTTCTAGGGTCTCAGTTTATCGGCATTTATCATCATCATTGCTTTGTGGGGCAAAATAATAACGACGACAACAACAACAACAATTATAAGCTTAGAGCTTGGATTGGGATGCGGTTGCTAGGGGAATTCGTGAAGGTAGGCCAGGGCATCCCTTGGTGAAATACGGAAGCCGCATTTCTGCAAGCACAACTTATACGACTGCACTGTACTTCGCCCCAGTTTTCTTCTAGGGCCTCAGTTTATCAACATTTATTATCATCATTACTTTGTTGGGTAAAACAAACAAAAACAACAACAACAACGATTGTAAGCTCTAGAGTTTGGATTGGGATGCGGTTGCTAGGGGAATTCGTGAAGGTAGGCCAGGGCATCCCTTGATGAAAAACCGAAGCCTTATTTCTGCCAGCACAACGTAAACGACTGCACTGTACTTCGCCCCAGTTTTCCTCTAGGGCCTCAGTTTATCGTCATTTATTATCATCATTACTTTGTTGGGTAAAACGACAACAAAAACAACAACAACAACAACAACAATTGTAAGCTCTAGAGCTTGGATTGGGATGCGGTTGCTAGGGGAATTCGTGAATGTAGGCAAGGGCATCCCTTGGTGAAATACGGAAGCCGCATTTCTGCAAGCACAACTTATACGACTGCACTGTACTTCGCCCCAGTTTTCTTCTAGGGCCTCAGTTTATCAACATTTATTATCATCATTACTTTGTTGGGTAAAACAAACAAAAACAACAACAACAACGATTGTAAGCTCTAGAGTTTGGATTGGGATGCGGTTGCTAGGGGAATTCGTGAAGGTAGGCCAGGGCATCCCTTGATGAAAAACCGAAGCCTTATTTCTGCCAGCACAACGTAAACGACTGCACTGTACTTCGCCCCAGTTTTCCTCTAGGGCCTCAGTTTATCGTCATTTATTATCATCATTACTTTGTTGGGTAAAACGACAACAAAAACAACAACAACAACAACAACAACAATTGTAAGCTCTAGAGCTTGGATTGGGATGCGGTTGCTAGGGGAATTCGTGAAGGTAGGCCAGGGCATCCCTTGATGAAAAACCGAAGCCTTATTTCTGCCAGCACAACGTAAACGACTGCAGTGTACTTGGCCCCAGTTGTCTTCTTGGGTCACAGTGTATGGTGTCGATCCGTGAATAAGATATCAAAGAGCTTTCACTGACGTCCAAACGGATGAACCAATCTTACTCCTGAAAATCAAGTCTACGCTCTTCGAGATAATTACACCTGCAAATGGTTTTAATCTCTGAGACCCAATGAAAAGTCTCTTTTTTGGAAAAAATAAAGAATGAGCCATTGAATTAAAAAAAACAACAACACGCAAATCGAAAGATAACACCTACTGTGTTACACTCGTTTCGTTGCAAAGTATCTTGAAAATTGCCTTGTGGGGCGGAAAAAAAATTCTAAAAGTGTTCTAAACTGATTATCATTGTATCAAAAACCGCTCTTGACTTCATGTGCCGCCAAAGTCCAAAAACGCGGCAAATCTGAAGAGATCTTCAGTGATTACATTCTGTTCTTGTAATTGTAATTGTTAGTGTTGTTGTTGTTGCTGTTGTTGTTGTTGTGTAGAAGTAGTAGTAGTAGTAGTTGTTGTTGTTGTTGTTGTCGTTGTTGCTGCTGCTACTCCTACTGCACATTTATCAGTTGCAAATTATCGCTGGGGATGTAACGATTTAGGCCTATATCGATATAAGCCCATATCCCGATAAACGAGTGAATTTATTTTATCCTGTTGAAACTGAACATTAATATCTCTGTGATTACAACTGTGTCGCCATATTGTTTCGTCTCACGTGATTAACGGAAATGATAAAAAGAAATACACGTTGTCCTCTGCAGATTTCATCGAGCAGAGTGCACAAGGCTTCGAAAGTCCTGGCCTCGTTAGCGACGAAGGACAAGGTAAGGCCTACAATATTTCATTGTAAAGGTTTAGAGTGCTAATGAGTGAGTGAGTGTGTGTGTGTGTGTGTGTGTGTGTGTGTGTGTGTGTGTGTGTGAGTAATTGGAGGGGCAATTTCCAAGAAATGCCACTCATCACAATGGTTATGATGATTGCGATGGTCGCAAAGGTCTTCATCGAATTCCTTTCCACGAATTATCCATCACGTGCCTGTGTTTGCCTGATGAGTCATTTTGATGAACGGTTTGTGTCGGGGACTTCCTTCTTACATGGGGTTATGGAGACTTTTATGATGATCGAGTGTATCGGGGACTTCATGGAGACATTTACGATGATTAAGTGCAAACGTCTGAACACCACGGATTTTTCCCCTCAGAAGTAGTTCTTCTGTAACTGGATAAAAGTCCATTTTGTCTCAATCAGTTGCAAATTATTCTCTAAGATCGGCGTGCGACTCTCTCACAGCGTTCGATCTGAAGAAGCCTACAGATCCAGTAGGCGAAAGTCTCATCAAGAACAGGTAATTTGCAACTGATTGTGACAAAATGAACTTTTATCCAGTTGATATTCCAATCAGATGAATCTTTCAGCGGCCTTCTGTAACTGGTTGAGGAATGCTGATTACATTGATCTTCTGGATTGGTATTTCTTTGTTAATGCGTGCGATCATCTACAAGCTAAGGATTATACCTTACACTTATATGCTTTGCAGGTTGGAAATAAAATTAATGGTCAAAGAAAGGAAGTAAGGTTGTTTCCCGTTATCTCCTCTTGTTTGTCTTCGCTGTAAAGTCGGAAGTTTAAGTGTTGTACACTTCGTCTTCTGAAGGTGTTGTTAAATTTGTATTTACGTTTTGTATCTCTTTCTTTGCTTTCAGACAACAAGAAGACGATTGCGGCCATGTTCAAGAAGAAATTCGTGAGTCGAAATTATGTCTTTAGAATTCGTACCCCCCCCAAAAAAAAATATATATATACATATATATATATATATATATATATACATATATATATATATATATATATTTGCATTGATTCAAACAACGTCTCATATAGAGTAAGGATGAATGAGAGATGCCCGTAAGTTTCAAGGATTTGGCATATCTTTTGCATTGGAGGAGCGAGTGGGAATAAAGAATCTTCACAGCGTTCGGAATGTAAATGTGAATAAGAAGTTAGTAGTGTGTTATTCGCATCAGTGTGGGCTGCAGTAGAATGGATAGGGCTCAGTGGACCCTCGGTTCGAATCCTACCCCCGGTCCGTTCGTCCTCTACCATGCAGGATCTGCTATTTTGCGATATCCTGGTATTGATGTTCACCCTTAGGGAAGTATAAGAGCATTATTATACCTGGCAATAACTGTGGTAATAGTCCAAATGAAAAATTTTCAGGCCCTTATGGAGAAAAGAGCTTATGCTGATGAGATTGAAGGGAATGAAAGAAATATCATAATCACTTTTCATTATCTGTGAAACATCTCAAGGCGTGTATTATCCTTCTTTATAATGATATCAACCCTCTCTCTGTCTTTGTCTCCCAGGGAAAGCAAGAGAAGAGTGGTATGGAGGACATCACGGCTCTCTTCTCCAACTTCAAGATCCACGACCAAGATGAATTGGAGTTTGCAGAGTTCAAGGTTAGTTTGCAGCAAACCACAGCACGCACTTACTTAATCGAATCGTCCAAAGTAAACATTGCTACCATACCGCTCTCCTTCTACCTATACCTCCCCCCCCCCCACACACACACTCTCTCTCTCACACACACACTTACACACTTACTCATGATGAGAGATCATACCAAAGGACACAGGTAACATACTTACATTGTTTGTTTATGGTAATGATGTGACTCTTTGTAGAGGTACACTATGAAGAATTTAATCCTGCTATGCCAGTCTTTGGGGGGAAAATGTAAAGAATTAAAAGATGCTATATTTTGGCAGTGAAAAAAAAAATCAGAATATGATTTGGAAGACTATGTATATATGTCACTTTCACTCACTACGATAATGTTGGTTTCATCAAGAGACAAACGCTATTGATGCACATGCAAAATGTTGCTCACCAGGTTGTAATCAGCGTTGTGGCGATGGCATCGCTGTTCTGGAAGAGAGATTTCAAATATCTAACCATCTTTTTTATTCCCCCTTTGCTTTGCTTTCTCCGACAGGACAAACACTGGAAGGACTTCGTCGAGTCGAAGACGGAGCAGTCCGCCCAGCCCAACGGCCTGTCCCTGGCGAAGGAGGAGACCAAGCGGCGGGACAAAGTGTGGGAACTCTTTAGGAGTGAATGCGTCTTCATGGTGGACCACATCCTGGTGCTAAAAGAAGTAGGTTATTACTTGAAAACTCGTTTTTCTTCTTCGTTTACGATGTTTGATTTTGGTATGTCTTGTATAGGCCTACTGTAAGTCAGATTCCATCTTTGATAATGATAACAGCAACAACAACAACAACAACAACAACAACAACAACAACAACAACAACAACAACAACAATAATGATAATAATGATAATTATGATAATAATGATGATGATAATAATGATAATAATAATAATAATGATAATAATAATAATAATAATAACAATAATAATTGTAATGATGATAATAATAACAATAATAAAAATGAAAAATTAAAGTTAAGTTGCCTGGCTCAGACTGGAAAAGTCAATCGTGGTGTCGAAGTACCGCTGATGAAACGTTTTCGCCTGGCGTTTCAATTTCAATTCAGTTCAAAGGAAACTTTACGTCCAATAGCACATTATGATTGTTGTCAGTACAAGTTCAAGGAAAACAAAAACGTACAATTTATTACAACAATATTATATATACATATAGCTATGAAAATATTATTGTTCAAAATAATTGTGTTATTGGAAAAGAGAGGCCCGTGTGGAAGACAAGCTTGTAGAAATAATGTTGGGCCACATGCGTTTGAAAATACTCTGTATCAGAAAGTGAGCTTGAATGAAAGGGAAGTGTCTAGTTAATAGTGCGTGATTTAAGACAGTATGGAAGATGCATTCTCATGAGACACAGAAGCGGGACAGGCTCTCTTCATGTGGCTTGGCTAATCAGATAGGGGAAAAAAACGATTAGACACAGGGGCCATGCATGCTCACTGAGGGAAGACATGAATAAGGTGAAAGTTTTTTTCACGCATTGTTGCAGAGATGAATTCAATCTGGATTCAATTTGATCCTACTTATCACACGATTTTCTTGATTCAACTGACTATTAATGATGATGATGACGATGAAAGCTTTAATGTGACACCTCCTTCCCCCCCCCCCCCCTCTCTCTCTCTCTGTGCAGATATTCCAGGAGCGTCTACGTTGGCTACAATGTGAGGGCCACCTCATGCATATCGAAGTGGTGAAGCTCTTTGCCAATGTAGATGAATTATGCACAGTAAGTAAATCTAGTCAGTACAATCATCATATTGAGACCATAATGCCTTAAATCCACGCGCTTCACTTTATAGACAAACAAAATAGTAACACTATCATCGCACGCACTCTCTATAAACATACCGTCGCCCTCGCCTAAGTTGATTCCGCACAGGTCGAAAATTGGAAAAGTCAACTACAACAAAAACAAGTTGTGAACATATATTTTGGAAATGTTATTGTATAAGTCGAAATTCACGTAAGTCGAAGGGTTGTTTATTTTTTCCAGGTCCCTCTCAATTCGACTTGGTGAGGTTGACTGTATAATGCATTATGTATCAAGAAATTGATAATAACACGTGACACTTTAATTGTACCTCGCAACGGCTGCTTTTCGTTATACAGCTCTATGGTTGTATAAGATCCAGACTCTATAGCCTATACTGTATGTAGGGTCTTGTTTTCTGAATGCATGTATCTTATGTTCAAACCGGAACCGGAAAGCAGTTGAAATTATAATTTGTACCGTGTCTTTGACTCTTTGCAGGTGAGCGCTCATTTCTGCCGCGACCTGATCAAGAACTTTTCGAGCAGAGTGACGCGAACAGAGTTCGGTCACACCGAAGCGCTTGTGGTGGCATTTGCAAACGTGAGTTTTCTTTATTTATGTGATATACTTTCGGATGAATCTTTGCATCCTTATCGGTAAACTTCTTCACAGTTATTGAACATCACCGTCATTTTGGTGAATCTGTGGTGTTGCAGTCGATCTCTGAGTTATGCGCGCTATCATGCATTCGTAATATGCTTGTAATTACGACACTTCTTCTTAATGTCGGTGACGATGAAGAATGTCTGAACAGGATGGAACACAAAATGTGATAATGTGGAATCTAACATTCAAAATTCAACATGACACGGAAGAAGCTTTGATGTGCTTTGCCAAAGTGACGAATGTCTATCCAATAATACGTTTCGTAATTTACCCATGTCCATTAAAGATGGCGTGTACTCACCCTGTAATCAGCCAAGGAAAGAGATTCTGAAAGCCAGCAATTACAGCGAGTTAATTGCAGGAGAAGCCATAGCGGAGGCGTACTATTTCTAGGTCAGAGTTTTTTACTCTCGTCTTTTTTTAATCCTGTTTGTTTGTTTTTGCTTGTTTGTTTGTTTCATGTCGCCGACCGTGAATCTCCAGTTTGCCAGTCAGATCTGCCCCGCCTACTCCCGTTACTGCATGAATTACTCCGGGGCGCTGCAATACCTCGAGACTCTGAAGAAACAGGAAGACTTCGTAGAATTCTGCAAGGTGAGAGAAAAAAGAAAGAAAGAAAGAAAATGATGATTCACTAATGAAAGCAACAAGATTTATTGCTTTGATTACCATGGAGGTATAGACAAAAGAATGGTATTTTCTATTGCAACTAATTGACAATTTCATTAATTTGAAAATGGTACTTTGAGGTAAAATTAGGTCTGGAGGCAACGTGCGAAACGCCAATGCATTTTCATTGTGTCGTTATCGCTCCATGTATGGAGTGGTGTTGCTTCATTTTGCTTAAAAAAACAACAAGCGCTGCTTTCAATTAAGATAACGTAAATTCACCAGTGTTCAGTTTAATCAAGGAGATACTTGGCGAGCTACCTCCTTGGTTTAATGGAGTAAAATAGAGAGAAAAAAAAAAGATGTGCAACTCCTTTAATTGTTTCGATTTCATCGGATCGGCATTATGCTTGTTCTCTTTTCTTAAAAAAAGAGGAAAATAGCAACTAATAAGTTCAGGTAGTCATGTGTTGAGATAAAGAGAAGCCAACTACATGTACTCATAGAAATATTAGGACCCTTGATTCATAAAAACTCATCATTAAATCAGTTCTTGTGGGGATTCTTTTTTTTTTTTTGTCATATAGCTGTGCGAGCAGAGTTCTCGCTGCAAGCGGCTACAACTCACCGACTTTCTCATCACGCCGATCCAACGCATCACCAAGTACACCCTGCTCTTGCGGGACATTCGGGACTGCACGCGGGACATGAACGAGCGGAATTCCCTGAACGCCACGCTGCAGGCCGTTGAGGGCGCAATAGGTATGAATTTTACAGGATTGATGAATGATAGTCCAGTGACCGTATAATATCATGTGAAGTAGTAGCAGTGAATCAAAAGGAAAAGACACGCCCTCCAGAAAAGCAAAGCAAAACAAAACAAACAAAACAAAACAAACATAAAAAGCAAAAACAAAACAACATGAAAGAAATAGTAAATTATATATATATCAATATATACATTCACATCACAATTGTCATTGTTCGTATTATGATTCAGTGCATGAACTATTTTTTTTTTAATGTGTGTGTGTGTCTTATTTTCGTAGATACTAAATTTCTGCGCCGCATAAACAAAGTCTCTCTTTCTGTTCAATTCAAACTACTCATTATCCTCGCTTGGATGATGTGAAAAAGGAAAATAGTCCACTGCAGCTTCCTTAAGTGTAGTCTGTTGTTGGATGCCCTTTATAATATGGCTTCAAGCCGGGGCTTCAAGCTATTCTGGGTAATTGATGTCCATCTTTGTCAAAAAACATGATAAATATTCTGACTTTGATACCATATCTTTGAACTTTTAAGAAATGGACAGATTGAGGAAGCTTGTTATGTGTTGCAACTACCTCTTTATCATTAATAAAATAATATGTAATCCATAGTAATGATCATTCCCCCCCCCCCCCTCCCTTTTGCGGTCACGCGTAACTCGCCAGGTGATCTGGAAGGCAAAGTGAAGTGGCTGTCTAACTTTGAACGGCTGAGGGAGCTACAGCAAATGGTCAGCTGGCCGCCAATGGAGGACCTGGACTCCAAGATGGTGGTCCCAGATGTAGGTTTTTTTGTTTTAATGTTTCCTTTCTTATTTTTGTTTCTATTTTGATTTGGTATAGTAGGGTTAACAGTATTAATTGTGTGTAGCTATGGAAGTCGTTAGCAACAGTCGTATTAAGCATAATGTATATTTCTGTATTATCGATTTCTTAAGATCATACATCTGATTATATATTCTGAAAAATGTATTTTTTTGTCCCGTGTGAGATAGTTAGGGAATAGAAATAAACAGTGCTAATTATGCATATTCTGAGTCCCCAGTTTATTAGTTTTAAACAGTATCTCGTAGATCCAACAGTTACCTGTGATCAAAACAAAATGATGATGATAATGATCTACGCCGTGATCACGTGCGACCCTCACCACGATGACATTGTCCATGTATATGGTTTTATCAATATTATACTTGATACGTTTCCTCTTCACAGTTTCTGAAATCGACCGTCACGAAAAAATCCAAGGACAACTTGCTTGTGAGCACAAAAAGGACGCTTGTCCACGAAGGGCCTCTCCAGATTTTCGGTGAGTTCATGAACATCTTGTGGTGATGTTCAAACAAAATTAAAGTTCTTATTCGATGCAATGACATGGTATAGTTTCTTTGAATCTGCTGTCTCGGTCAACAAGCATGGTCAATCTATGTTATGATAAGAGCTCTATAATTTTTCTATTAGGGATATTCGTGTTCACATTGTTCATCACGAGTTCCTAACCACTATGTGCGTAACAGAAAAATGTTCACCAGCTCATGTACTCTAATAGGTATATACGATTTGAAAGCAACTGATAAAGCCATTGCCTATACTGAGACCTGATGTAGGCCTCAGCACCGAGGTGTTGATTAACGAGGACATCTTGTTTTCTGCGGCTTTGTTTGGCAGAGAACGGAAAGCTGGTCGACGTGTACGTGTTCCTCTTCGACGACATGCTGCTGATAACCCGTAGGCGGCGCTCTAACGCCAAGAAGCGTTCCCTCCCCGACAGCCCCGTGACGCACAGCGGCCACCAGCCTTCCGTGCCTCGCCTGAAGGACGGCGCGGCGTTCGTCGTTTACAAGCCTCCCGTGCCCCTCGACCGCCTAGAGCAAATCGACATCGACGGCAAACAAGCCTCCGGTGAGATTTTACCTCATGAACGACATATCGAATGAGACGTGAACGGAAATGCATACACCTAATACCAGCAGTTTTCAGTTGCAAAATGGTGGACTTTTTGTCCATCTCAACTATGATCACTCTGTGCCCACTTGCACAAGAAAGTTGTTGTTTATTGCACACGCCGTTTATAAAATGTGACTTTCCACATGCTTGATTCCATTGAGTGACATCTAAATTGCTTTTGATATCCTGACCTGACATTTTTTTCAACTCATGTTACGTGGGAATGAGGGGATTTTCCGGGGTTCCGGGTAGAGGGACGTGTCTGTAAAGAAAAAGAGAGAGAAAAAAATCACTGCCACCAGAATTGACGGGGGTATAGACAAAACAAAGTAATAAATTATAAAGAATGAAGAGAATTGATAAGGAAAAAGTTTTTAAGTCAATGTCCTCTGTGATCTTTGCCCCGCAGCTAATGGCTTGAAGAACTGCCTAGTGCTCTTACAGATCAGCAGGTACGGCCAAGTAACCGGTGTCTACACGTTTACCAGCACCACAGAAGCGGTGAAGGTGAGTGTCCCAGTAAAGCGACGTATACTCGTGCGTTGGGAGAATGGCATACCAATATCATTGTGGTATTACGCGCACCTCGTGCAATAAACACTTAACTTATACCAGTATACTATCTCGAACCTTTGCGAGATGTTATAGAGTCTCATGCGACGCAACGGCAAGGAACTGTGCATTCCAACATAATCCATCTTCAGTTCTTGAGTTGTCTTATATTCATGTAGGGGCCTATATTAATTTTCCAAAGGAATATTACTGCTTACATGAACATTTCTATTGTCAGTCAAAAAAGAAATAACTTGATTTCTCATTTCTTAGAGGAATGATGTGTAAATAAAAATGATATCTAGATGGAAAATAGTAAATACATATGCATAAACACTGCGAGATTAAATACAAATTAAGGAATAGGTGAATGAATTGATTTATTGCATTCCTTTCCCCCTGATTCTTTTGGTTTTTATCAAGTCTCGATAGATTCCGCGTGACGCGAGATTAAGAGTAATTTTTTCGAAGCACGATTTGATCACGACGCGCACTTACTTCCTTTTTGCTCTGCAGCAAACCTGGCTGGCCCATCTCCGCGACTCGAGGGGGAAGTGGATCCAGGCGCTCCGAGAGGACCAGGCTGCCCAGAGGAGCAAGGAGGACAGGAAGAAAGACGAGCGGAAGAAGACGCTCTGAAGAGCCTCTGACTGGTCCTAGCACCGGTTGATTCCCTTTTGATGCAGCAGGTGGCAGATTAAACAATTTTCGTTTAATCGAAGCCGCTGTAAGTGCTGGCTGCTTTTGTTTTCCTCGGGAGGTTCTGTTCTCCGTGGAAGTCGTTCCAGGCATGACGTACCACCACCATCTTGAGAGGAGACGCGATGTGATAGTGATGAGATGTGTGGTGACAGTTGCTTGTTTTGTGGCGCCAAGACTACGAGTTTGATTCTGCGCCGTGGGTCGTTGAACTGTTTGCTTGCTTTGAGTGCTAATGTGGCACAGAAAACCACATAGCATTGTACAAACCATCGAAAGTCCCTGGCACAAAGGGTTAAGAGAGTTGGAAAGAGTCTAATTGAGTATTGATTACCACCAACGCTGTGCACTCGTTATAACAATATTCTATGTAGAATATCTGACCTGCTCACGTACCGATCAGAAGGCGTTGTCGGACGTTAACATTTTATCATCTACATTTTACAACTCTCCACAGTCATGCTGTCGAAAAGAATTCAGAAATTGACCGATATACAATGGTCTACCAAATTCTTGTTCTCCTCAGAGCTTTGAAAAGAAGAAAAAAAGGAGTGGTGGAATGTGCCTTTCGTGTACGATACAAGGAAAAAAAAAGAGGGCTCTTTGTCTTTCCGTCATGCTCTGACTGTGGTGTGAAGGAAAATAAAATCATTATTGCCCCCATGACAAACGAAATGTCATGCACTGTACTTACAGAGTGACTACCCGCACGGGACTATAGACAACATTCGCAGTTAGTTCCGAGCAGCCATTGATGGCAATGTGCCTCTGAGATATCGAACATTCTACTCTTCGCATAATGTAGATTACTGGGATTTAGATATTGAAACCAATTAAGATTTACATCATTTGGTGTTATCTACGAAGCTTCAAAATTATGTTGAACTATACTCATCAGTATTGAAGGTAAAGTGTTGTGGTTTACAGTATTGTTGAACTAGGCGAGCAGCAAATATCCCTCTAAAAGGCGTCAAGTCGCCTTGCGCATGAGTCGAGCGAAGGCGGAATATCACGTGATTTATTGAGTGGTATAGTGCTTGTCTACCCAATTGAAAGCGTTTCTCGTATACAGAACGCGAAACACGTTGAATCTGAAGTGCGTAATTGCATGCAAGAACGTGAGTAAATGTACGAATATTGGGAATGGCCTGATCCTGTAAAACGCAATGAACATGGCTAGAACAATACTAAAGAAGAAAACTAGCATGTAAAATAGGTCATGCGGATGGCAGCAAGAGTAAAAGCAGGACTTTTACCAAGCGAGTGTACTCTGTAAGTGTAATTCTTGCGTCATAATGTACTCTTTTTCTACAATAACGCTGAGTCAATTACCTGCGTTAAAAAGAAGAAAAGATATTTGATGTACATAACTATTTATAAAGGAAGACGCCTTCACAGTTGTCGCTGGTCCGAAGATCTTCTCTTGAAGATAAACTTGTAAATGTAAAGCTGCGCTTTACATGCTTTATATTATATTTAATCAAGTGTAGTACTAACTTTAAAATAAGTGAGTAATCCTTGTTCATATTATGATATACATATATATTTCACAGTTTAAATCAATATCCAAATTTCCATCTATTGATCAGTGCATTGACACTTTAAAGAAAAGGAATGCCACTTTTATTAGGCCTACTTGTAGTATGTTGACAGTTGCAATTCCTAACATTCGAATGTTATTCGTTAAATGTCAGGTATAATCATGATAGCGATTACTATCATTAATTTTTTTTTTAGGAAACACAAACTAAAGTAGAACTCTGCTCATTCTGTATTGAGTTTACAGAAAAAAAACAATGACAAAAAGTTCAGAAAAGCGCTGAGAATCATCTTATGCCTATATAACAACGAAAACAGATTTGAGTACATTTGATATATGGGAATAGCAGAGAGTGCACTTTTGCACTATCGAGGAAATAAAAAAATCAGAATAGTACTTTATAACTTCCGGTAAATCCAAATAGGCAGTTTTTCTCTTTTAAGTTCTCGATCGTGTTATGTGACATTATATTGCATAGTATTATGGAAAAAGATCCAGATTATCCCAGTACGGTACTGAATTAATTCATGGGAATCTTCATCCTGGGACTCTTTAAGGCTTTAAAAGCTACATGTCAATGTTTTGTTTTGTTTTGTTTTGTTTCTTGAACAAACAAATACCGGTTGTCATCATCCATAAAGGCGACAAGGAGATACACGGTATCATGGTGAGTGTGCGAGCACGTAGTGTGTGAGCATGCATCAGTGGGCTATCATAATTTCCTTAAAGAGGTATAATTTATTCCCGCTTTGATATCCTTGGAACTGACATGTAATACATATTTCGAAATGTTTAGCCACACTGGAAACATGTTATCTTTCAAGCATTGGACATTGTTGGATATGTTTTTGTTGTTTTTTAACATCTCGTTTATCGTTGATATCATGGTTTACTTGGAATAACATTGTGTACATCGCTGTCTTTTCTTGGAAAAGCTGGCAAATCGTATGGACGATGGAGTACTATGGCAAAGCACCTTTTCCCTAATAGGAAATATTTATGGTTATAATATTATATTGATGAGCAGTGTTGCAATAAATGATACACAGTTGCCTCTAACGTTTCAAATGTGAGAATTGGTGTGATAATTTCCCATAGGACTATAGTGAAGGAGAATTTCCATTAACTTTGAATAAAACAACAACAAAATTATGATAACGGACTAACACATTGGGAAGATTGTGCTTTTGAAATAAGATTACACTTGGGAGCGAGAGAAGAGAGAAAGAGAAAGAAGGGCGAGATGGATGGGAGCAGGAGAAAAAGAAGGTGAAAAATGCGTGGTTATTTGTATGTGTGTGTGTGTTTGTGTGTGTGTGTGCGCGCGCGCGTGTGTGTGTTTTTGATAATGTGCAAGAAACGGGATTGAGATTGGCTGCGCTACGGTGTTCAGAGTGCATGATCGGGGCCCCATTTCATAAAAAGTTGATATGATAGCAACTCTTGCCGGAATGGCAATTGTCATGGTAACGACAAGAATTCAGCTTCCTGATTGGCTGTTGCTATTGGAAGTTGCCATTCCGGCACTAGAGTTGCTACCCTAACATCTTTTATGAAAGGGGGCCCAGGTTGATTAACACAATTCTTTGCGAAACTATATGCAACGCAAGTGCATGTTGACATGCTAATTGTGTTGATTCACGATACCCTCAACATCACTTATATAGTCAAATGAATAATATCTAAATATGTGTCACATTTTCTGCAATAATTTTTTACTATTTTCCTTCAGATTACCCGGAAACGCCCTCGAAAATCCTTCCAAACCAAGATTCTGTTAGTGACATTATGACATGTAGGATTAACAAAAGACATTGGAATACACTTCCCCTACCAACAAAAGACATTACAGGGAAATACGTAAGTTATGCTCAGTCGAGGGAAAGATGCATTCCAATGTCCTTTAGAAATCGTATTAGTACTTTACCAGTTATAGACAGATGATGTCACTAAAATAATCTTTGTGTAGACGTTACAAAGAGGCAATTAGAAATTACGATCCGTTCATAAACGGGATAATTTGAAGTATACTTTGAGGCTTCGAAAAACTTGTCACAATATGTCATTATGCTCGAAATAAGCATTGCAATATTTTATTGTATCATTATTCTCTCTGTCAGGCTGAGAGGGAAACTGATTAGAGGACAAGAGGGGAAGGAGAAAGGGTTACAGTTCGTTATTCCGAAGGTCCTTTAGTCCGAAGGTTCGTTATTCCGAAGGTTCTTTAGTCCGAAGGTTCGTTATTCCGAAGGTTCGTTAATTCGAAAATGTGATAAGGTTTGTTATTCCGAAGGTTCGTTAATCAGAAAATGAAACAAAGCTCGTTATTCCGAAGGTTCGTTACGAACCCTATTTCATTGTCGGATCAACGAACCTTCGGAATAACGAATCCTATTTCATTTTTGGATAAACGAGCCTTCGGAATAGCGAACCCTATTCAATTTTCGAATAAACGAACCTTCGGATTAACAAACCTTCGGAATAACGCCACAAAATAATGTTCGGATTAACGAGCCCTTTTTCATTTTCGGATTAACGAACCTCTATAGGTATGAGGAATTTGTGTGTTTTGGATTAAAGAACCTTCGGAATAACGAACCTTCGGAATAACGAACAGCACCCGGAGAAAGAAGGGGTATGCGTATATGACAATATTGAAGAAGAAACATTATTCAAAGGAAATAGGACGCCATGATGAGCAACGGAAGGAGAAGAACACAGGTAACTGCAAGAGGGGTGAAGACAGAGGTTTAGGAGAAGGAAGCCTAAACGGAGGAAGAAGATAAAATCAAAGAAGAGAGAGAGAGAGAAGAAATTTGGAAATGTGAAAATCATTACTAGCAGGTGAACATTATTGACACTCAAAATTTCACAACATAATATTAAAAAGGAAGTCCACCTCAAAAATGATAAACTCCAAGAGAAATAGAAAATGTTCCCAACAGAACGTTCAAAAAAAAAAACGGATAAGAAATATAGGAAGATAATTTATGACATATTGAAATCTCATACTTTTTTTTCGGAAAACATATCTTGACCAGTCCTTATGAATGTTCAATTTGAGTGAGTTGATGAGGTCATGCCCTCGCAATTTTTCATGTAGACTATGTGATACATGGAATTCTGAAATTTTTTATTTTTAGTTAATACAGATAAAAACATATTCCCGTAGCAGAATATATCAGAGGCAATATTTGTTCTTTTTTTATTTTCGATGGTTTTAAGGTAATTTGTAAATCTATGCAGCTGAAATATGAGATTTGTCATATCTGTTCATGAAATGGATAAGAAATTGTGAGAGCATGACATCATCAACTTACTCATTTGAATATTCATAGCGACTGGTCAAGAACCACGTTTGTGTTTTCCGAAAAAAATGAAATTTAAGAATGTCATAACTTTCTTATTTCTTATATTATTCTTTATTTCTTCATATCTTATTTCTTATTCTTATCTTTGATCACTTTTTGAGAGAAAACAATCCAAAAACAAAGAGGTCATAATAAAAGGTGGAATCCACTTTTTATTAGGACCAATTTGTTTTTCCTTATTTTGCATATTTCAGCCATTTCAAAACCGATTTTCATCAAATGAACTTTGAATTCATCTTAGAATCGTATCCTCTTTAATATTTCATAAGTGGTTTCTAATCATTTCCCAAAAACTAAATCTAAAACTAAATCCTCCATCTCAACTAAAACTATACCAGTCCTTTGAATAGTCGTTTCAGTCATGGAGCTACATTTATAGCTCAGTGTATGTCCTACGTGATTTTGGACTGGATAGGTCATATCGATCTTATGTAGATCGAGACTTAGTCTTATGCATCGATTCATTGACTACTACCGTACTTGTTGCACATAATTATTGAATAAGAATATTACAAGCAGATTTCCGCGGCTAGCTAGCAGCTCTGTCTTTGAAAGATCCGTATGTATGATAGAAGGAACTGGCCAGGATAAATGGCTCATTCAAGAAACAAACTCAGGTTGCCATTAGGGCCATAGTTATTTCGACCACTTTCGACAAATACGGATCAGTTTTATTCGGACGTTCAAAACATGACAGATGCGTTGTTGTGGGTCCAGGCAACTATACGCCCTCTTGAATCCAAGGTCTGTTTTCCTTTAACATGCACACACACATACACGTACACCCACACACACACACTCACACACAATCACATACACACAGATATGTATATATATATATATATATATATACATATATATACATATATATATATATACATATATATATATATATATATATATATATATATATATATATATACCGTACACTGCAGAAAGTCCGGTGTTAAATAGTGAACACCGAGCTGGTGTTAAATTTTCGGTGCTCATTTATGGTGTTAAATTAACACGTCCGGGTGTCATTTCCAAATTTTAAACTGTTTTTTTAAGAGTTTCTTAGTATGATAACTGCACTTCTTGTTGATTTTTAATTTAAACAAGACGATCAAGAATTTTACATTAAAATACTAGATTTTTGAAAAAATGTGAAAATAAATTTACACCACAGTAACACCAGCTGGTGTGGTCTCTTATTGAAGCTGGACGGATGTTAAACCATTGATATTAACACCAACAAATATCAAATCAACACCATGTGGTGTCATTTTTGAATTAACACCAGTACAGTGTCAAAATAACACCAGGTACAGTGTCAAATTAACACCACAAAGTGTCAGGAGCAAGCTAAGATCCTTCTAATAACATCTCACTTGTTAAACATAGAATAATCCTGATGTGAATCAAGGCGGATCCAGGAATTCCGTAAAGGGGGGGGGGGGGGCGCAACTAATATTTCTGGTGTCGGCCACTTCCGGGCTTCATTTCATTTTTTTTCTTTTTATTTCCTTTGCTTTTAACGATAAATAAAGGGGGGGGGGACGTGCGCCCCTTGCGCCCCCCTCTGGATCCGCCACTGTGAATGATCTTTGTAATCACAAAAATAGCAGGTCTAATTGCAAATATTTCAAATTGACAAAATTGGAGTTCACCCGTCTTGTGATCAAACCCTTCATGTACATTTTTTTTTGTTCTTTTGTTTAAGAATATTCAAACATCTTTATCGCTGATTTTAGAATTCTTAAATTGGCAGTATAGGGCTACTATTCTAACCACTTTTTTTTTCTTTCAAAAATTTACCCATAACATTTAACCATGCAGTTCAATGTAGTCTTTCTCAGATATCCTGTGTATGCAAAACATGCAGTAGTGAAATTCAAAGTTTTCAACTTAATGATGACAAAATAATTTCTGCAGCAAAATCTCCCAGGATTCTGATGGGTTAACAAGTTTATTAGCCATTTTATCAATAAATGGACTGACTTGCGCCAGTGAATTAGGAGTGAGGCATAAGCCCGCGCATTGTGTAGTGAAGTGATCGAATGAGCAACAAAAAGAAAATCGAAGTATTAGTGAAGATGAAAATAATGACGAGGATGGTGATGACAATTATGACAATAATAACAATAACAAAAACAACATCAATTTATCAATAAAAAAGCTATAAAAATACAGGAAACCAATTATAATTGCTCATGGCAGTTTTCATCAAAACAATAATGATGATCATAGCAATGAATATATAGGAAGAAAAGATTTTGATTACAATGATGGTCACAGTGGAGCCTGTGTCAGATTATACCAATGACAGTTGTGACCATGCGCTTTATACATTTGTCTTTTTTTTATTGCCTTTGAAAGGTGACTTTGGTGGTAAATGATATGCTCGTGTGTGGTGTGTTTATGCTTCTTTTCTTCCCTCATTAGTGTTTCTGTGTCCCCAACTTCCCTTCATAATTTCATTCTGTATAACATTTATCCTTTGATATGATACACTTTAGTATCAAAATGATTGGTTCGGATTAGGCCGAATATAGATTTCATTCAACTATAGGCCTCGTATGTTCCGAACTGGATGCATATTCTTCAAAATAAAAGGCGGGGTAACAGCAGATGAAATTATCCAAAACTGTAACACTGTTAAATAAAAACTTAAAAACAAACAAACAAACAAACAAACAAACAGACAAACAAACAAAAAAACTGTCTGATCACTCATAATTTGTCATTCTTTTTATACACTATAATTGTAATCTTCGGCCCTATAGTGGTCTGATTTCCTTTAGTGTCATCTGCGTGGATGACACGCGAAAATAATAACACGAAAAATGTAATCGCCATTGTTATTGCTATTGTCATCGCAAGTGGCGAAGTCAACTTGAAAGTCTGCTAAGAAGCGCAAAGTTTAGAATGATTGTAGTCGTCGATACCAAAGGTCAATTTTATACCTAACAAAACAAAATTTTTATAGTTTATTATATAAGAAGCAAAATGTTGAAGATATGGATTTACAAGAAATTTTAGAAGGTCAAGATATTCCAAGGTTAAACGAAACACTTAGATTGTCTTTAGAAGGCCCTTTGCAAATAGAAGAATTGGATCAAATGTTGAAAAATATGAAAAATAATAAGTCACCTGGAATGGATGGATTTACTGTAGAATTTTTTAGAGTATTTTGGGAAGATTTGAGGTTTTTAGTGTTGAGATCATTGAATTATGCATATACAGAGGAAAATATGTCTTTTTCTCAAAAATTGGGTGTTTTAACTTTGATTCCTAAAGAAGATAAAGATAAGTATTATTTGAAAAATTGGCGACCAATTTCTTTGTTGAATGTAGTTTATAAATTAGCACCGGGATGTATTGCGAATCGAATTAAGAAGGTTTTGTCTTTTGTGATAAGTGAAAACCAGAAAGGGTTTTTATCAGGTAGATTTATTGGAGAGAATATTCGCCGTTTATATGATTTGATTTTGTATACAGATGTTAAAGATATTCCAGCATTATTATTATTGATTGATTTTGAAAAAGCTTTCGATTCAATCTCTCATGAGTTTATAACAAAAGTGATGTCATTTTTCAATTTCGGTCCCTCAATAATTTCTTGGATAAATATTTTATATGCTGATGCTTTTTCGTCTGCTCAGATTAATGGTTTTTTTTACTGAGAGATTTAAGATAGAAAGAGGTTGCAGGCAAGGCAACCCTCTTTCTCCATATATATTTTTGTTGTGCAGTGAAATATTAAATTTGATGATTTCTGGACCTAATTCATTTGAAGGGATAAAAATAGATAATATGTTTCATAGAATAGTTCAATATGCGGATGATACACTGTTGACATTAGATGGTACAGAGAAGGATTTATTTATAGCAATGAATATTATAGATAGATTTGCAAATATATCTGGTTTAAAAATCAATGAAAATAAAACAAAAGTAATATGGATAGGGAAATGTAAGAATAAAGAAGATAGAATGTTGCCTGAAAGGAATTTTCATTGGGTGTATGAAGGAGGTAATAAGTATCTGGGTATACATTTTTTTTTGTTGATTTAGAGAGAACTGTTCAGTATAATTATTATGACAAAATGGAAGTGATTAGGAAACAAATGAACTCTTGGCGTAAACGCTCTTTAACAGTGCTTGGTAGAATTGTAGTTATTAAGTCACTGTTGTTATCAAAATTGAATTATTTGTTTTTGTCTTTGCCAAGTCCTAAAGGTAATTTTTTGAATGAGATAAATGATATGTTTTATAGTTTTATATGGGAAAGGAAGCCGGATAAAATAAACAGAATTCAAATGTCTCAGACATATGCACAAGGTGGAGTGAAAAATTAATGATAAATATTTACACACAGGTTACAGCACTGAAAATATCATGGATTAGGGGATTGTTATTTACAACGGATAAATGGTCAGAAAAATTATTGAGTATATTTTTACCCGTACCCATCAATTAGATATGAGTCTCGGAAATGATTTTTTCTTTGAACAAGCCTCGCATACGTGTAATCCCTTTTGGAAAGAAGTATTCACAGCTTACGGCGAATTACTTTCGGTTTATTGTAATAATTTTCAGTGTCAACCTTTGTGGAAAAATAATAAGATTACTATAGGAAATGCGTCGGTTTTTAAACGAAAGTGGTATCAAAAAGGAATTCGTTTTGTTAATGATTTGTTAGATGAAGAAGGAAATGTATAATCATTTACTGCCTTTAAGAGGAAATATGTTGACGTTAATTTTTTAGATTATTTTGGAATATGTCATGCGGTTAAAAAAGCAGGTTGTGATAGAAGTATGAATAATATGGAAAAGTTTTGTCAACCAATTATACCTGATATTTTACAATTGGTTATAAAACATTCTAAAGGATGTTCACATATTTATGCTGTTTTGTTAAAGAATAGAAATAATGTATATCAATGTAAAGGATTTTTAAAATGGCGACAATTGATACAACTTGAAGAAAAGAAATGGCAATCTTTTTCGTTGGCCCCGTTTAAGAGCACGGAAGATGTTAGTTTACGATGGTTTCAGTTTAAAATAGTTAATAGAATTTTATATACAAATAAGATGTTGAATAGAATTGGATTGGTTGAAAGAAGTGAATTCTGTAATGTGAATGTTGAGACTTTAATACATTTTTTTAGTGAGTGTCAATATGTTGATAGATTGTGGGTTGAAGTAAGAGAAAGGATTAATATGAACACGGGGTTAGAAATAACATTTACGACGGAAAATAAATTATTTGGTTTTGGGGGTATTAACAATTCGGCATTGAATTGTATTACCATGCTTGTGAGATATGAAATTTATGTTTGTAAAATAAGAAAAATAATACCTCGTTTTGATTTATGTAAATATAGTATAAGGGAATATTATGATAGAGAGAAATTTATCGCAAGAAATAATCATAAGTTGCAAGTGTTTCAGAAAAAATGGTGTCTTTTTAGACACCTTTTTTCTTGATGTATATTGTATTGAATTCGAAAAAAAAGCATGATGTTATTTGAAATATGTTGTAATATGTGTATAGATGAAAGAGAATAATAAATATCCCAGTGAGGGGGAAAAAACAAAAACAAAACAAAACAAATCAAAACAAAACAAAAAATAACGAAAGTAAAGAACAGCAAAGACTGATGACGATATCTTTAGTTGTTAAATAAATCACTTTCTCATGGGAAACACCATTGATTATTTTGGAATATGTCATGCGGTTAGAAAAGCAGGTTGTGATAGAAATATGAATAATATGGAAAAGTTTTGTCAACCAATTATACCTGATATGTTACAATTGGTTATAAAACATTCTAAAGGATGTTCACATATTTATGTTGTTTTGTTAAAGAATAGAAGTAATGTATATCAATGTAAAGGATTTTTAAAATGGCGACAATTGATACAACTTGAAGAAAAGAAATGGCAATCTTTTTCGTTGGCCCCGTTTAAGAGCACGGAAGATGTTAGTTTACGATGGTTTCAGTTTAAAATAGTTAATAGAATTTTATATACAAATAAGATGTTGAATAGAATTGGATTGGTTGAAAGAAGGGAATGTTCATTCTGTAATGTGAATGTTGAGACTTTAATACATTTTTTTAGTGAGTGTCAATATGTTGATAAATTGTGGGTTGAAGTAAGAGAATGGATTAATATGAACACGGGGTTAGAAATAACATTTACGACGGAAAATAAATTATTTGGTTTTGGGGGTATTAACAATTCGGCATTGAATTGTATTACCATGCTTGTGAGATATGAAATTTATGTTTGTAAAATAAGAAAAATAATACCTCGTTTTGATTTATGTAAATATAGTATAAGGGAATATTATGATAGAGAGAAATTTATCGCAAGAAATAATCATAAGTTGCAAGTGTTTCAGAAAAAATGGTGTCTTTTTAGACACCTTTTTTCTTGATGTATATTGTATTGAATTCGAAAAAAAAAGCATGATGTTATTTGAAATATGTTGTAATATGTGTATAGATGAAAGAGAATAATAAATATCCCAGTGAGGGAAAAAATGGAAAAAAAAATTGAGGAACTGGAGAGGATCGAAGTTTAAATCTGGCGTTTGTTTGTTTGTTTGTTTGTTTGTTTGTTTGTTTGTTTTTCCGGGACCAGTAGACCCTATACGTACCAAAGAGCACAGAAGCGCACCTCTTTGGTACATAGGCCTGCTAGTGCTCGTTTATATGATGGGAGAGACTTTAGTTAGTTAGTTAGTTAGTTAGTTAGTTAGTTTGTTTGTTTGTTTGTTTGTTTTTTAAGCGTAGTTTAGTTGTGAAAAGGTAAGTTGAAAATCCTGTTTCAAGTATGAACGGCAACAATGTTTACTAATGCAGCCACGATTTACGCAAAAAAAAAAAAAAAAAACCCGAGTGTTAAACAAAACAAAACAAAGCAAAGCACTAAAAACACAATCTGGCAGCCATAGCTGTCCAATCTGAGATGTCGGTGTGTGACATGACGCACGCGTTGTATGTTTGCTTGAACGTTGCTTTTGCTGTTTATGTTGGGATCACCGTAGAAGCTTACTCTTTGGTTTTGGCATGCTAGAGTGAACGTTGGATACCATGGCCATGGCAAACGTTGGGGAGAAGAAGGTGCTGTGGTCTACAAGAAAAATAGATAAACTTGTCACACTATTCAAAGCTCACCCATGCCTGTATAATAGATCGCTGAGGGAGTACAATGATAAGGAGCTACGAATGGAAGCCTTGCGGAGCATTGCGGGGGCCATGCAAATTTCTTGTGAGTAAACAAATCGTATTCGCGAGCTGCTACGTGTTTTGTAGTGTGTGGGACCACAGTATCATAGTCCCACACGTACGTATTTATGCGGTCTGATCCGATCATTCAAGCCACGGCTACCAGAAAGATTTCCATGTTGTACGTGCAATCGTGCATTAAATATGATTAATTATTTAGTACAATTTTGAAATACAAATAATTTGCAAGTTCTGGATTCTAATTGTGGATAGGCGTTGGTATAGGCTTTCTTCCTTTTGTTCCTTGCTTAAATTTAAAGCCTTTTTGCAAACCAAAGCCCACATTGCATCATTGGCAAGGAACAGAAAAGGGAGAAGGCCTTGCTAATAGGCGTTTTACCAAACCGAAACAAAAGTTAAGCTCTGTAACACTACACTTTTTATTAAAAAAAATACAATGTAGTAAAAACTAGAATATCAAATGTTAGATTTTGATAAGTGTTTGACTCTTAAAATCAGTGGATGATTCTCCACTTCTGTCTTCAGATTAGGCACTTTCATTAATGCCTTTAAGAATTGATATAGACTAGATAGACACTGCCATTGGTTTTCTAGACTTGAACTGCCTCTTCATCCCAATGTGATCTACTTCCACTGAATGAAATATCAGTCAGAGCTCTGTGTCCAGTCCAAGTTTCTATGAATGAAGAGGAAAGAGCTTGTTGGAGAAAGTTTCATATGTGCCCTCCACTAAATATGACCTATTCAGCTTCAATTCTGCTGTTCTTAGCATTTTTTTTTTTGGGGGGGGGGGGTGGAGTAATAAAGAGCACATGGGATCTGTAATTTGTGGTCTGTAAATGTAAAAAGAAATCAAAAGAAGTTGAACCTGTAAGTCCTAACTCTAAGCCTAACCTTAACCCTAAAAGCATTTCAATGATTCAAGAGTAGAATTGACTTTTTTCTTTTGTTAAGGGGGATGGGGGAGGGAGTAGGTCCTGCTAGGAAGGAAGGGGCAAGACAAGAAATGTTTCCAAATCACTCATTATAGATTTATACATGGTACAGTATGTTATACAAACAATTGCAAATGTGCCCTGTAAATCTGAGAAAAGGATGAAATACCCATATATGGCAATTGCTGTTTCTAAAATGATTCAGAGACAAATAAATGCTCAGGTAAATGACACGAATATGTTCTCCGTATATCAATTCAGCATGAAAAGCTTTCTCTTTACTCCATGTTAACCTCTTGGATACAGGTGATGATGTCTACAGAAAGATTGTCAACCTTCGTTCCCAGTTTCGGCGGGAAAAGCACAGAGAAGTGAAGCTGTTGAACGAAGGTATCACGGATGACCCAGCCTCCCTGATCAAGTGGGTCCACTACAGACAGCTCAAGTTCTTGGACGAATTTGTCTCACTGAGGAATCCAAGGACTGACTTGCCACAATACAGTCCTATGGTAGGCATTTGTCATGATCTTTGCTGCTGCTGCTGTTGTTGTTGTTTTGAGGGAAATGGGGAGGGGAGAAGGGCTTGCAATGAATGGAATATGGATCGTCTATCTTTCAGCCTTCCCAAATTAATCATATTGATATTGAGAGCAGGTAAAAGATAAACAGGAATGAACAAAGGATCAAGCAGGAGGCATGATTACTTCTTTTTTTCTCATGTTGTCTTAAGATATGATTCAATTTTGTATCTTTAAAATTGTAAGATTGGCTGTATTCCTTCAGTTTAGGAAGATATTGGTAATGTTGTATCCTTTGCTACTGGAATTACTTTGAAAACTTCAAGAATTAAAAAAAATAAGACTGGAACCTCAACAAGATATGAAAAAGAATAAGTCAAATATGATAGGTGTACATTGTCACAGTGACAATAGAACTTTGTGGTATGGAACTGACTTTTAGAGCTTGTTGCTATTAAATGGCAAATTGTAGTTCTTGGTCATGCTGTTAAGTTTGGATTTCAGACAAATTCATTCAAAACTTACCCTGTACTATGGTCTGTTGTTGCCAACATGTTCCTGTGCTGAAGTCAACCACATGAGAGTTTTTAAGTGTTTTAGAAGCAGCAAATTGTTGCAAAATGCATTTATAATGTATTGTATGATGTGATTGCAGCAATGTGGTAAGTAAACAACTCAATAAATGTTTGTAAGCCAAACTACCACATCCTCATGAATTTTGGCACATTTCTTACTTTATTATGGTCTGGAAGAGTACATTACATAATGTGTAGAATGTGGCATCAAAAGCAGTCACTGTTGATGGATGTTTCTATCACATGTATCCACAGAATGAATTTGGCGATTTTGACGAAAGCATCGATGACGATTTAGAGTATGACTGCTCCGCTGGGGAAGAGTACAAGGTTGGTCAAGCACCTGACACTAGCACCGATAATGACCTGCTGCTAGT
Source organism: Diadema antillarum (assembly GCF_040938485.1). NCBI lineage: Eukaryota > Metazoa > Echinodermata > Echinoidea > Diadematoida > Diadematidae > Diadema > Diadema antillarum. The sequence goes on along the minus strand of NW_027270908.1, from coordinate 1,307,196 downwards.
GGACGCCCATCCATGCGATGGCCACGACAATGGTCACCTGCCTGTGAGAGGTTCGCACGTGACTGACGGCGGAACGAAGCGAGCGAGGACAGAGGTCCATCCATTGTCTGACCACCACCAAGTCTGCAACCGCACTGGAATGCAGATGCCCGACAAGACTGACTTGGACAGGTCATTTAGCACCACCCCGCCGAGAGTGTCACTACGCGGTCAGAGGTCCAACCCTAGTGGAGAGGGTTCCAGGGGAGATGGCACGTCGTCCTGGCACAGCCACAGCGAGGAAGATGCCGAGGATGATGATATGATCTTCGCCCGTTACATTGGCCGCGAGCTGAGACATCTGAAAGACCCAAATTTGAAGAGGCTAGTCAAACATCAAATCCAGAATCTAGTGTTTGAAGCACATTGCAAAACCTCACCAGCACTATCAAATCAACTACCACACTGACAGGTAGTCTTTTAACATAAAACATTTACTGTGTTTCTGTTTGAAGTCTGCTTCACCTGGCCTATCGATGAAGAGAACAACCCAAGGAGACATAATCACATGGAAGTGTAATGCAAAAGAGAAATGTGGAAGTCACTTTTTCACTTTACAGATGCTGTGGGTGTGTGGCCTCAGCTTTGAAACCAATTAGGATGGGTTGGATCGAGCTGTTCCCCTTTGATATTCTTCTGTTCTATAATTTCCACCTTAAAAGCCTGGTAGCACGGGGATACCATGGAATGGGAGGGCTGGCCCAGCTCGGTTACACTTCAGAATCCCCATAACGAATTGTGCACAGCTTTATCACTGATCTCTAGGCAAGTACACATGGATCGTTAGTATCTTGACTGGAGTCGACCGTTACTAATGAGTGTATGCTTGGATGCACATATTCACTGACTGGTGCTACATTGTTTGCGTGGTTTTTTTAATGTACCCCGGTGGGCAGCAAATGAATTGGGCCGCCCATGAATCCACAAGCTGCACCACGTCTTGAAAGTACAGGTGTTAAATTTGATCATATTCAGGTTAGTTAGGAGCACCCGCTTCAAGCCAGAGTGTAGCTATACAGAATAGTAGAACTGAGCATTTAGCATCATTTTGAAGTATTTGTGCAATTTTCCTTGAGTTTTGCAATTTCATGAAACAAAAATTATTTCATATAACTTAACTATAGTACTATAGTGAAGTTGCTTGAAGTATGCACTGGTATTTGAATCGACTCGTCCCAGATTTGCATAGTCAAAACAGTATGTTATCACAATGGTACTCTATTTCTATGGAGTGTTACAGTGATTAGAAGCAGCAGTTGAAAAAGTATGCAATTAGTTCCATGTACTCCCGTGACCTGTGCCTGTCAGGGATATGGTTGAAGTTGCAGCAAGATGACCAGCGGACTGTTTTCAATGCCACCAGACATGGGATGCTTTCAGACATGTTCAAACACCATATAATGATTCAACGTTTACTGTGTATTGATGTGAGAGCATTCAGATACATCTCCCCGTGACACGTCAGTCCTGTTGGCTGTGTTTAGACCTTATACCCTGTCAGTTGATAATCAACAGAGCTATGAAAGCACATTCATATCTTTGTGTTCACTCTTGCACAGTGTGGACTCAAAATGTACTTCACACTGCGTTAACACTCAGTGGGTACGTCTGGTAAGTCCAGGTGAAATGATGGTCAAATCAACATGGTGCTCCCTGTAAAGCAACTGTATCTACTCATATGCAACTCTCATTACAGCAAAGTCCTCAGGACCAGCAGTTTCCATTTGTCCTATACTATAATACTCGAAGTTGTTGTTGTTGTCGCGGCCTTATGTATTTCCTGTTTTATTTCGGCGTTGCTGGTTTCTCTATCTCCTCCCGAGCCGTCGGCTCCGGGCAGTTGCGACCGGTGCCGTCGGCCGCAGGAGAGTATCCTACATCGAATGGCGCGGGTTTCGTCCCCTCTCCGCCTCCGTGTCGACGTCGAGGACGAAAAAGAAAAATTAATTAGCTACATGCATAATGCATTTTTGTGCGTGACGAAAGAGCCGAGCGTTTCAATATTCACGGAACCTGCGCTGGCCTCCTGCTTTCTCGATCTTCCATCTTTTAGCTTGCAGAGACACTGGGGGGATACTAAAGATGATGGTGCAGCGAAATCTCTGACATTTTCCGGCGGACGCGCACGCACACACACAATGTACCTCGCAGAACTCTATACACACTCTACACTGTGTGTATAGTTCTGTGATGTACCTTTGCCTCCGCCTGTTACGTGTACTGAATATATTGACGATGGTTACACGAATCTGTGTGTGCGTGATATGGACTACAAGGGCATTTACGTACAGTTCGCCATTATTGGCGTCCCCAAATGAAAACAACGAACGTTGTTATGTAATTGTATTTTGCACAACTGCAGAATACTATATGCAGCTCAGGTACGTCATTTAGTTTGCTCGCCGTTTGCTCTCAAGTCCGGTGTCATTGTACGCAGACTGTTTAGGACGCGGCTAAATATATTTGCCGATCGTACCCTTACATATCAGATTACACGCGCAGCTGTGTCCATTCGTTTACTGCAGAGCTGCTGTAATCATACATATTCATAAGATGAGCGGACGTAGAGGAAAACCTCGCTTTGCCGACCGCATGTTTTTAAAATTGCAAGTGGAAATAGAATGTGTGGTTCTATGGTCTATCAAACCAAGTTTTGGTGACAAAAAAAGAGGGAGCAAATGAAGACGAATGCAGTGATGTATATATTCTTCTTTCTTCCATAACATGGGAAAAATATTAAAGAAAAAAAAATACGAGGTCGTGAGAACCTACTCCCACGGGTGCCTATTAAACCTGATGACTATGATCTCCCCCTCCCCAAATACTAACAATGATGATAATAATAATAATAATAATAATAATAATAATAATAATAATAATGATAAGGATAATAATAATAATAATAATGATATAATAATAACAACAATAATAGGAGCAATAATTGTAGGCCTAATATTAATTATGATAATGTACAATCTGAAGCAGATGTAGTTCTATACTAATATGATATATCAAGCCAAGTTTTGGTGATTAAAAACAAAAAGGAGGGAGCAAAATTATGAAGACGAAAATATCTTATTTTTCTCTCATAACGTGGAGAAAAGAAACATGAAAAAAAAAACACAAAACAAACCGAGGCCTTGAGACCAGCCGTGGATTCCCGCGGGTGCCCGCGTGGATGCAAGAGCAGGGGGTAATCAAAGTCATAGTGTTAATATCTTCCCGTTTCAACGGGAACAACCTGTGGGCAGAACTTTCGGGGAATCTCATTTGCGTTTTTGGTAATTTTTCCCTGAATGTTTTTGTTTTTTGCCCTGCGGAGGTGGAAATGTGTGTGTGCGTGAGGGGGGGGGGGAGGGGTGAGGGGCAACAAGACAACTGTTGGACTTCAACGGGTGCAAATAACCCCTCGAAACTCAAGTTCTATAATAAAAGCAAGTAGTGGCGGGAATGATCCCTACCAATGGACCGGATCGCCTGGCATATACTACAAAAATGTATTATAAAATTTCTGGGAAGGGTGGTCATTTAGAAGACAGCACAATTAACGAAAGAATGAGAAGACTTTTCTTTTTATTTCTTCAATAAAAATGTGCAAAATCGTATTATGAGAAAAAAAAAATAAAACCCCTCAGACCCGTGGATTTCCACGGGTGCTGCTAGTTATATTAGAATTTTGTTCTAGCCGAGCAGCAAAATGTACAATGTACAGAAGATTACTGTAGATGATGATTTGGGGAGCTGAATTTGTACTTCGTCATAACAAGAATTTCTTCATGTCCATGTTCGTTATAACGGGAGTGCACTGTAGTGTATTATTGCTCCGCTATACCAACCAACACAACATCTTATTATGTGAATTTTGTAATGATAGTTCAAAACAATGCACCTACCATTATATCAATATGCTACCCTTATTCATGACGTATCACGACATGAGCATTCAGACACTCAAATGGATATACATCTTGTTTATTCATTTCTTGTAAATGGAAAGGAAAAGTCTGTTGAGGCAGAGTGGGTCATATACCATTTCATGTCATATGTGTGAGGACAGTTGGTGAAGTACATTGTGTGAAAGAAGTATGGATGTATACTTTATAAGGTTTTAAGGTGGAAAAAAAAGTTATTACTGAAATTCGATCGAGAATAATGCATGATCTGTTACCCTCACTGAAAGCTTGTTTATACATATTTATTACTTATTGATACATACCTGTCTTTCACTGTCAACTCTGACGATAGCAGAAGCACTTTGTGAAAAATTATATTACATGGAAGATCTTGTTTTTAGATTAACCTGTAATTCTCTGATTATGTACTTTCCGGTCCTGATTGTGCCAGTGCTGGGCAGACAATTTCTTTTCCGATCAAGTGATGTATTTTATTTTAGTGCAGAATCGTGTCCTGATACACACAACCCCTAATGTGTTTTGTTCGCTGAGTGGCATGCATACTGGAGTGCTTTCTTCTGGGATTGACACAAAGATCTCAAAGCTGATTGTCAACTAATAGAGATTAGCCAATCCCCTAATCCCTTTTGTGTTACCATAGCCTTCATGTCAGACTATGGCACATTGCTATACCTTATGCGTCTGTCACAACCCGCTGTACTTGCAAGTGCATGCTGTCTACCTGCAAAAACGTGAGCAAAATTTTGGGATCCATATGCAGTAAGTACCGCCTCAGTATGGATTTTGGAGCATGCAGACATGACGTAGCATTTGTAGTGCATGCAGAACTTTTGCTGTGTTCAAGCTGCGGTCGGGCTACAGATTCACCCCCAGTAGGGCCTACGGGTGACGGGCGTGCTCTGTACAGCCGACTTGGACGCACTTGCAACATACGTGAGCAGCATGTGTAAGTACGTTCTCAGTATGATAACGTGGCAGTCACATGGAAATCGTACGTTGTAAGCACATACAACTTACCACGTGCGCAATGTATGATGGACGCGACCGCTTATGGCATGTGCGTACACTTTGCGCAACCGTGCCAGTGACGCACTCCCTCCCTGCTCTTGCCACATTTTCCCTTATTTTCAGAGAAACGTGACGGCCGTTGCCTCCTCAAAACATGTAGGGACTAAAAACATGCCTGCTGAGTTGTGGCCGAGGCTTAAAGAGGAAATCCAGTCCAAATATAAGTTATTCTGATAAAAAAAGAGTAAACTTTTACAAGTTCAATGGTAAAAATTTGACTGAAATTGGATGAAAAATAAGGAAGTTATGAAATTTTGAAGTTTTTATAATTTCTCCAAAACAGTTAGGAATTTTAGGAACAGTTAGGTAACAGATAGGAATATGCAAAGGAGTGAGCTATCCATGCCATACCCTCACAATTTTCCATGATTGTGAACAAAAAAAATGATGAGAATTCAATGTTTCTGTCATTGGAGTCTGAAACATGACGTTATTCCTGGTTGAATAACTTCAAATAGTGATTAGTTAGATATATGAGGATTTGAGCCTCGGGCATAATTGCGATTGAATGAAAAACTGGAAATTTCAAAATTTTATATACAAACTGTATGGTAAGTTGTGAGGGAATGACATGCTCACTTTCCATTTGCATATTCATATTGACTGTTCAAGAACTGTTTCCCCCCAAAATAGTGAAACTTTGAAATGTCATAACTTCCTTATTTTTCATCCAATTTCGATCAAATTTATACCATTGAACTCGTAATATTTTACTCTTTCTTATCATACTAACTTATATTTGGACTGGATTTCCCCTTTAAGTGGGCTTGTTAGTCTACATCTACTTTCCAAGCTTTGTACCATCAGCATTCAGTGACCCATCCAGACTGTACGTGTAAAAGTCCCTTCACACCTGTAGCATGCTCTGTAGATATGCCTAAAGAATGTCTGCCTTACATGTACATATGCATGACAAGTCTCACTGTAGCCATAGTAGATTTGACCACCTTTCCACATAACATGTTATTAGTTTGGAAAAAACAGAGGAAAGAAATACATTGTACATGTAAATCTTCAAAAAGCACTGTCATAGACTAGTACACTTTTAATGATTAGCTGCTTGGTGTTGTTTGGAATGCTTATTAAAGAGGGAAAAAAAATGTTAATGCTTGTCACGGACATGTAAACAGAAGCATATAGGCTGAAGCCTACTTGTGTGAGAAATTTAGTGCCCACAAATTTACAGTGCATTAAAATTCTGTGATCACCTGCAAGCATAGAGCTACAATGAAATGGATGGTGCATCACTTTGCATTGATATAAAGTTTCTAAATGGTTGATAATACCCTCATAGTTTTTATGGTGAATTATTGTTAGGGGTGCACAAGTAAAATGAAAAATTTCACCCGCTTTACTGAGGACTGAGGAGTGAGTATCAGATTTTTCATTTTCAAGTAGCTTTGTATCAGAACTTCTTTCACACAGTGCATTAACTATGAATTGAACCCAAGTTAGTACTTCAGATTTACAGCAAGAATAGAGTACTAAAAATGAAGTTGCTGAGTTGTTTTTTCAATGTTTGTACCACTTACACGCAGCCTTGCGTGCATGTATGTCCTACATGTGACATTGTTATGCACATCATTTCAAAATTGTACCACTTGGCTAAATAAGCATCATGTGGTCTACTATGTGTGTTTTATGAAGTTACCAATATTGCAATATCTTGAAATACCGAATTGAAAGTGTAATCTATATTTTGTTGTTACTTGCGTATACCAAATGTACTGGCACTTGTACACTGAACATGTCTTTCGATGACTTATAAATAAGTATATAGGTATGTACCATTTGAGGGGCTTTAAAGCTACACGTAGTACACTGTATGTTTAATCTTTATTTGAATTGATACTATTGTCACTTTTGGCTTTTACTATTAAAATGAAGCGCAATATTTCTCAGATTAAAGTACATGTATCTCTTCTGAGTACACACATATGCCATCAAGTGAAATAAAAACCAGCACTCTATGATGCAGACTTTGTTTTACGTGTAGCTCATTTTACAAATGAAATTATATTGTAATAGAAATCATGTTTGAAGAGAAAAAAACATATATCATACAGCCCTGTTAATTAATGAGGATGTAATTGATACAGTATTTTCATGTTTCATGCTACATTTTGATCTCAAGTGTTTCTACAATGTCATAAATCGACATTATTGTTAGGAATATCTTGCGAGATGCATAAGACATGCCTACTGAGCAGTTGCTGAGCTGTTCAAATTCAGGAGTTTGCAATCTGTTGTGAGTCATGTGTAATGTGATATTATGTATAACATACTTAACATGTATTTCTTCACAAGTCAAAGCATGTAATAAACAATCCTAGGTTACTACCTGCCCACAGGCAGGTACAATAAGTACAAGGACGGAAATATAATGGATGCGGTCCATTACAACTCAATTGATAAGGACACAAATATATAACATACATTTACAAACAAACCTAATACATTTGATCAGCTGTTTCTGGACAAAACTAAGAAGTAAAGCCTTTTTAGTCTTCTACTTGTACACTTTTTCAAAATCTTTGGTTTTTTTATGTGTCTTCTTTTTCTCCTCTTCTCTACTTCTGCTTCTTCTTTTTATCAGCAGTAGCACACTTCTGTTTTTTTTTATATTCAGCAACATATTGGCATGGTCCATCGAAAACATTTCTTTTGTGTTAGATTTCTGTCAATTCTCTATGCATTTCAGGAGTTACAAAAAAAGGTTAACCATTCAACTGGTTGTCCGTCTCCACCACCCTTCCATTGATACTGTTTTCTCCATGGTTTCGATACATGACATATACAGTATATATCTAATTTCCAAAAACACTATCAACAGAACATCCCAAGGCTTACCATGTGTGTTGATATTTGCACAGAAGAATCTAACATGAAAGTGCATGGTATTATCACTGTGATACGCTTGGATGTGCTACAACATAGTTGTGAAAGCCTACATCATACGAGTTCACCACAGATGTTAATCTAAGACAAATTTGGTGTGTGAAAGTGTTTCATTTTCTATTCTATTTCATTGCCATGTACTTAGAATATATTATTATTATCATTGCTGTTTGCAAAAAAGTTGTAAATCACTGTACATAAAATTGATAATAATTTTTATGGATATTACAGTCTTGATACATGTATATTACTTTGCCATTGAACATTCATTATGAAAAACGAGAAGTACATTGTACATGTGTGTCATTTTTCAACAGTGTTGTGGGGAAGTAGTGAAAGAATGACAGAGAGAAAGAGAGAGAGTGTGTGTGTGTGTGTGTGTGTGTGTTTGTGTGTGCATATGTATTAGAGAGAGGGGAAATTACTAAGCAAAATTTGACAATATGCTGTTTGTAAAGAAGAAAAAAAAAAGATGTAGGTATTCAGTGAATATGTCCAGTCAGTACACCTTGTTATAATTTGCATAATTTATGAAAATTAGATTTCACATTTGGTCAAAGTATAGGGGAATGCCATAATCGTACATCTCTCTTGAATACTTCTTCTCTATAATTAAGTGAAGATTATGCTAAATGACAAATCATGGATATACATGTATATATATATAGAATTACACATATATATACAGTGTATATATATATATATATATATGTGTGTGTGTGTGTGTGTGTGTGTGTGTTTGTTTGTGTGTGTGTGTGTGTGTCCCCCCCCCCCCCCCCTCCATTTGACGTTTGTGAACAAATGAAGCGCGGGAACGGCTTTTTTTAAATTTTTTTTTAATTTTTTTTTTTTGCTTGTCAGTTGAAGAAACCCGGAAGTGACACCTGACCAGAAATATGAAATGCCCCCCCCCCCCCGCCCGTACACACACACACACACATTTCAAAACGTGGAGCCGGCAATGATTATGATTTTTGTTTTATAAGGTGCACGAGTATCTCTTTATAGATGCTGTATTATGAACGCTTGATAAAAGTCCACCATGATGATGATGATGATAATGAATAACGCTTTATAGCATTGAGGTGTAGGAAGAAATGTCCAACCCTTTAAACAACTTTCTTAATTTTCCACTTTTTTTGTATTCTATTCCACTGGAAAGATTTCCTAAACGTAGATGTCGATTTTGCCAATGCAGGGGCGGATCCAGGAATTCCGTAAAGAGGGGGCACGTTTACAAAATTAAAGAGGGGCGCACGCACCCCTCCCCCATTTTTTCCTTTTTATTTCTTTTGTTTCAACAAAAAATAAAGGGGGGAGGCGTGCGCCGGTTGCGGTCCTCCCTGGATCTGCCCCTGCAATGTATAAGAACATTAGTGAAATATTCGATGAAAGTTTGAGGAAAATCGGACACTCCGTTCAAAAATCGCCCAACTTCTGTGATAATACGTGACATCATGTTAGCTGTGTATAGGGTATCCATCCAGAGAGGGCAGCATACTGGTGCAGGTGAAATTGACCACGAATGTTAATTCGACAGATTGTTCAATATTTCCTCAAGCTGTCACCAATTGCGTGTTTCGATTAATTACATACATTAAATGGGCCTATATCATCCAAACTTCAGAATGACTGAATAAACTAACTTTATTCCTTCGATTGCCCTTATTTTGCTTCTTGAAAGCAAAAGCCTCGCAGGGTACTTTTATCGGAGCGAGAGGGCCAGTGGGAGTGCATGGGATCCGTCTGTGACTATCCCACAGGTGCCTATACCCTCTCCCTCTATTGAATCGATGAATTGATTTAGACCAGAATCCGGTTGATTTCGTTAGTGGCTTCAAGGTTTTTATTCCAGATTTTGTTGTTGTTGTTGTTGTTTGTTCGTTTTGTTTTCTGGTATGTTTAAAGCAAAAGAGATATATTATGGTTCACCTCCTCCTCCCTGGTTCCACGGTCTCTATTCATTGAATAAAGAAGGGAAGACTGAAGAGATTATAGTCGCAAGTATCATGAACTGTATCAATAAACCTAGTCAAGTTGACTTTTGGAGTAGCGACGTTTCATGTCCTCTCCGGGACGCTTTATCAGTTGACTAGATTTACTGATATTTATAGTCCATGATCTACACTGTACTTTACCTCGGGTGACTGAGAACATTCACAGACATAATCACAAGTAGGCCTACATTAATTCATGCATCTATACTTTCTGAACACCTAAGACGAAGTATTCTGCTTGGATGGAACGATTGACTTTAGTCACTCCGTCTTGCAGATCTTAGCTGGTCATCAGCAATGCCATGAATTATTTGTAGTGGTCTTGGTTAGCCAAAACTGAGAATATCCTCAGCATAGGCCTGTATATAAATTGCGATGAATTCACACAGACCTGTTGGTTTTATAGGGAAAGTGGCCTAATCATTGGTCCAATACCGTAAAACAGAAAAATCTCTTGTTGGTCCAATAAAAATCCAACGCTTAAGCCAATAGATCTAGGTGGTCTCTATAGAAACTCTCGACTGTTGATCAAATAGAAATTCAATGTCACACAGAATACTTAATATCTATGGGTCCAATATGAAACAGAAACCCACACAACTTGACGTTACTATAGAGCTGAAAGTCGTTCTTTACATATTACACATCAATCAAAGGGTATCCAGTCCAATTACATTTTAAAGGATATGACCTAAAATCAATTTTCAATTTTCAATTGCAATTTCAATTTATTTTCGTATTTTTCAATGAAAAATGAATGAGATATGTAACAAAATGTGATGATACATATTAATATCCAGCTTGGATACATACATAGGCTCTACTATAATAATAACGAAAAAAAATTCCCCAAAGTTAATTTCTTAAAGGGACTGTAGGCCCTACAGTGTGTTGAGGCGGGGATTCATGTTTTGAACATTCCTATAAGTGAGATATGATCGAGAAACCTCTCATGAAATATGAAAGAGCACGTAATTTTAAGAAGGATTCAACGTTCATTTGATGCAAATTGGTTTTCAAATGGCTGAGATATCCAAAAAAAGAGCAATTCTAATTAGTGTGAGACCCACGCTTTATTACGATCGCTTTGTTTTACTTTGTTTTTGGATGTTTCATTCATTCCACACCCGATTTTCATCAAATAAACTTTGAATTCTTCTTAAAATGGTATGCTCTGTACTAATCATCATAAGTGTTTTCTTGGTATCTCGCAAAAAGTTAAAAGCCCAAATCTCATCTCCACCAATACTGTACCATCCCTTTAAGCAGGGCTCGACACTAACGGTGGCCCGGTGGCCCGGGCCACCAAAAATGAAAGTCGGGCCACCAGATTTCAAAAAAGGGCTAATTTGGTGGCCCGCCTCGGGCCACCAAAATTTTTTGAAGAGTATGTCAATAAATTCGTAACTTTTTGCGCCGGAAATTAGCAGTTAAATTTGTTTAAAGGATGGATGAAAAGGACTGAATGAGTGCCTGAGAGTGAGTGTTGCAAGTTTGTTGAAGTTTATTTATGAGTAGATATGTCCAACTTCTAATTCTTACTATCATAAACTTAAATATTTGACTCATAAAAAAAAGGACTTTTAATGTTTTTCATTGTTTTTTATTATTTTTTTTTGGGGGGGGACACCAAATTTTTCTCTCGGGCCACCAAAAATTTGAAATTTAGGATTTTGGTGGCCCCATCGGGCCACCAAACAAAAAAGTTAGTGTCGAGCCATGCTTTAAGGTATACAGTAGACCGTGCTTAACCCCCGCAAGTTGCGAAATGTACCGGAGTTGCGTTCATTGCAACAGTTGATTGGGGTTTTCCACAGTTGTTGAAATATAGAATGTACTAGTATTCATGGACTGTGGTAATCAAATAACGGCGCGAAAGCGGGTGCATGTGCATAATTATGTGCGGTGACCCTCATCCGAGGCAACTTTGCGTCTGTCATTTCAAGACTAGGTACTAGGTACATCCGGGCCTTTCGTATGCATTGGATATGTAGTGTATGAAGTCAATATGGCGGCGAGTACATGTGAGTCGTCAAATTTGTTTCAAAGTTGGATTTTCCGAAGATTATACCTTATTTTGTCGTATTTGGTAGATATTCATATAACTGTAACCTTGCTGTAAAGTGCATAGGGATATTTATGCTTAGTGGGGTGGTAGTTATCCTTAATGAAGGCGAGAATTTATCAATCGCAAGCTGAGCGAGTGACGAGGTCTTGTGACTGTGAATTCCGGTGACGGTGGGATTGCTTGCAACAGGACCATACGATAATTTATTGTACGTAGGCTAGCTAGTGCATTGATTGCTGCCGCCACACCAGCGCACACTGGACACTCGAGATCGTGCTTAGTGTTTTACTGTTAACATTATGTTAGTGTTCTATTTGGATTCCCTTGTACTGCCCTGTTTTCTTCGAGTCGCACTCACTATAACTCTTAGAAATGCTATGCAGCTGCATGTATTATGACCTGTAGACTAGGAACAGAGGAATGGGGATATTTACCGCAATTCTGTTTTAAATTTAATTTAATTTACATCTGCATTTGACCGAAAGATCGGTCTGAATCTGTCCGTCGGGGAATGTTCCGCGGAGACTGCGTCTGGCTTCACGGATCCCCTCCGTATACAGACCGAAGTCAATGATCCCAGCTCCTGTGTGGAGCAACGCGCGCAGATCAAACGTTACGATAAACCAAATTTCAGACAGCTTTTTTACATTCAAACAAGTTTGACATGACATGACACATTATGCAGCAATATTTGGGGTTAATTTCTCACATTGTGCAATCGAAATACTCACAGTAACTCGGTTATAATGCAGAAATTTTATCCATATCGCAACATCGCCGTTCGCTAACCGTAGGTCGCCATTTTTAATCTGTAAACCAATCACATGCGAGGTATAGCGAGGTGCCCGCACCTCGTCAGGGGCCTGAATACCGTCACCCCACTTAAAATTGTTTTGAGCGCACTAAACAAAAATGTATGCCCGGGACTGTGTTCTGTATGCTTGAAACTTGGCAGGGTTACCACAATCAAGCAAATTGTGGTGAAAACCGAACAGTTTTTCGTGAAAATCTGAAATTTTCATAGGGCTATAGGAATACGTGTTATAAGTCACCCGCACGCATCTTTTACGTGTATGTCTATGGGAACATCACTGTCACCCGCACACGTCTTTTACGTGCTAAGTCTATGGGAGAGCGGGTGACGAGTTGCGGGCCCCTTCCTTAGCGCGCAACTTTTTCGCATCGTTCGCGTTCGACGACGATAGCTGCAAATTTTCAATATCGATCAGTGAACTTGTGATTCCATTGGAATTTTCAGCATTTTTCCTGTATGCGAGATGGATTTCAAAGAATTTCAGTGGCGAAATGTGATTCAAATATGGGTAAACATTAACTATGACGAGGTGCGGGTCACCCAAGTATACATGTTTTAGTAAAAAAAACACGTAGAAACTACCTCGCATGTGATTGGCTAATAGCTTCATACTGTATGTTTCTGCAGTTTGAACGTGACGATGTGATGGGCTGGTTGATGTGTGTTTTGCGTTAAAAATTCTACCGAAATATTGGATTATTCATTAATCTGGTGAGTGTAGTCTATTCTTGAATAGTTGATTTAACTATTCAAGCTTAAATATGCCGACCTAGGGCCGTGAATTAGACGCAATCGAGAAGGGTGAGGTACCTCACCCAATTTTCCATAGAGACAGTGGTTAAGAACATCCACACAGCAATGGGTACTGGTACCTTCCGTCTGTCTACGGAGGACAGCGTTAATGGCAAAATATAAAAGAGTCCTCTGGACAGACGGATCTTTCTGTCTACATCTGCATCTGCTACGTACTGTGTCTGTGCGCTAGGCTCGAGATCTAGGTCTTGCTGTAACTGCGACCAGCCCCAACGCGTAGCTCCCACAGTACTGTCTGTGTACAAGGAGCGCTCCGGGGTTAGGTCTTGCTGGTTCTCGATCTAACGAGTTAGACCCCATCTCTTTTCTTCTTCTTCCGAGTAAGTGCAGTCCACCATCTGGTGTATTTTTGCACTGTTTGGCGGGTCTGGTGTGATGTAGATTCTATCATATGTACAGTGCGATATAAAATAACTAGGTCTAGATTCTACACGTGTACGTGATAACTAAGTGCAGCTAAAAAACAGCATTCCCCTTCTATCACTGTCTATCCGGGCTGGAGTTTCTGTACCTTCTGCTCTCCCATCTATTTTACTAGTGTAACCCAATCAACTTTCCACTCAGTTCCTGATTCTGAGTTGTTGGTAAAAACTTCAGCTAGATCTATATCTGAATTTGCAGAAGAAGCATCATCATGACATGAGAATTCCAGAGAGACAAATAAACCCGATATTTATGATGAGTGAAAGTGGGATTCCGATGCTGGTGTACTTTCGCACACCTCGGCTGCGTCATCTCCATCAAATGATTTCTAAACATGCACAAGCTCGCCCTAGTTATTTGGTAACTAAAATAACTGCATCTGAATTTCCAAAGTCGAATAGAACTTAGAAGTTACGTTTTAACACTGATTACGTTATGACTACAGGTGTTGGAAAATCTTGATGGCTTGAAATGCTGCTCTGCACACATAACAAGCAATCCGTACTTACAGTATGGAATGTATTGCAGTATTAAAGGGTCAATCATGTGATCTGAAAAGTAGCGATCACAGCCGCTTTCCAGAGACTCCAACCCCAAGCACCTTCTGATCTGGAGATTCTCCCGCCTGAAACCCCTAACAAACGGGAGACGCCAACTTAACTTGACGTGCGCAAAGCGCACATCACGAGCGCAAAGTCCCATGCGGTCTAGGGTTCTAGATGCTCTCTCGCGCTATTTAAGGCTTATTTTTCAACATACAATGAAATTAAGTAAGAAATCATTTCAAGCGAGAGAAATTAAATCTCAAGCGGGAGAACGGGAGATTCTGCAAAAATGGGCTTTCGGCGGGAGATCTCCCGTCGAAAGCGGGAGAGTTAGAGTCTCTGCTATTCTGTGGTGTCTTTGAAAAGGTAAAATTTGTTTTGTCCTTTTCCTCAGCCAAGTCTGGCTTGTATACAAAGTGGTTGAGCACGTGCGTGTGTGTGCATCCCATTTAATTTCTCTTTTTCATCTTTGCCTTTTTGCTCCTCTCATTTTCAGGGGGTCCTAACTTTTCATGGGTGTATGCAAGGGGGGGTCGGGAGGGTCGTACGACCCCCCCAAATTTTCAAAAGGTCCACTTTTTGTAAAAGACATTTTTGTTTTTTGAGGGCTTTTTACTCTATATAGGCCTACAACAGGGAAAAAAAGTGACCGGTGTTCCAGCAAATTGTCAAAAACCTCGTAAATTTCGTAACTTAGTTTTAATATGCCATAATTTACCTTATTTCTAAGCCGCACTGCCATGCCGAAAAAGTCACTTTTGTATGCACCAAATGGCCCCATTTTAAGATACAAAATTCAAAAACTCCCTACCGTGGGAGGGGGGACACCCCCCTCCCACACCCTCCCCCCGCTCGGTCGCTCCGCTCCCTTGCAAAGGCAAAGGTCCAAAAATTTTTATTACGACCCCCCCAGAAAAAATCCTGGATACACCCCTGCTTTTCCCTTTCCAATTAATTGTTTCTTTGTGGGTTTCTTGTTTAACTTTTCGTAATTTCCATTTCAATCTCATTTTCATTTATTTATTTCCTTAGAACTGCTAGTTACATGTATTTTTCCCCTCCTTCTACCTTTCCTTTTTTCCTTTTGAATATATTTTTTTGTTTCCTTCTGATGTAGGGCTTGTCTTTTTCCTCATTTCCTTTTCAACCTGTATAATTCTTTTTCCCTCTCTATTTATCTTTTCTTTTCCAAAATCTCTCCCCTTCTTTCTGTCTTCTATGTGGTAAATCTTTTGTTTTATTTTTCTAGGTTTCTCTTTGTAGTATCTTTTCATTCATTTCCTGTTGCCCTTTTCCCATCCTTTCTCTTTATATATTTTTTCACTCCACATCTTTTCATATTCTGATTTCATTCAAACACACACGTACACACGTACACCTACACACACACACACACACACACACACACACACGGCAACATGAACAGCAACCCCAAACCTCCCTCAATCACTTTTGCAAGACTCGGTATCAGCTGAGGTACTGTAAAGGCAGGAAAAATTATCTTTTTAAAGATACCATAGAACTTGATAGATGAACTGTAATCGCTACATGTATGAGATCGCTACGTTCAAATCAATTGCTGCACTCGCTGTGTTTTTTATATTTCCCTGTGCCATTTGCTCCTGTGCAAAGCAGTTTGCGCAGAGCGAACTAGCTGTGGCTTAGAGTATGCAAAGTTTAGATTCCATAGTCAGCTCCATGATTAGATATAGAACTTGATCTACTAGGAACAGAGAGTGTGTGGTATCTGCTAAAGTACTCAATACATTCTGTTGACTATGCACAATGTGTGTTGACAACATGCTTTTGGCAGAGAAATCAATGCAATGCTTCTCATAGCATTTCTTCATGATCTACGTACATTTGTATGTCACGTTTTTTGTAAGGTACAGTTGGATCCTCAGTAGAATACACATGTAAGCATCATTGATGACGTGGAGATATTTGTTAAATGTTATTAATATCAGTATCATTATGGCTCCTTCACTTGTACTTGTGTCATTTGTTTGGCTGACTGCATGTACAGATATACATTGTATGTTAGATATTAGTATTATCTTGGCTCCTTCACTCGTATAATGTACTTGTGTAATTTGTTTGGCTGACTGCATGTACTTTGCATTCGCCTTTAAACAAAAAGTTGTAAGTTATTTCCATACCTTTTATTAATTTTGCCGATGAAATTAATTTTGTTTTGTTCTCCCATGACCAAATTTGTCCTCCCAGTTTCCTGATTGTGTCTGCTTTGAAGAAGATTGATCATGAAGATTGACAGAAGCAAACTGAAGAAGAGCACCTCAGAAGTGGTAAATGAAGTTTTTTACATAATACACTAGTAGAACTTTTTTGCCCAGCTTATGGTCTCATTACGTGTCGAGCAGAGAAATTTCTGTGAGTTCATTCTTCATAGCAATATTTATCTTTCATATACATAACTTAATACAGTAGATTCATTGACCTCATTTCATCAAAATTAGTGTGCAGATTTTGAAAGAGCAAATTGCTGAGTAATTGCAGATTCCAGTGCTGTGAAGATAGGGACCAGGGTCAAAGTCTTGACTGTCAAATTAGTTATGTTAGTATTGAATTGTACTACTCTTTTTGTATTTGGTATGTCATAATTATATTGAGAGATGATATTTGTTGACAAGATTTAGTAAATTTAGGGCCAAAGGTTATGTTCAAATTCAGCTCTTTAGTCTGTGTTTGTTCATTAATCCAAGAATTACTTTTTTGTGGTTTCATGAGGTGAGGTATATGTCTAGATTATTCAGTCAGGTCAAATCAAAATGACCTGTTAGTACATTGTAAAAAACTGTAGCAGTATCCCAAAGCATGCAAATGTGAAATTTGGAGTTGCGTATGAAAGTCGTGGATTCAGAGAATCACATATCAGCAGCTCCATTTTCTTTTGAGTTTTGAAACAAATTACAGTTGGAATTCTTTCTAATGATAATAATAATTGCATTTTGGCGCTTTATACTGACGTTTATAAACGCGATGGTGCTATCTATACAAGGAAACTAGTTTGTAAGGATGATTACTCAAGGACATTGCAAACCCAAAGTAACAGTAATAGAACAAGATTAAAGAATTAGAGGACGTTGTTGGATTGTTCATAATTATTCCAATTTCTATTGCATCATGCTGTGAATGCTTTCCTCTCTTCAGCCATTTGACTGTCAGGCCCTGATAGAGCGATTGAAAACCAGTCCCGATCTGCTTGCAGAGCTTCAGGGAATCAAGTCTTGGAACTATGGCAAGGTAATGAATGCTGATGTTTACTATGCATTATTGTGTGTGTGTGTGTGTGTGTGTGTGTGTGTGTGTGTTATTTTTTTTTCTATTACTTTGAATGGAACAGAATAAACATCGTTGAAAAACAAAAAAAAAAGTGTGTGTGTGTGCACTTACCCATGGTGTAAAACGAGGACACACATACGAACTTT
Organism: Diadema antillarum; assembly: GCF_040938485.1. Taxonomy (NCBI): domain Eukaryota; kingdom Metazoa; phylum Echinodermata; class Echinoidea; order Diadematoida; family Diadematidae; genus Diadema; species Diadema antillarum. The sequence continues at coordinate 1,289,168 of NW_027270908.1, read as the reverse complement.
ACATTTAAACCGAGGACACACAGAAAACTTAGGACGTCCTTGGTACGCAGACCATTCCAAATGGTCTGCTTTTGCATGTAGGGGTACATGTTTGCGGGTCCTCGATTAGCATTATTGTAACAAGTCCTCGGTTGGATGGTAATACACGAATGAGTCCTCGGTTGACAAGAGTCCTACTAACACACAGGTCCTCGGGGTATGTGGTAAAATTCTTATGGGTAAAACAGGTCCTCTGTTTCCACCATAGACGCGTATATATGTGTGTGTGTGTGTGTGTGTGTGTGTGTATGTGTGTCCAATTGCCAGTATGACTTTGGGCCATTCAGAATAATAAAAGTGATCAAGTGATAATATGCACAAGGATAATCATGATTGTGATGATTGTAATGAATCCTGAATGCTTTTTGCACGGAGTAGAATCAGTATTCTTGTTTAGATTTAACGGTAGAACTGTAAATACCCCATTGTGTCTTATCTTTGAAAAAATAGACAATTCTTTTGATGGCCACTGGGTGACACATGAATATTATTATTATTATTTTTTAAAGTAAATCAGGGAAACTGTAAGTATGCTGCCTCATGTAGTTGGAAGAAGAGTCGTGCATCTCCTCAGATGAATCATGCTGTCATGTGCATCACCTTCACTGGATTGCAATGACTTTGCTAAAAAAATAAAAAAGGAAAATGGTTTTAACCCAAAGCCATGAAAAGAAAGGTTAGCAGATCAGCAAACGTGTAAATAATGTAAGAACAGTATTTGGAAGGTAATGACAGTTCAGCTTCATTTAGTAAATTTGCCACGTATGGAACACGTTTTAATACCCATGCTATCAAAGCAATTTTGCAAATGCCTTTCTGATCATGTTTCTTGAGTTGTTGTGTTTATCAACTCTGTTGGGAGTCGATTGGGAGACCGTTGTCACTGCGCAGTTTGACCCGAAGAGCGTAGATGTGTGGTTGGCAGTGATTTGCGTAGGCAGGTCCGAGCTATGAATGGTTTCAAAACAACTTTGCATTTATCAACTCTATAGAAATGCCTTTCTGACTCAAAGGTGTTTGGGAGTGTATCTTTTTTTGACATTTTAGAAACACGTTTCTAACTCCATGATTAAAACAGCTTTGCTTTTATCAACTGCCCAAAACTCTGTGAAAGTTGTTTGGAAACCGTAATTCTGCACCAGAAGTGAGTTGATAAACACTTTCTTGGATATCCTTTGGCAACCTCAAAAAAAGCACTCTCAAGTGTTTGAGTACCATCACTCGCAAAGTGCTAGTAGTCCTGGTTAGTATTTACACAAACAAGCCTAAACTATGCTTCTTTTAGAAGGTTTCTTTGAAGGATCAAACCCATGTGGTCTTTTGAAGACATTGGATAATGTAAATTCAGTCCTACATTTTGAGTAGACTTCGTTATTTCAAATATTGCACTTTAAAAACTGGCCTTTCAAACATTATTGGAAAATATGAATGCAACATCATTGCAGACATGAAACAGATGAAGTTTATGATACAAAGGATGTCGTTCAAGCAAGTGTATTGTATTCAATTCTTTTATGCCCCTTAAATGCCACATTGAATGAAGCAAAGACAATATTTCGGTCTCATCTTGTGTGATTTTGGTATTACAAATGTATTCTACTCCAATTTTTATTTCATCTGTAGCTTTTCGTTCATTCAATGTGTGGTAATACGTTAGTATGTTGGGCCGCATTTTTCTTAAAGATCGATTGATCTGCCTAACCCTGACTGATCTCCCCCCCCCCCAAAAAAAAAAAAAAAAAGGAAAAAAAAAAGGTTCTACACTTTATATATGCTAAAAGCTTTGAACTGATCTGGTTTCATGCAAATGCAGTATTTGGTGTCAGGTTCTCTTGCATTTGTGCTGTGTAAGTGAGCTGATAATTTCTCACAACAGACTGAGCCCTGAGGGAGGGATGCTGTAGATTACCTACATTCCTACTGTATGGAATTGAGGTACTGCAGCATTTATTTGTCTGGGAAAATGTTGATTGTCCTGCTAAAATTCCGTTCCTCATGAGTGCATTCAAGAGCCGTTTGACCTGAAGTTTACACTAGAACCTAGACGTTTACTCTTACACTAGAATTTTGTTGACTGTGTGTGTGTGTGTGTGTGTGTGTGTGTGCATATAATATATAGTGTGCGTGTGTGTGTTGATTTTGTCATAGCATGTATATGATGAAAAGGTGTTAACTGAAAATACTGTTATTGAATAGTTTTGATAATTTCTATTTCATTATTTTTAAAGATAGATGGTGAATAATCTAATTTTGTGGGGAACTTGTTTCCCTAGTAGTGTATTGTTTCAGCAGGATCAGTAGTTACTGTAAGTTTAACATAAGATTTAAAGAAAAAATGCATTACAATTTCCAGTAGATTATGTGCTAGTCTGCATTACAAAATATTGAAAGTTGAACTTAACTCTTTCTGATCACATTATTCAATTGGTGTGGAACAACAAAAAAATCCACATTCTCTCGACTCTTGGTGGATAAGAACATTGTATTATTGGTATTAAAAAGGGTATTCCCTGCAACATATTACAAGTATTCCAACTCCCCCCCCCCCCTCCCAACAAAAGAGTAGGACATAATTGATCCTTTAAAGGGATCATGCAGTTTTGGTTGAGACCTATTTTCAGGTTTCTAACATTTTTTGTTGAAATAATGAGAAACTTCTTATGAAATATGAAAGAGCATGTAATTCTATGAGGAATTCAACGTTTATTTGATGGAAATTGGTTTTGAAATGGCTGAGATATCCAAAAAAGAGTGACTCTAAGAAAGTGTGGGACCCACACTTTATTACGATCGCTTTGTTTTACTTTGTTTTTTGATGTTTCAGTCATTCCAAACCCGATTTTCATCAAATAAACTTTGAATTCCTCTTAAAATGGTATGCTCTGTACTACATCATAAGTGTTTTCTTGGTATCTCACAAAAAGTTAAAAGCCCAATTCTCATCCCCACCAATACTGTACCATCCCTTTAAATATCAAACTTGTTGCACATGTTTATGTTATGTGTCCACAAATTGATTGTTTTATTCCATTACATGCAATTCAAGGGATCTTGATTTGCTGCATTGTTGTATATTGCTACAATGTATCTTTACTGATGGTAGCTACAAATTTTGTTGTGATGATAATGAGCTCATAGTCTTGTTTCAGGAACATGCCCCATTCTGACAAAATATCAAAAAGCTTGCATACAGTCATGCCGTGCAAAATTATCAGTAGAACCAGAAATAACAACAGGCAAAGGAAAGCAAGGCATTAACTGAAGTGAATAATGTCTATCTGCAGTCGAAATTTATATCATTTATGCAGTAGTGTGAGCATTCTGGATGTGGAAGTACATATAATATAAATGTTGCAACAGAACAAAAAAGGCCAGATTTGAACTTCAGCTGATCAGCCAATAGGAAAAACAAAAAACAAAAACTGAACTGAACTGAACTGAGTACATGTTTAGACAGTCTTAGAAAGAAAAGCAAGTAGAATACTGTCAGAACTTAATCTTTTTCAAAGGTGTACGAACAAAGGCAATGGAGAATGTCCACGTGGATGTGAGACCGTTTTGATTGTAAATGCTACTCTAGATATGACGTGTTAAAATGTAGTTGTCGACACTGTCCTTGCTTGTGTGAAGCAATGACTCATCCACTTGTGCAGTCTGCAGCGATTGATAAGAGGAGTTTGCCAAACAAAGTAAGGCAATGTTCTGACTGAAAGACAGCCCATTTCCTGTACTACACTATGTCTGCGAAAGCCTATTTTCCTGTGTGCTACTTGGGGATGTTTTCTCTGCGCCGATGAATTCTCCAAATGTATAGAACATACGCTGTATTCTTCTTCTTTTCTTCTTTTTCCCCCTGGTTTCCTACCAAATTGTGAAAAGGTTGTGCAGCTGTAGCCGAGGAAGAAATTCATATTTCTGATGAATGTGTTGAGTTATTAAATGCAATAATGAAAACGGTCTGTGAGATAATACACCTGGACACTGTCGATCTTAAAATCCCGATCAAATAGATGCTACAGAATCATCTGATGTGATACTAATGAGTTGTTCTTGTCTTTTCATTCCATAAAATTGCATGTGATATATTCTATTGCATGAGTACTACGTTGTACAAGATGCGTATGGAATACTTTGACAAATTCTTTAGCCCAAGTAAAATTTATTCCATCATAAAAATTTAAGGAAATTACTTTTGGATAGTTGTGTAGTGAAAACAACAATTTTATGTGAGCAATGTTACAATTAAACAATTTTGTTGTTGTTGTTGTTTGAGGTCTTCTTGATATCTAATTGTCAGAAGATGAATAAGATAATTTTAAGGAATTCAGCTACTGAGCACATGACATTCAAAATAGTGTAATAGAAAATGATAAAATGTGATTAGTAATCATTATAAAAGTATGTACTATGTAAGACCTTTCTAAGAAAAACCGGCCTGGACACACTTGCTGTTGTATTAGAACTACACTAGGCATTTGTATTCAGATGTGACCGTGGCTGTTTTAGTTGATGCTGACAATTTCCTGATGTACAGTATTACTGAAGCATCAACAGTCGTGCATCCGTATGTAATTCTGTTTGCGCATACAATCTGTACAGTGCACATAATGATGTCGTTAGTAGATATTTTCGATCAAGCTGCTTTTGCCCTTGCCGCATACCACTTAAATGCAAGTGTAAGTGTGTTCCTCTTGTGTGTAGTAGAGATGGGGGTAATGACAGTGTAGGGGGCCCCTTTGTGAGATCAGTGCTAGTACTGAAGAGGCTGCCCTGGCTAAATCACAATCTGATTACAGAAAACCATACAAACGTACGTGTATGTGACCTGCCACAACAAAAGGATCCTAAAATCGCTGACGACTGAGCCGAGAAAATCGAGTTTGAAGTCAGATCATCAAAATCCATCGAAATGATTGGATTTCTGTTTTTGGCAAAATTTTGTAGTCTAATGTATCGTCTATCATTTGCCAAAATTTCGAAGCTAAATGATCAAAGGAAAGGCAAGAAATTGGCATTTTTCTGGACTATGATTATCCGCCTTTCAACGGAACAGAAACATGTCGGAAGATTTGGATTTAGCGCTGCAGCTAGACTCCACCCCAAGCAATGAGAGAGCGATGTTATTGGTCAGTGCGTGGCATTCTGATTACTGATTGGTCGTGCATAGACCGCATCGCAGAGGGTGCTAGGAGCATCCCACCTATTGTCAAGCGGTGAAAACTGTCTTGCCTACCCTCGATCATGATAGTATCAGAAAGAAAACTTTGAAGCTGTTTTCTCTAAACGCTGATTTCGTGAACCACTCAACATGCACTAATAATATTAAATCATTGATATCTCCGCAACTGAGTACTTTTACGAGTCGTGTTATACATTGTATATGAAGTTAAAGTGGAAGAGTAAGGGCATAATGTCATGTCATTTTAAGAAAATTGTCCTCCCCGACTTTCGGATCCTTTTGTTGTAGCGGGTCACATTGTATATAGTAAGTAGTGTCAATGACAACAGAACAACACATACTATATTTTGTACATTGTACACAGTATACAAATAATGCACAGGTCTGAGTGCGTCAGTCGGAATTATGTGCATAAGGTACAGTTGTAACTATGGAATGTTTAACCCATGAGGCGAAGCCAAGTGGGTTTAGGCTAAATTCCATAGTTACCGCATACACACTATATTCCGTCTGACGCACGAAAAGACATGTGCGTCATCTGTGTTATAGAATTGGTAATTTTCTTGCCCAAAATCCATTTTTCTATCATGTTACCCGATGACAAATTTACTGTATGCATTTCCTTTTGGCTTGCCATAGACGAGAGCCCAAAAATCATGCATCCAGTATTTACTGGATGCATGATTTTTTTGGCCAATAGGCGTCTCGTTCCTGAGTGTGCGAATGCTTGCTTAGTGCGCGTACCTTTGTTACAAGTGCGCATATTCTTGCTACAAGTGCGAGATAACATGTTTACCACTGTGACTCAGCGTGCGGCCAGTACAAAATCAACACATAATGTGTAACTCTCGACCAATGAGATCGCAGGATTCTCGCTACCCATTCTATAATACATATTGTGTTATCTTGCCTTTTTCCCTAATGTAGCTTTAGAATTTGAATATATTTTTTGGCAATGCTGTGCAAAGTTTGTAGCTTTGCTGGTGTATTTTTAATGAAAAGTAGTACCGGTACTGCAGAAAACTGTACACCATGGTAACTGGGCTATAATGAAGTATTTAGTGTAGGGCCTACACAACATCTTTAGAAAACTTTTCAGTAATATATTTATATAATATTGGATGGCCTTGAGATTAATACAAAGAAATATTGGACGAGCTATGCACAAATATTGGACGAGTCGAAGACGAGTCCTATATTTCCTTGTATTAATCGAAAATAGGACATCTAATATTATCATTATTATCCTACAGAGGATTTTAGCAAAGAATATTTTCACTTACCCTTTCTGTTTCAGAGTGCTGTATGGTCTCCTACTTAGCTACTGTACTTGATCCTGACATGGGGTATGGTACACTCTTCAGTGTTAGTTAATCTACTTCATTCCCTGATAAAACAGTGATCTATGTATCCATGGTAGCAGTCATGTTACTGTTAGGCTGAGATCTAGCTAATTTACACCAGAATTAGATGTTCTTGTATCCGAGATCTGAGACACAATTCACGCCACATCTTCCGTAGATCGTGAAAGATCGAATTACTCGTACACTGTACTGTAGTCCTATGGCCTACTGTACTTACACTGTAGTATACACATAACGTAACATGCATGCAAATGCAAGCGGCGGTGGCCGGCTACATGTATTTGTATATCGCGCGCGGGCTATCTAGCAGAAGTGCTGAGCTGATCAATTGTCGCCTTTGTTTTCATCAAGCCTAAATTTAATTTCCTGGTATGAAAGTGATATTTTGAAAAATTGTATGCAAAACAATTTCAACTAATTGATATATGAAATTTGTTTGTATAAACACAGAATTTTAGAAAAAAACGATGTTTTAGTTAACTCGTGATTGACTAATCACAGACGTTTTTACTTCATATTTCATGTCATCTCGTATATATCTCAGCCAATCACGGTGCAGTTTATAAAAAACTGTGGGGAATCCCCCTCTTGCCGTCCAATATTTTAAGTATTGGTCGCCTCGGCAAAAAAATATTGGTCGAGTTCAACCAACTTTCTAAGTGGGTCGGAAGTTACGATGTTCGTCGACAAAATAACACTTGTATTTGGGCTCTAAAAATCCTCTGTATAGATGATAATATGCAATAGTGTGTACTGCATGTACAATTATGTATACCATCCTTTTGTAATATCAGAGTAACAAAACAAAATCACTGTGTGTGCTTCATGATTTTTTTTTTGTCCCCGCCGAACGAGTTCGAGCAGGGGACTATGAAACGGGCTCCGTACGTGTGTGTGTCTGTGTGTCCGTCCGTCTGTCTGTGTGTCCGTCCGTCCGTCTGTGCGTCCGTGTGTGATCAAAATGTTCGATTTGCTACTCCTTCGCCATTTCTAACCCGATTTTGATTCTGTTTGCTTTATATGATAGCACTACATGGGAGCTTTGAAACTTCTACACAGAATTTCAGTTGTGACCTTTGACCTTGACCTTTGACCTATATTGTACATTTTGCTTCAAAATGCTACTCCTTCGCCATTTCTAACCCGATTTTGATTCCTTTTGCTTTATGTGATGGCACTAGGTGAGGGCTTCAAAACTTCTACACAGAATTTTGACCTTTGACTTCTTTGACCTTTGACCTTGATTTTTGACCTATATTGTACATTGGCTACAAAATGCTACTCCTTCGCCATTTCTTACCCGATTTTTATTCCGTTTGCTTTATGTGATGGCACTAGGTGAGGGCTTCAAAACTTGTACACAGAATTTTGACCTTTGACTTCTTTGACCTTTGACCTTGATTTTTGACCTATATTGTACATTGGCTATAAAATGCTGCTCCTTCGCCATTTCTTACCCGATTTTGATTCCGTTTCCTTTATGTGATGGCACTAGGTGAGGGCTTCAAAACTTCTACACAGAATTTTGACCTTTGACTTCTTTGACCTTTGACCTTGATTTTTGACCTATATTGTACATTTTGCTACAAAATGCTACTACTTCGCCATTTCTAACCCGATTTCAATTCTGTTTGCTTGAAGTGATGGCACTAGGTGAGGGCTTCAAAACTTCTACACAGAATTTTGACCTTTGACTTCTTTGACCTTTGACCTTGATTTTTGACCTGCATTGTACATTTTGCTACCAAATGCTACTCCTTCGCCATTTCTAACCCGATTTCGATTCCGTTTGCTTTATGTGATGGCACTAGGTGAGGGCTTCAAAACTTCTACACAGAATTTTGACCTTTGACCTTGATTTTTGACCTTTATTGTACAGTGGCTACAAAATGCTACTCCTTCGCCATTTCTAACCCGATTTCGATTCCGTTTGCTTTATGTGATGGCACTAGGTGAGGGCTTCAAAACTTCTACACAGGATTTTGACCTTTGACTTCTTTGACCTTTGACCTTGATCTTTTTACCTATATTGTACATTTTGCTACTAAATGCTACTTCCGGCGGGGACATATATTACGCACCGCGTAATTTCTACTTTTCCTTGTTTCTTCATTTTTTGATGGTTTTGCTGTCTGTGCATACATGCATATATGCAGTATAAAAATTGAAGTTTTTCATGTATAGAAATGTTCAGTCAAAAGAGAACCCAAATAAGGCCCAATTTTGATAATGTGGTATGTGTAAACCACAGCACTTCTACACTGTACACATTGTCTTCCTGACTCTGCATGGTTCTCCCTGAAAAAAATAAATGTATTCCTGTCTTGACAGGAGAATATCAGAATCTCCCTGATTTTGGAATTATTTTTGCCTGTCAGTAGTCATGCACTACACAAGTACATGGTACAACAGTACTCCCTGCATATAACTCTTCAGAATTTTCCTGATTTTGTATTTATGCATGTGATGGCAACCCTGAACGGTGTGTCATTTGTACTAGCTCTACATGTTATACATAATACACACTGCCTTTACTACTGACGTACATGTACATTCTTTATCATGTAAAGCTCCCATGAGCGTTCATTTCCTGCTGTCGATGCTAATTGAGATGCGCTGTGATTGAGCCCAATGATCCTGTGCTTTTGACATTATATGTCACAGTGAAGGACATTTTAGAAGGACACACATCGAGTGGTTGCATTATTTTTATACGTGTAGTCACCCCTAATGAGATCTTTGGGATAACATTCTAAAAGTGGGGGGGGGGGGGGGGATACCTTTTACTTGACATTACCTACAATTCAAATGCTCATGTGCATTCTTAATGATGTTAAGCCCTATGTATGAGATGTAAGATACAATTTGCTTGTCTCATATACTTTGTGTTAATACACTCAGCAAGTAAACACACTCTGCAAAAGCAGGTAATGGCTATTAAAAAAACTAATCTTGATAACTCCACTTATCAAAGGCAGCAGATTATGCAGAGAATGTTCTTGAGGCACGAGGTAATGCAACAGTTATTTTTGTTGATTGGGATGCCAACAAAGGATAGTTATCCTCTGCTGCAAAAGTCACTAGACTGGACAATTAAACTGACAATACATAATTTGTGCAATTCCTGCGAAGATGATGTCACTTTGAATCTTGCACAATCAGCCTGAATCTAAAACTGAGATTTTTTTTTTTTTAAATGCCGGGAAGTACATTGTACATTTCATAAGATATAAAAAAGTTGCTTAAATCACTTTTATTATGTATTATATACCTGTACATGTACCGTACGTGTGTGTATGTATTTAATAGGTACAGTACATTTGCAACAAGCAACATATCACATTATATTGAGATTGGATAATTAGCATGTTTATTGGCATTGTACAGGGGCGGATTTAGGAATTCCGGAAGGGGAGGGGGGCGCACACGCCCCCTTTCATTTTTTTCTTTTTATTTCTTTTATTTTAACAAAAAAATAAAGGGGGTGCGTGCCCGGTGTGCCCTCCTGGATCTACCACTGCATTAGGATTCACACATTTAAATGTCGTCCTTCTATGTATAGTAAATTGGTTTCATAAAATGTTGCAAGCATGCCATTGGAAAAGCTCAAGAGAGTATTTAGATTTTATCCAGAGTACCTGCACCACATGCAGTTTAAATAGCGCACAACTTTGCCCCGTACTAATGCAGTCAGGTGTTTAAGCCATTACCACTGCTCTCACCTTGAGGATTGCTGAAGATTGCGCGGAAGCTTGTCTCTCTTGATATATCTGTCAGTGTCCCAGGGTTCACTTTGAGCATCAAAGTGTATTTAAATGAGACTTAGAAAAAAAAAATATCTGTTCTTTGCTTGGTGAGTGCACATTGTTAAAAGCATACATATGTACATACTGTGGAGGACCTGGAGTGTATTGTAATCTACTGAAGTGTGAAAGAGTTATGTGGTATACTGTATGTACATGCATTCACACCCCACCATGAATGAAAAACAAAAGCAAACAAAAGAAAACAGAACTGCCACTCAATGACTGTGTGTACATACATGTACACTATTATATTACCTACAGGTTTTTTTTTTTGTGTGTGTGTGTGTGTGCCTGCGAATGTCAAGCATTTCAGGAAGTCAGTGTACTTTACATACAAAATGTAAATGTTCCATGCCTCTGTGTGTGTGTGTGTGTGTGTGTGTGTGTGTGTGTGTGTGTGTGTGTGTGTGTGTGTGTGTGTGTGTGTGTGTGTGTTTTACAGTACCTGAGAAAAATACATGTACCTGCAGTTGTGTATAGGAAGTGCATAATATACTGTGTATACTGCAGGTACAGGTACTTGGAAGACATGCACCTGCAGATGTTTGTAAACTTTTGAATCGATGACTGTACTTCATCTGTAGTGCTTTGTAATTGTTGGGAAGCCTCAGTTTGTGCAGAAGTATCCATTTCTGTATAACCAGCAGGCTTTTATTACTGTAAAAGATACATGTGTGCTGTCCTCTTGGGAAATAATACAGGTGTACCAGTATGTACATGTACAATGTAGATCCAGTTTCCCTCTCCTTCATATGGAAACAGACAGTTAGATACCACATACATACAGTACATCATTCCCCACACGTGTCTGAAATCCCTGTAGTCTTTATTCAGACTCACCAGGTTTTTGTAGGAAATGGCCTATCATCTTCACCTGAAAATTTCAGTGCATTGAATGTGTACGTTCGGGATTGACCTCCTGAATTCCAGTGTAAAATCATGTGCAAGTTGTACAGTAAAATGCAAAACAAAGGGTCCCATTTCATTTGTTTGAGCTATCCTCCATGAGCAATTACACTTGAAATCCTACTTGAACACTACTACATATTTTATGCAGATCGGCTGTGCCAAGATAAAATGCAAGATAGTTAAGGTGTTGGACTATATATACACTTGAACTAAAATATGCCTCTAAATATTTGTTCCAAAGAAAATGAACAATCTATGCTCTTTCTGTTTACACTAAATATACATCCCTTTTAGGAGGAAGCTCCAAAGATGATTGTGAATGAAATGGCTCTGAGTGGATCTCGTGTGGGCACATATAGCATTTATTACTGTGTAGTGATTGTTGCCATGAATGATGCAATTTATGGCACAAACTTTGTGCAGTAAAGTCTAGGACGTCAAGCTTTTAAGTGTCAATGCAGTCACAGAAGTTTGGCCTGATTCAGTGAGGTGAGCAAGAAAGGCTGCACATTTCCTTTTTCAAAGAGGAAACACTGCCATTCATGCAACAATGTTGAATGATGATGAAATGGGAATTCAGCCTGTGCTTATCTTCAAGAATACAAACAAACATAATCTCTATTAATGTTACTAATTTAGAATGCATTTTTCCCTTTTAGTCCCTGTTATTGCAAAGTCTTCTATGTGTTGTGATAATCAAATAATCCTGACAGAAAAAGCCTGGAATGCTGATTTGCAGCTTTATGTCGAGTATCACGAAGATTACTCTGAGTTCATTATTGCCATTTTGATTAATTTATGAAGAGTTACCATGATATTAGTTGAGATCACTTCCTTATTAAGCTTGGAATCTGCTGTTGCTTTACTTTCTAGTGTGAGCTGTACCACTGGGTGGACGTCCTCGACCGGTTTGATGGCATTTTGGAGGAGGGATGCGCGGCGTCACCTGACCAGCTGTGGCGCCTGTCATGTGACCACCCCCAGAATGTTCGCCTCAAGGAGTCCGTGCACAGCGTGCTGACCTTCACCGCCCTGCTCATCGAGCACAGCTTCTCGAGGCATCTCTACAGCTCTGTTGAGGTACGTTGTAGTTGATAGGCCAGATTATCCCTTTATGTGCCCATGCACTTAGCTTATATTATCTTGTCAAGTTTTTTGTATCAGCTTTCAGTAATCCCATTCAAACTTGACCTACTTTTAATGTTAAAGAGCCTACTCAGGTGTAGCCATGTGTCTCAGTCAAACAAGGAGACCATGGTGACACAAAAGGGATTAAGGGGATTAGGTAATCTCTATTCATTGCCATTTTAGTGTCTAGACATCTGTGCCATTCTGTAAAGAAAGCACTCCAGCCTGCATACCAATCAATGCACAAAGCTCAGTAAGGGTTAACTGTTATTCTGAAACTCATGGACATTTTTTTTTCCCCCACCTAGTGAGGAGCAGGTGACAAGAGGGAAGTCTGTAACTGTTATGTCAGTGGTGGAGATGTCTTTGCAGCCTGTTGGAATTCAACCAAAACTGCTGAAACTATAAAATGCTACCCTGTTGATATTAACTCAGCTGCCTTTTTGCTATAAGCCAAGAGTTTTAACATTAAGCATCATTCAATAGAAGTATAACCAAGCCTGCAGTATACCAACAAATCATTACTTGATGATTACCATTAAATTATTTCCTAAGTTTGGGTTGTTCAAAAAAAGACAAGATACAGTTACCAATAACAGTGTTTGCTGTTTCTCTTCCACAGCACCTTACAACTCTTCTGGCATCCAGTGATATGAATACTGTGCTGGCTGTTCTCAATCTTGTCTACGTTTTCAGGTAAGCAAAATAATCGCTGAGAAAACAAAAGTCATCATTATTTCGTGTGTAGAAATCACTGTTACATGTTGAGAGGAGATTTATTTCCAACAGTTTATGAAGAACAGTGACTTGTTGTGTTCTTGCTTACAGCTCCAATCAGTTTTCTGATGCGTTTTCTGGAGAAGAAACTGAACTGATCGTTGAAAACTTATCTGTTTACTCAACTTTAATTATGTTGTTTTGCTGCTGCATGTTATATCATAATACGTATATTTACATAATGCTGTATTTTATTTTAATGTCATACTTCTGTGTTTTTTTTCTTTCTTTTTTTCCGGATCAATGCGCGTAGAAACATCATTATTAAGCGTTATATAAATGTTATTCATTATCATTATCATTATCTGCCAAAATTTTAGCCATTGTTTTAGTTTTGGCATCACGCCCAAAACACAAATCAAGAGTGCTCTTTTAAATCTTGTGGAATCCGCAGCAAGCGATCCAACTTCCTGATAAAGCTGGCCGCAGAGAAGCGCCAGGAGCTGTTCAGTCGGCTGACGTACCTGGCCGAGAGCTGGGGAGGGAAGGAGAATGGCTTTGGGCTGGCAGAGTGCTGCAAGAATGCCGCCAAGCAGGTACAGTACAGTGTGCCACACAGAGATCATTGCTCATAATGTCATTTATTGGTTCATTGAAGCATAAAAATATCATGGTTCTAAAGTATCGTATGACCTATGAAATCATGCTTTGAGCAAAACTGGTGTTCTCAATCAAAACGGTGAGTTCAAAAAAAGAAACTGTAATCAAAATCTTGTACACAACATGATGATGTCATCTCATAATGACCTGCTCACAAATCTTCATTAAATTCCCCCTTTTTGACATTGATTCAATACAAATGAGTTCTATGCCACAACTCAAATTGTTATAGTCTTGTAATGATGTAGGAATGATGAATTGTAGGGGAAAAGAGTTGTAGGAGGTGTCATAGACGTGAAACCTTATTTTTACATATTTTGTGAACAGGTTAGTGGGAGGGTTTTGAAGTGATGACATCATTGCCCAATCTAGTTTGTGTATCTGTGTTCTGGTGACACTGCTTTGTGAAAACCTGAAACTTTAGATTCCTTTTCGACCATATTGAAGGACCACGTTTTGATAAGCCTCTATCATTCTTTTGTCTCTATTTTCTAAAGTCAGCTTGAGCATAGGGTGCAAAGTACTTTGAGCTTGCAATTGCATTGAAATTGCTGAACTGAGTATTTGCTGACCCCTTTCTCTGACAGGGAATTCCACCCAGTGCAACAACTCTTCATTTTGAGTTCTACTCTGAGAACACGTCGGAAGAAAAAGTTAGCGTCAAGAAGGTAAGTTAAGAGAGATAACGCTTACGTCATATTAATATCTCACGCCGTGTGGGCATGACAGTGTAATCAAAGAAGGTATTTGTGTGTGTGTATGTGTGTATGTATGTGTGTGTGGGGGGGGGGGGGGGGGGTAATGCTTACTATGTAACTTGCATGGTAGGCATGTGTTCCTGTATATCCTCTGTTATGTCTGTGCAATGGTGTCATGTCTGCCATGATGTGTTTAGGCTGCCTCTCTGTCAATATTGTCAGCTCATGTAATAATCTCCCATCAGGGGGGTGTTTCATCAATGCTTGTCAGCGCCGACAACTGTCGGCGCTGACCAATTTCAGCAAAATCCTTGGTTTTGATTGGCTGAGATGCTCTGGTCACTGACTGTTACTATGGTGATTCAAGTTGTTAGCGCCGACAAACGTTGATGAAACACCCCCCAGATTATCATCATTAGGTTAAGTGCGAGTAGACATTTATTGGGAAACTGTTTCGACTTTTTCATTATCAGTAAACATTAGAAAAGGCCATTGATGAAAACTGAAGGATATTGTGATGTAATCATTGTACATGTTTGTGCTGATCCTGTGGTCCATCCTGTAAGAAAGGAGACACTGAAGCTTGATTTGCATTTTATCGTTTCTTCCTCTCCCCATTTTGTTTGACAGCATGCTGTCCAGGCTGTCACTGTTCTTCACCTGGAAAATGTGGACAGAGTAAGTCTCGTGTTCTTTTGCTTCTTTAAACCAATGTGAATATTCACCCATAATCTATATGATAAGATTAGGGAAAGGGGCAGTAATTTGTCAAGTTCTTTGATATTTATTGAGGGTTCCTCTTGATGGGTGGTGGTGGTGGTGGTGGTGGTGATGGCATGGGGATGTATTTATAATGTTATCTCGTTTTCAGTGACAAGAGCACAAGTGTTGTGGAGAGACTGTACAGAGAGACTTAATGTTTAAGAAAGAAGTGTCCTGGCTGCTTTTATATGTCCACTTATCTATTTCGAAAGCTCTGCAGGACATAATTCGTGGCAGCAGGATTGTGTGAGATGTATTGGTAGCAAACACATCTCCATTTGCTATCCAATTGTGCAAAATTTGCGAGTGCCTTTCATATGAATCACTGATAAATGGTCTCTCGTTTTCTTTTCCTACTACATGCAGTAATGCTGATACCAAAAAAATAATAATAATAATAAAAAAAAAAAAATATATATATATATATATATAGAAATTAATTATTTTATATGTGTAAGTAACATGACTCTTGAATGCAAAGGACTGTAGTTTTATCTTAAGCTGCTTCTTATGATTTGTGGGTAGACTTAGCCTTCAAAAACAATGCAACAAAATCTTGCTTCTCTTATTCACCCATTTCATATAATTTTGTTTTGTTAGCCATAGTGACATCGGTATGAAGAGTGGATAGCCTGGCAGAAATTGAATAGAAATGTCTAATTTGACAAAATTTTCTACAGTTATATAGGTTGTATTGATGTGAGGACTGGACAGGCTGATCCTTTTGTAATCCTTCTGGATTATGTTGTGGTCGCATAGAATTCCATTGCACTTTTGCTAATAGCCTCAGGCAGGAATGTGCGAGTGATTGTTGTTGTGATAATGTTTGTGGAAGGGACTGAAGGTAAATGTGGAGGGCTTTTCTTCTTTTCAGCTGTCACATGATCCGGTGGATGTGATGGAGGATCTGCTGTCTCAACACAGTGTGCCGAAAGACAAGCAGGTGAAGAATCACCCAAATTTCCTGTCATATGTTATAAATAAGTATATCATGTATATTTTTGTTGCCAATTTCATTCCCACCATGCTCAGATTGTGTGAGCAAGCCAAAAAAAAAAACAACATTGACAGTTACTCTATACATAATTCTCAGTGTATTGAAAGACATGCTGATGATGGATCACCCAAAGGTTGCTCTCACAAATATATTTTTAATTTTCTTGTGGCTGATTTAATTTAGAGTCTCACCAATCCTCAATTTTATAATAGAGCAAAAAACAAAAAACAAATCAAAACCAAAGAGAGAGAGAGAGAGAGGAAAAAAGTTGTTGCAACATTATGCGTTTATATCAAGTAAATGATTTTGGCTTATCTTCCCATAGAATACCTTTTGGAATTGCATCTGAAACTTGATAGACTATTTATATGTGTTTATCTGAAATTTTAATTCATGGTGGGAAGGAGTATTATCTGAAATTTTAATTCATGGTGGGAAGGAGTATTATCTTGGCATAAATCCTATCAAGCCGTCTTTCCTGCTGACAACTCTGGGTGAAGATAGTCAACACCTAGATTCCTTGTAGTGTTGTTGTTGGGTTTTTTTTTCTTCCCCTTCCAGCAAAGGTATGCAGGAAATAACCATGCACCATAATTGGTATTGTTTGGTTTTGATATGACATCTCATACCAGGAACTGTTTCCTGTTTTATCCCCGCGCAGATGCTTCTCTTTACGCACATCCGTCTGGCGCATTGCTTCTCCAACCACCAGAAGAGGTTACAGTGTGTGCAGGCCAGGCTTCAAGCTTTGTCTGTCCTAGGTGAGGTGCCCTGGAGAATGTTGACCTTTGCTCCCTCCCCTCCCCTTGTGCCCTGGAGAATGTTGACCTTTGCCCACTCCCCTCCCCTTGGGGGAAAAAAAAAAGATACATGGAGCCATTTTTTTTTTTGTATATATAAGGATGACAGTTTTTAGGCAAAAACCTGATTTCAGGCACTGGCAGTTTCAAAGTTCAGGCTTTTCATGTAGATGTGTAGATGTATTTCAGACCCTCTTTTTTTTCACCGTAACCGGTATCCTTGTGATGGTGATGTGAGAAATACTAATGCATCTGCCATAAGCAATTGCCATCTAAATGAGCAGCTTAAATGTTTCAGAGCCAAGAAATATATGTGTCCTGTCAATTGAGATGATATTGCAATGCAATTCTAGTCTTATTAAATCTATCGTACAGACACATGCATACACACTCACACGCATCTACACACCTGCACACACTAACACACACACACACACACACACACATCAACCTGGGTCACAACTCGTCTTGTGATTGTCGTGCTCGTATTTGTACCTATGCATTGGGAGTTATAAATATCATAGTACATAGCGATGAAGAATGTGGAATTTCATTTAGGTTTTGATTTTTTAAAATTCTTTTTCCAAGTTTGGAACCTGATGGTGACAGTAGTAGTTGGTATGCAATGAGATAATGGTCTACTTTTGGTGGAGGTTGTAACCTAAGTTGACAGATGCTATGCTTCCTTGAAGTTCTGGAGTTCTAAACTGTTTTGCTCAGACAGTGATATTGCTCTGAAAAAGAAAATGCATCACATCTTGCAATATTAACATGCAATGATGACTGACATACGGTTTAGATCTCACACTGGGTTTTTTTTTTTTTTTTTTGTCATTCATTCATTTACGTAGCCCATGTAACAATGGTAAAGAGATTATTGGTGGTGTGTGGTAGTTTAATGTGTAGCAGTCAAACTTGTTTGCACAGTACTGTTGTGATTCTCACTTCATATTCAGGTCTCCTTCCAAAAGGGTGCCAGAGGCATACTTGTGCCCTTGCCCCAGGAGATATTAGAGATGCATTGAATACAAAACTAATAGCAAATATTAATCAGCTGACATTACAGATGTGACAGAACATAGTAAACTCGGTTAAAAGCTGTAAAGAGCCATTGGGAATTGTCTTATTTTGTTTATGTAAGTTGTTGATGGAGAAGTTTTCAAATATTGATATGGTTTTGCTCACAAGGAATGGGTGTAAAGTGCATTTCTCTGTTCTTTCTCATACTATTGGCCCTGCTGCAGTTTATTCAAGTGCAATCCAAGAAATCTCCAGTTCATTATTGTACAGTGGCCTCATAGAGGAATTAGTAGATGTCCTGCAACTTGAAGATGCAAAGCTAGTGGTGAGTGTTTTGTCTACTCCAGGGATCAAACCATTTTGACATAGAGACTCTTGACATGACAACATCCTGAAAGATATAGAAAGAGCATACTTGTTGTAATTTCAAGTGATGTGTCATCATAGAAAGTCTTTTGATAGTATTCAACCTTGATGGAATGTTTTTCCCTATGAATTGAAATGCTTTCATCACGAGGTGGCGTGAGGATACCTCAAACCTCCTAAGAAAAATTCAGAATATTTGATTAATATTTTGATTTTCCTATCACCTCATCCAAGCTTATTAAATTTAAAAAAAAAGTATGTCACTGAATTATGGGCATATATCACCACACAAGTGGTGCGCATAATCACACAGATGCTGAAAAAGAAGTACTGGTTGCTATCTTGAAGCAAAAATAAGCTGTTTCGTCAACCTCATTTGCTCATGTACAAGGAAAAATGCAAACGCTCTGCCCTTGCGGAAATGAGCGCAGACATATTCTTTTTATTATTATTTTTTCTTGACTCGACTGTTCATATGTACCTTTAGTGCCTTTGTACTGCCCAACTTGGATGTGTTGATTCTCTTGAATATTGTGTGATGCTGCAGTATGCTCTGAAAATGCAAGTACAATTGAAAGTGTGCTGTCAGCAGTTAATGAGAGTACTTGTAAACCTATGCAGAGTTGCGTAATCATCTTTGCTTTATTGATGCATCTAGCTCTACTTGACGTTTCTCATGACTTGTATGTGGCATTTATTGGGTGTTTGACTGTCTCCTTTTGTTTTCAGGACATAAAGTCTGCATCACTTAGAACTCTTACATCAATCATTCACCTAGATAGAAATCCCGAGTAAGTAATTCTTTTGTATCATGTTTCTAATAGTATGATATGTCATTTATTTCCGAGTGAATGAAGTGTATTCTTCTGCTGAATCCATTCGGTTGACATCCCACTATTCAAAGTGAACACGCTTCATCAAGGTTTGGTCTTGATAATTTGTATGTTAAATGTAAAATCCCCCCCCCCTTTTTTTTTTTGGGGGGGGGGGAGCATTAGATCACATGAGAGCACTATGGCATGTAAAGTATGCAATGTCCTTCATAAATATACCTATGTTTGTAATGCTCTGAATGTGAACATTGAAATGAAGAGATAGCAAAGCCTTATTGTATCATTCATCAGTTTCTATACCTCTGTGCCATTTTTACTTGATACACTTGTGACCAGTGGCCATGGCAAGAGGATGGAGTGTCAATGTTTTGGATGAAATGATGGGGTTTAATCCTGCCCAAGTTATCTACATTTGAAAAAGAAAACAACAGACTGCAGAGCAATTCCCTGTTATATACTACTTGATTCACGGGTCCTTGTTACAATTTTCAGTAAGCATGTGATCCCCTATACATTAGAGACTGCAACATGTGCAAAATAAAATGACAGAGAAAATACATGCAAAATCAAAATAAGTATCTAATGCTAGCTGGGATAAAAGTGGTATAGATGTATTCTCTCTGTGTGTGGTGATAATGGAAAAGAACCGTTCCATAACTCGATAGCCAGTCTACGGTCTCATCCATTTTGTAAATATGCAGAGGAGGCGTGCAGTGTTGTAAATGTGACTGTGTCATATTTGTGATTTACTGTGTACTCTTGTATTCTTCATGTCTTCATTCTTCATGTCTTTTCTTCAAGTGAGAGTTGAAATGATTTCTGTATTAATCTTGTGTAGTATTAATTTGTTAGTGGAGGCCAAATTTCATTATCTTACATGGACCAATGAATTTAATCAGTAATTGCCTCAAGGGGTGATGAGAAGCTTACGACTGAGTAGATAACATTTGATAGGTGTCTAGTGAACCACAGTGTACCCCACAGGCGTACACACTGTACGCCTATGTTTCTATGTGTATGTGTAAGCGCATACATATAGTATGTGTATGTTTAAGGTGTGTATTTGGCCTGTTGGTGCCTCATAAGCTTTACTTCTAGTAATAGGTGCTGCATTGTTCCCAGGGGCAAGTAACATTGTGGGAACTGATGCAAGGTGTATCCCTTACTCTCAGCAGGCTTGTAACCATCATAGATGCGACAGGTGCTGCCTCGTACCACGGCTTTCTACCCGTAATGGTCAGACAGTGCATCCAGGCCATGATCAGTAAGTCCAGTCGTCCACTATGTTTATATTTTTAGCTCGCCTGAGCCGAGAGTTTAAAATGAGCTATTGGGATTGTTCATCGTCTGTTGTGCGTAAACTTTTTATGTTTTAAGTTTCTTCTTAAAAATCCCCAAACAAATTTTCACCAAACTTGTCAGGTAGCATCCCTATTGGATGCCCTCCCTGATAGGATCTCAATTTGTCCAAATTGACACCATGTTCCCCCCGGGTACCCCCCCCCCCCCCCCCCCCCCCCCCCCCCAAATTAAAGAATACTAATTTAAAAAAAAAAAAAAATCTTCTCTTCTAGAACCAGAAGTGATAAAGGTAATTAATGTTATGAGTGAGTAGATTGGTAACTGCAATTTCAAGCTTGTTCATAGCAGTTCCAGGAGTTGGCCCCTTTGGAGCTAGGACCAAATTTGTGGTCAGTTTTCATATTTTGATCTCTCGTTTTTTTAAACGCATAGTCAGATTTTCTACAAACATTATGGCAGGTATTCTGGTCATAGAATATGCAAATAGACACCATGCCCTCATGGAGGTCCCCCAAAACTCCCTAAGGTTACTACTTTTTTCTCAGTGTTTATAACCCTTTCATTCCCAGCTATGTTTTAGACCTTTTGAAATAGCAGTTACCTTTAGTTACCCCTTTCATTCTCAAGATCTCTATGCATCCATTCATTTTGGAGAACAGTGTCTATAATCCTTTCATTCCCAGCTCTTTTGTAGCTCCTTTCAAATTGCGGTTCCCCCTTTAAAATGCCTTTCATTCTCAGTACCTCCATCTGGAGAACAGTGTTTATTACCCTTTCATTCCCAGCAATGTTTTAGACCTTTTGAAATAGCAGTCCCTTTAGTTATCCCTTTCCTTCTCATGATCTCTAAATACCCATTCATTTTGGGGAACAGTGTCTATAACCCTCATAGACCCTTATAGACACTTATAGTGTGTCTATAACCCTTTTATTCCCAGCTCTTTTGTAACTCCTTTCAAATTGCAGTATCCCATTGATATGCCTTTCATTCTCAGTACCTCCTTTTGGAGAACAGTGTGTATAATCCTTTCATTCCAAGCTATGTTGTAGACCTTTTGAAATAGCTGTTACTAGTACCTTTAGTTACCCCTTTCATTCTCAAGATCTCTATACACCCATTGATTTTGGAGAACAGTGTCTATAACCCTATTATTCCCAGCTCTTTTGTATCTCCTTTCAAATTGCAGTTTCCCTTTGATATCCCTAATAAGTTCCTTCTCAGAACCTCCATACACCCCTTCATTTTGGAGAATAGTGTCTTTAACCCTTTCATTCCCAGCTCTTTTGTAGCTCCTTTGAAATTGCAGGTTCTCTATGATCACCCTTTCATTCTCAGTACCTCCATACACCCTTTCATTTTGGACAACAGTTTCTATAACCTTTTCATTCTAAGCTATTTTGTAGACCCTTCTCAAATTGCAGTTTCCTTTTGATAACCCTCTAATCCTCAGGTCCTCTGTATTTACAATTTTACTAAGAGAATACCTTTTATTGAACAGTGTCTGTTCAGTGCATCTTTTGTAGTTGTTTGCACTTAGCATGAAATTATTTTCTTGCCCTTTGTGCTAATGCAGTCTACACTGTATACATGAATAGGCATTTTTCTAGTCATTCACTTTCACTTTTACTGTGGCAGATTCAGAATGGGAGAAATCAAGATGCCCATGTTAATGTGGCTTTCTTTTTCTCTTCATGTAACTATGACCTTTGAGGGGTCATATTGTATGCAGTGAAGCACTAATCTCTGATCACAGGAAGGACCTTTGATATTTTAGTAGTAATCTTGTCTTTGTGCATTTGTTTTGTTCTCTTTTTTTTTTTTGTGTTCCAGATCCTGACATGGAATCCTTCCCTCACAGCCTTGCCACATCCCTCTTTTCCTTCTTGTATCACCTAGCTAGTTATGAAACTGGTAAGTTTTTCTCTTTGCTGTACTGCACCTGCGTATGACACAGATGCAAGAATTTGGATTGGGTTTGGTCTCGTGTTTGTCGGGGGTGGGATGGGAAAGTAGGTTTGACAAGTATTGAATGGACACCAGGAACATTTTTTGCTTCTCCACAGTGATGTCTTAACCAAAGTTTCATGTTAGTGAGCAACATTCTGTACTTACAATAGCAACGTGTTTGCGGAGGGTGAACAAGTAGAAATGTTTATCTTTTTTATTCGTTGTGGATTGTTTAGATCTTTGAAGTGACACTATAATGTGGGCCATTATGCACATCATCTGATACAGTTAAGCTATGTATATTAAAGATATTTATTGCATGAGCCCATGAAATTGCAGCTTTTTCTTTCCCTCCTCGTGTTCTTCCTAAGGAGGTGAGGCATTAGTGTCGTGTGGTATGATGGAATCCCTCCTCAAAGTCATCAAATGGCCGGGAGAAGACGAACAACTCCATACAACGGTAAGCTTTGGTCATCCAATTAACCCTCTGCGTGCTACATTAGTCTCCTATCCATTGGTTTGTTGTTAAAATTGTGCACATTTGACTCATTGGTATAAAGGGGTTAATTGCAGTAGCATCTAGTTTTCCATTAATGTACTACAGGGAAACCCTGTCATAATAAGGTCATGGAGATCGCTTATTTTAGTGTGTTATAGCAGGTACCTCATTGTAAAGGTACTAAGAAGTGAAGTACTAAGAAGGTACAACACAGTAATAGAAAATTGGGAGCGCCGAATTCATCTTGTTAAAAAGAGTACCTCATTGTAGGCGAGCTCGTTAAAATGGGTTTTCTCTACGTGCAAGGAGTATATAGACCTAACTCAGAACCATACTGCCATTGGTATTGAGGTAGGATTATGTTAAAATAAATAACCATTCTACTTCTCCAGGTCTGCATATGCTACTAGGACATAGTTTCAGTGTGTGATGTGGGGGGGGGGGGGAAATTACTATAAAGCACTGTGAATTTATGTTTACATTGTTTTTCTGCTTTCCCCCATTTTCCAGTTTGTCACGCGGGCAGTTCGTGTGGTGGATTTGATCACCAATCTGGACATGGCTGCCTTCCAGACTCACGGGGGACTGTCTACGTTCATCAATCGCCTTGAGGTAAGATCAGATGCGAAGAAAATGACTTCAGCAAAACAAATGATGGAATTGATTTACCAATGTTTTCAACTGTATCATATGTGCAGCTTTTTTTTTGGGGGGGGGGTAGTAATAGCTACATCCATTTCAAACATAATCATTGAAATGAAATGAAGTATTCTGTTTTGCCGTGATGTCTTCACATTTCTTTACATTACCTAGAACAATTTCAGTTCAAGTTTTTCATGACAGCGAAGCAAAATTATGATGGTTGTTTGACTCATTTCTTTTCATTACCATAAGAAAAAATTTCAAATGAACAATTCCTTCACCAACAGCATGAAATCAGTATCTGTCGGCGAGACGTCCCCTTCGTCATCAAGCCAACCATCCGGACATCCCAGGACAATGTCCACTCTGCTCCTCCCTCTCCATTTTCTGAGGACAGCACAGCCATGGAGACAGACAGCCCCTCAGACGGTCAGCGGGTCAACGAGGGGGCATCGTCCAGCTCAGGGGCCGGCAAGGACGAGGGCGCGAGACCCAAGAAGTCCAGACCCGGTGGGTAGTTGCATGATGCAATTTTCGTGCCGAGGATACTTGGATACTTGGATACTTGATGTTTACATCTCTCATGTCATTTATTTCCACTCCAACTAGTGAGAGATATCAAGCATACAAATTCATCTATTGCAACTCTTCACACTTTGGATTCGCAAGTAGGAAAGTGTCTTGAAAGTTTGAAAGACTTCAGATAGAAATGACTCAGAAATTAAAGGCAATCAAACTTCATACCTCTGGAGAGGACTTTTCTTATTTTTCAGGAAATGTAATGGGGAATGAGGTGAAATGCTTTTTTTGAGGTTTGTTCATTGGAGGCACAGGTGGGAGAGACATGGTATGATTAAGCAAATTGCTGGCATCTCCTCTCTTTGTTTTGTTTTGTTTTTTAAAATAAAGTTAGACTTTCCAGTACTTATGAATGTACAGTTTCTGTCTAGAGTCATCATTGGGGCAAAAATTACTTTGGGAAAGTTTAGAATATTCTTAATTGGGGGAGAATGTTCAGAGTATTTTCATGGAGTAGGAGATAGATAACAAGCTGTTTTGTCACACTTACGTGTTGAAATGCGTCTCTTTCCTACAGCATCCCAGTGTTTTCCCCAGAGAGCTGCTCTCCTAAAGTCAATGCTGAACTTTCTCAAAAAGGCCATCCAAGATCCTTCCTTCTCAGACAGTATAAGACATGGTGAGTATATCACTTAGTGGTTTTTTTCTCTAACAATATTGTTCCCTATTTATTTGGTCCTAGTCCCACACCATGACCCTTTCGTAGACTTTTTGTTACTCCGGTAACTTAGACCCATGTGACTATCATAAGTGGCCCAGCAATATGATGAACAGCTATGCATTCTATAAGGGCAAGCCACCCCTTCCCCTTCTATTTTTCTTCTTCGGCAAGTTAAGATTTAGTCTTTTGTGTTTTTAATCTCAATTGTGTTCTGATATAATATTTAGTGTTTAAATTGCAATATGTGTATGATTTGATTTTAAAGGTACATTCTGTTTTAACAAGCCTCTGGCTTTCGCTGAATTGTACCTGTTGTATTTTGTAAACATTCTATACTGTATATCCAAACGATTTTTATTGCTGACTAAATGTGTGAATTGAATTGAATTGAACTGATTGCAAATAAGGAATTATGCCCGTATCAATGACTGGAATACATACTCAGTAGCAGTAGTTGAAGTTAAGTAAAGTTTCTTTTATTATTATTGTTATTATTATTTTTTTTTTCATTGTTATTATTGTTATTATTTATCATTTATTCAGCCAAGTGACAATAACATTAACATAACATACATGCACACAGAAATGGTACAGTTGACGTATAACACAAAATATGAACAGGGAAGCAATACATGGGCTAGGGCTAAGCATGGAAGCATGTCTTTTTTTTTAAATCATGTCTCCAGGGCCCTGTTTTATGAAGAGTTGAAGTTTATTATGTAGTTGATTTCAACTATAAGTCTATGGGAGCCTGTGTGGTAAGGAAATTTAAAATCGATTTTATCTTTTGATAAAACGGGGCCCAGCACATTTTTGTCTCATATAGACTGTGAGCTTGAGTGCTATCTGTGGTGTTTTGGTTTGTTCTACACAGTGATGGATGGTTCGTTACCGAGCTCCCTGAAACACATCATAAGCAACGCAGAGTATTACAGTGCATCACTGTTTCTTCTTGGTAAGTCGGTGTTTTCAACCCTGTGTCAGATTTCTGTGGTGTTCCATACGTCAGTAATGACTTTGTCTGTCTCAAATCATTGCATGTCATAGCAGTTAATATTAAACCTTTT
This sequence comes from Diadema antillarum, assembly GCF_040938485.1. Classification (NCBI taxonomy): domain Eukaryota; kingdom Metazoa; phylum Echinodermata; class Echinoidea; order Diadematoida; family Diadematidae; genus Diadema; species Diadema antillarum. The sequence goes on along the minus strand of NW_027270908.1, from coordinate 1,263,192 downwards.
TTTCCTATTCCAGCTGATTGATTCTTCAAATTGGGATGTCTTGGTCGTAGGAAGTAAAACAGTTGTATAGTTGTTAAAAAGCAGATACTCATAGAATCATCACAAATGCTGTTATCACACTATTAAGAAAGTTGATTTTCCCACGGGATGCCATGACTAATGATTCACAGCATTGAAACCATGGTAACTTTCCAATTATTTAGCAGGATGTAATGGTCTGAAGTTCCCCTAATCACTTCCTTTGATATTAGCACCTTTGCTTGGAACACTTCACCTTGGAGATTAATCTCCATTAGAGAATGAAATGTGACCAAAAACTTGGCTTTATGATAGTGACCATATCAAATGTATTATTTTGCTCTATAGTGATAGTCAATGTGTGTAAAATGTGTATTGAACAAAAGACCAGAAGTGCTCCTCACTTTCAGTTATATAAAGTGTGCATTATTTTCCTAAACCTGGTACCAAAGTTGTCAACGGACACCACATTATGCTGGTGTTCAAATCTCCAAACCTTTATCCTAACCTCCTAGACAAATGCAGTACACATTCTTTCTTTTTTGCCTCCTCTACTCTGAAGTAAGTCACCAACATCGATGTCAGATTTATGAAATTGATATGTGTGTCTAGAGGGCTGCAAATGCATCAAACCTTGCCTTAGCTATAGCCCTTCCTTATAGTTGGTGTACTGCTTTGTGTGGGAAACTTTCAACCTCAAAGTTCCCCCAATGGAAAAATTTATAAAACCTACATTTTACCCAGATTCAACCTTTTTATGCCTCCGCCAACGAAGTGGCCGGAGGCATTATGTTTTTGGGTCGTCCGTCCGTACGTACGTACGTCCATACGTCTGTACGTCCTCCTGTTTTGTTTTTGTCGATATCTCAAGAACCGTGTGGTGGTTTTACATCAAACTTGGTATGAGGGTATATCCTGGGGGATAATGCTTTGTTTGGATTTAAGGGTCATGGGGTCAAAGGTCAAAGGTCACAGGTTATTTGGGAAAAAAAAGGTTGAAATTTCATGTTTTTCTCCATATCTCGCAAATGGTTCAAGGTATCTTCATGGAACTTAGTATATATGCATGTACCGATAGGCAGTGATTATGTAGGGAAGTTGGGGGTCATGGGTCAAAGGTCAGGGGTCAAAGGTCAAGGTCAACTCCTCAAAATATCACTACTTTCCTTATATTTATGCAAAATCATCAGTTCCCCCAAATACCTGCACTCTGACGTTTTAATCATTCATCCAATTGAACCTAGTTCTAGGAAAGTGAACATTCAGCACATTTGTGGCAAACCTGTCATTTTAATATTTTGCCAATTGTGTGAAACTGTCATCACACATTGTCAAGACATTGTACTATAGACCTATTAGGAGAACCATGCATTATGGCGGAGGCATACCAGTCGCCGTAGCGACATTTCTAGTTTGTCATATGAAGGCATTTAATAATGTCATTCACCATTTGATAATGTCATTCACCCACAGCATGTGAGCTGGTGACTGTCTACGTGTTCCAGGAGCCTTCACTTCTCTCCTCACTTCAAGACACCGGTCTTACTGATGTCATGCTTCATGCACTTCTCATCAAAGATGTAAATATCTCCCTTCTCCTCGCAAAATCTGAATATTCAACCCCTGGACATTGTAAGGATTTAGGCATGCGGGCTGATTTTTGTATTAGGTTGTACGAATTAAAACATAGTTCTTTCTTATATTGACTATATTTATGTTTTAACTGTACTTGTGAGGTAGTGAAATAAAAACCGTAATTTAAGTGTATGTTTGAAGATTTATCATCATGAGCAGGCGTGAAAGAAACCAGTGAAAATAATCAGTGGAATTATGCAACATGCAAAACAATTTATCTCTGCCAGTCTAAGATACTGTAGTGATGAGACTGTAAAGGGAATGACAAGAAACAAATTCAAGTAAGTTTCCTTGGTGTCTAGCAAGGTAACATTGTAAAATAGTGCAGCTAATTTTAGGAGCTTACAGCACAGTCATATCCCCAAGAGTGTACAATGTAGAATTACATTCCCATGTTCATATAAACCAATACCTTGCACTGTTATGATACTGTCATATTCTATGATTGTGTATGACCGTAATCTTTGCGTGACCAATGCATCCTCTTTTTACCAGGTCCCAGCTACCAAGGAGGTGCTTGGTTCCCTCCCAAACATCTTCAGTGCCCTGTGCCTCAACTCCAGAGGGCTGGATGCCTTCAACCAGTGCAAGCCGTTTGAGAAGCTCTTCAAGGTGCTCCTCTCCCCTGTCTACCTTCCAGCTATGAGGAGGCGGCGGACGAATGATGCAATAGGTATCCCATTTTTAAGTCTTATCACCCCATCACTCTCGATGCCCCATTCATACTAGATGAAAGTTCGTTCATATGATGCCTAGAACCATTTTGAAGTGATCTTGCTCTCAACCGACTTGAATGGGTAAAGGTGACATGCTTCGATATGTTCTTGAAATCACAGGCACAAAGTGTCCTTAGGGGCAGTTTGAGCCAAGTGGTGCTGAGTTTATGTGCTTCAGACCCTGGAAACAAGATGCAAAGCTGCTCTCACTAGACCCAGACGTTGATATTTTGTAATTTTTTTGGCACACTGTATGATGAAAAATTGCTGTAATGTATGCCGTGTGCCTATCTATATAGAATGAGAAGCAGTTAACTTCTGCTGGCAGTAGAAATTTAGCTCACAAATGATCAGAGAGGCATTTGGTTGCTGTGAAAGGAAGTGCAGGCAATTTTCATGGACTATAAACTCATATTTGCTGCTTTAGTTGTATGCATTTGAGAGAAAGTAATCGGTTTAATCTGGCATTAAATGGGAACAAAGAATAAATTCTTTGATTGTGTGACTGCAATGTTGCTTGTGTCAAACCTGTCAGAACATAACATGTTTATTATCTGGAATGGCAAATATTTCCCAGTTTTGATTCCGGCATAGATATATTTTTAACGGAGTGCACCGAAGCATCCCAAGTCTATCCATGAGGTGAAATGAAAAGTAATCCTGATTTTCATTTATATTTGTGGCTGTGAGTGATTTTTATACAAAAACCAAAGTTCTTGCAATGTTGTAAACAGACACCCATTCCACAATGCTCTGTGGATGTTGTTTATAGGTGACTTCCTGATGATTAATCATTTATGGCATGCACTGATTTTCCTTTTGTCTTCTTTTTGGGATGGTGTTGCTAGGAGACACCGCATCATCATTGGGCAGCGCCATGGATGAACTCATGCGGCACCAGCCATCCCTCAAGGACCATGCAATGATGGCTATCATCAAGGTAACTATTAGCTGTAAACTTTGAATAACACAAGATGCAGACATTCTTTATCTCAAATAGAAGGAGTTGTGTGTGGACGGAGATGAGGATTGTGTGATCTGCATATGCTTCCCTGGAATAAGTGTAGAAAACATCTCTGTGATTCAATATATGCCATTGTGGAAGATGTTCTTTTAAATCGTGTTCATTAATCCTCTGTACGGATGTATTCCTATAGCTAGTTGCACATGGTGAAATTTAGTGGCCTTTACACATAAAGTTCATTGTCCCCGCCGAACGAGTTCGAGCAGGGGACTATGAAACGGGCTCCGTACGTGTGTGTGTCCGTGTGTCCGTCCGTGTGTCCGTCGTAGCGTCCGTCCGTCCGTCCGTGTGTCCGTCCGTGTGTGCGTCCGTGTGTGATCAAAATCTTCAATTTGCTACTTCTCTGTCATTTATGAGCCAATTTTGATTCTGTTTGCTTTATATGATAGCACTACATGGGAGCCTTGAAACTTCTACACAGAATTTTGACCTTTGACTTCTTTGACCTTTGACCTTGATTTTTTGACCTATATTATACATTTTGCTACAAAATGCTACTCCTTCGCCATTTCTAACCCGATTTCGATTCCGTTTGCTTTATGTGATGGCACTAGGTGAGGGCTTCAAAACTTCTACACAGAATTTTGACCTTTGACTTCTTTGACCTTTGACCTTGATTTTTTGACCTGTATTGTACATTTTGCTACAAAATGCTACTCCTTCGCCATTTCTAACCCGATTTCGATTCCGTTTGCTTTATGTGATGGCACTAGGTGAGGGCTTCAAAACTTCTACACAGAATTTTGACCTTTGACTTCTTTGACCTTTGACCTTGATCTTTTGACCTATATAGTACATTTTGATACTAAATGCTACTTCCGGCGGGGACATATTTTACGCACCGCGTAATTTCTACTTTTCCTTGTTGCCTGTGTGAGTGTGTTGCATGTCATTTTGGTGTGTAGTGCTCAAAGGAAATTCCTCCCTTATGTTTGGATGTATCATTTTGCTCATGGCAGCTCATGGAGGACATCTGCACCATGGGCCACGACCCCAACATCGTGTGCAGTCGGTCAGCGGTCAAGAGCAAGACGCCCGCCTCCAGCCAGTCCCAGGCGACCAACGGTGACGACACGTCCAGCGATGATGAGGACGAGGAGGATGAGGTGCCCACGTCGGTCAGGGAGCAGGAGGCCAAGCTGGTCACTCCCATCCAACCCCAGTAAGACCCCCAAGTTGCTTGATTGATGCTAGTTGGCTGTCTTAATTGCTGATTCAACTTCCCACCAAATCAGTTGCTCTTGCCATTACTGAACATAAGCGAAATGAACCTTTAGATTAAACTGCCTTGTAGTAAGGCCAACCCCCCCCCCCCAAAAAAAAAAGAAAAAAGAAAAAAACAACAAATAAATCAAAATGTCCCTATGTCATTTTACTGGCAAGTGTGGATGGTGTCTACATAATGTCTATGGTAAACTAGTGTGAAGTGACCTCAATTTGATCATTAGTCCAAAACTTTGTGAGCTGTATTTCAATTCAACATGTGTTGGACAAATCCAGCTACAGTTTTGGAGCATAAAGGAACAACTAATAATTTGATGCATTTACAAAGTTAGGGTGAAGTTCCTCTAGCATATAAATGTTGTGTCAGTGTGTTCAGCAACCTCAAGTGATGTGTTCTCAAGAAGCTGACATTTGTATCACAGGGATATCAAGATACTCAGTCATTAACATGTAACCATGTAGATGATAATTTAAAGCTGCAATATAGTACTTTAAAAAACAAAAATGCATTGTTGTTCCCCTTGCAGTCGAATTCTCAAGGCTGTCAGGATAAAAGGCGATGCTATACAAAACACACAAAGTCCTGCACTTCTGGGTGGATTTAGTATTTCAGCCATGAAATGTATTTTGTGTAACACTAATTGTGAATTGTTTTCTTACTGTCTTACCTTATCAGTCCTGTTTTGATTACAAGATAAGTTGGGACAGCTAGTTAAATGATTTTTGTGCTTATTGCTTGTCTGACCAGGTCCTCTGACCCAAGTGACAAAATCCCAGTGCCTCTAATGGACTACATTCTCAACGTGGTGAGTAGTATACATTGCCAGTGGCAAGCCCCTGTTGTGATGTAGACGTTGTAGCATTTTCATACTGTAAAACCAGTCGACATTCTTTTCGTGGCATGAAACTTTTGCAAATTGCCACTGGCATTCATTGCATTTTGTAGACAAAACTTTTATGTGCATTTTTACTTTGTGAATCTTGGCTCCTCGCGAAATTCGCGAAAGTTTCATGCACATGAAAAGTTAGGTTTTGCAGTATGTTACAAGTGAACATAGTGTCCTTTTGCTAAAGGTCACCTGTTTGTTCAATTAATCATTCTATATCTGGCTTATTGTTAAGGCAGTTTTTGCAGAGTGTTTGCAAAGTTGGTGCATCTGTGAATTGTGCTGTCACGGTGCTCTTGAGTTGATGTGATCAGGCAGCGCATCGTGCATCGGACTTGCACTGTCGCTAAAGTGCTCTTCTGTGTCTGAATGATTATCAGAAATAATTTGGTATTAATCATTTTTATGAATTATATATTATGATTATATTTTGGGGTATGTGTTACACAACAAGTCTATTTTAGCTTTCTATGTACATACCATTTTCTGATCATCTACACACACAGAACTTTGATGTTGAGCTTGTGTTTTATATGTAGCTGTTGTTAGCCTATCTGTTTTTCTCCTGGGTTTTTTTTTTTTTCCGTCATAATCTTGCTTTGTTCTTTCAATGTCTTTAGTGTTTCATATCTATACTTTGGTGTAAATTGCTCATGTTTACATGTATTTTGTGTATATATCACAAACTGGAAATGAAAGTTGAACTGAATTGAATTCTTTGACCAAGGGCATATCAATATTCAACAGTTTATTGTACTTTCTTGTCACCATGTTGCGACCCTTTCAGATGAAGTTTGTGGAAGCCATCCTGTGTAACAACGCTACCGACGATCACTGCTGGGAGTTTGTGAGCCACCGGGGACTGGAGCCCCTGCTCAAATTCCTGCGACTGCCTAACCTACCCATTGACTTTCCCACCAGTAGTGCCTGCCAGTCCGTTGCCAGTGTCTGCAAGGCCATCCTGGTAAGACCAGAGCAACATCTGCAACATATAAAATATTTAGCAAATAGTGTATTCATAACAAGACTTGTGAGTGGTCAAATTGCTACCATGTGACATTCAGTGATTTGTTATAGTTTATGGTCATGAATTACCAGTCTATGATGTATTTGATTGAGAATGACGAAGTGTGTTAAATATTACAAATACTCGCCGCTGTTATGGTGCTTTCATGTTAGGGCATGAGAACTCTGTATCCTGGGCACCTAGCAACATCTCTCATGATCTTTGTTTGAGTGGAGTTACTTGTAACCTTGTTGCAGTCACTCGCCAGAGAATCGGGTGTGCTGACGGAAGGCTTGCTGATGTTGAAGGAAGAACTCACTGCCCTCAAGCCCTTGCAACTACCCCTGGAGCCCCCCGGAGGGTCCATACTCCTGCGGGAGCTGGTCAACTCGCCAAACTTCACCAACGCCCCCCTGGGAGCCCCCAGCACCCCGCTGCTGAGGGCCATGGTTTCGGCTCACTCCTACGTCACCATGCTGGTACATGTGTGCAGAGTTGGACAGGTGAGTTATGATCTTTTGCATCTTGTACACATAGACTCAAATCTGTCCGACTTCATACTCCAAGGCTGGCACACTAATCCATTTTCTCACTGGCATTATGTCTCATCTTTGAAGTATAAAAACATTGTTTTATTGTGCATTGATAACCAATTTGTTCTCTATGGATATACTTGCATTGTATGTCTATTGCTTGTGGCCCACATGCTCTGTTGACAAATATTCTCTGCAATACTTCTAAGAGAAGTGCAGCCTTTCCCCATTTGTATGTTGATTGTTGTACTCTGCTATGATTAGAGTGCAGAAATGAAAGGATTGCATTTCTGTGTTTTTTTATGGCTTTGTGATGTCAATTCGTAGTAGAGGATTGACTTAAGTTGATATCCTCACTTTCCTTCCCTTGCATGCTACCACCAGACTGATGTGAGGACCATCTCCGTCAAGCAGTGGGGGTCGGAACTCGGCCAGGAGGTGCTACGCCAGCTGAGCCACCTCTACATCTCGCTGGTCTGGGAGAGCATTGTTCTCCTGGCCCTCTTCACCCCCGGCACGCTCCCCGAGGGCTGCCAGCTGGGCAAGCTGGAGCGGGAGAAGCTCCTCCCTAAGGATTTCCCCAAGGATGCGGATGCCGCGTCCACATCTGCAGCGGGGAGCAGCAAGGGCGATGCGAGCGCAAGGACTAGTGAGCTCGATCCTGGTGCGGGATCTGGGAGCACGCTTATGGATGTTAGTGATGCCTTGTCTACCATGGAGGTGGATGACACCAAGGGGGATGCCAAGGACTTGAGAGCCAGGCCCAAGCCCAATGCCCAGATGCTACAGACGGTCAAGCAGGCCATGCCGGTGCTCTACGCCCCCTCGCGGCTGGGTAAGGCTCTGTCCGAGCTGTTCGGGCTGCTGGTCAAGCTGTGCGTGGGATCATCGGTCAGGCAGCGAAGCAGGCAGCACCTGCATCCGAACCTGACACCCCCGTCAGAAGCGGCCAGGAACACTGCCAAAGTGCTCATGGAGTTGCTGTTGCAGAGTCTGTCGTGGACCCCTCCACCTGCATCCCCACTGCCAAAGTTCAGGTGTGGTAGCTGGACTTCACAACCCTTCCTGCCCTTCAGAGCTGTTATCAATAAGATATGATTGGATGTCTTTAAGTTATGTTACCCATCCAAATTATGTGTCTTCAATCGAGTCCCTGTTTTGCTTTTAAACTGCCACAATCATAAATGCTACATTCTACCATTTCAAATCCCATTTAGTCACTTTCTCAGGATTTGTGTAGTAAACCGTGTTATTGGCTTCTGCAGTTAACCAGGTTTCTGGGTTTTGCTGAGTTCCTGTGTGCTTAGTCCTATTTGTTTAGAAGAATAATAACATTTTGTCATCCCGACTTTCATGATGCAGAGTGACATTCTACATATGCGCTGTGAGCTTTGCATCACCCATGCTGTTCGACGACAAGAAGAATCCGTATCACCTCATGTTGCAGAAGTTTGTGAGCACGGGGGCGCACACGGCTCTTTTCGAGTAAGTTTTTCACAAATTCTCACCTGAGAAACAACACTTCGTGAGTTGCACTAGAAAATTTTAAGGTTAAAAGAGCTCTTCTTTCGTCTTGTAATTGGCACACAAGTCTGCAAGTCAGTGAGTAGATAAATGATGTTCTTTTATAGCAAATGTTTTGTCTATGGCAGTTGCCCTGTAAGTCATTTTGAATGTACGGAACTAAACAGTATTCAAGAATGAACATGTTGATATTCTTCATGTCTGGTCTTATTCAGAACAAAGTGGCTCATAAATGTATGTAGAAATATATTGTAAAATGTGGAAATGTGTACATCAAGTGCATTGAAGACCGAATATGGCCGCTGCTGAAGCAAAAGTTCAGACTAGCCAATAACATCCAGACAGGGTAACCTCGTGAATAGAGGCACTGGTGCTTTAACACCTAATTTTAAATTATCTAGTATAAGTAGGGCCAGCATTACCCTTTATACTATTGTGCAATGTATGCATGTGTCCATCACCTTTTCATTTATGTTTGTAGCAGTGGGCATTTGATGCAATTTGTTTAGGTGTGTAAAGCCAGATTGGTGTAGAAGTAGATACTTTTGCGTGGATAGTGTTCCTATTTGGTCGATTTTAGCCAATCTCACTTGTTCTTAATTCTGTGTATGAGATTATATCTGTACATGGTTTGATATTTCCATGTAGATATTGGTGTGTTCAAATTTTTGTGCGACTTCAGTACGTAGCAAAATTCACACAAATTTCCATACCACGAAATATGTCATGTTTGCAGTTAGTGATGGAGGTGTGAAAAAAAAAGAACTCAACAAATTTTCAATAATGGCTGCATTCTTGTGAACAGTGCATTCCACTGGGCAGTTACGATGGGAGGAAAGATGAGAGCATCGGAGTGTATGGAACACCCAGACCTACCAGGTTAGTGCCAATCACAGCGACTAAAGATCAATTTATTGTGAGTTAAGATTTATCTTCATCATTGTCATTATCAGTAAGTCTTACAGCACCCATATTTCATCTCAAGTGAATGATTGTGAATGAGCCAATGCACTGGTTGAAGCTTTAGGAAAATGAAATGTGGAATTGGACACTGAAAATTTGAAAATTAATAGAAAATTTAGTCATGCCTAAGGAACGCTGGTTCCCAACAATTGAGAATCATGTATATGTTCTGTAAGTCTAATGTGGAATGTTGTACTTGCATGATTTTCTTTGAGCTTTTAGGCACACCAGAATTGTATATCTTGAGGACATTTGCAAGTCATACCACAGGTATCATTACAAGATAGATCCAAGGTCAGCCCAGATATGCATGTGATTTGTGTGGAATTGTAATTCAAGATCATTCTTGTGTCTTCCAGAGGGTACGGGCGAGTTCATCGATGCCTGGCTGTCCCTCATTGAGAAGCTGGTCAACCCAGAAGCAGTGCTAGACTCCCCCCACTCCATGCCCATGAAGGCTAGCGTTCCTGGCTACACGCCTTTCAACCCCGTCCAGTTTCTCATCAACACGCACAAGGTAAGAGCGTATTCACTTTTAAAGAGTAAAGTATATTAGCTTATTAGTCAATTGTACTCAGTCAAAAGTTAACAGCTCTACAAAGGTAATTATTTTAGCAGATGTAAGGTTAGTATGTGATTAGTTTGTTGAAATATGCGACTGACAGATGTTCCTAGTTGATTGTTGAATAAAGATTTTCCTTTTCGTCTGTACAGGATTTTGATTTTTATATGTGTGTGTGAGACTAGCATGCCTTGGCACAACCATAATTTTGGATATCAGGCTAAAGTTTTCCCATGATCCATTGCTGCTACTTTATAATTTTGTAAAGGTGTCTCCATCATCATATGCGTAGAATTTTTGTAGAGGCACTGTAAATGGGGAAATGTTTGAGTGAGTAATTTTTTTGCGCTAGGCTGGGTGAGGTGACTCCCATTTGTTTTTAATTCTACAGAATCAAGACATTAAAGAGTGGTACATGTAGCAAGCAAATATTGTCATGCTAGTTTCAGGTCGTGCGAAATGCTCAAAATTTTCCACATTGCAAAAATTTCCACAGTTATAGTACTCCAAATCTATTCACATTGTGATTCAAACTTAAGCAAGGTATACGTTTTTTCCTAGGTCCTTGCAGCATCATGGTTGGCGCAGTGTCCCATATAGTCTCTTCTTAATGTCACATTGTCCTCATTTCTCTTGACATTAACCCCACCAGGCTGCCTTCAGCGTAATCATGAATCTGTGGGGCTGCCGCTCCCTGAAGTCCCTGGGAAGCCGCACGGCTGAGAGCCTGCTCGCCATCCTCTGCCACATCCTGCGCGGCGAGTCTGTCATCGCCGAGCGCGTCAAGCAGGCCAAGAGTGACGAGGCGGGGGGCTCCAGCACCGCTGCCGGCGAGGGGACGTCGTCGGGAGGCGCCGGCACGTCGTCGTCGGGCTCGTCCAGCTTCGGCCGGGCCACGAGGGGGCTGTTTGAGTCGGGCTTCCTGACGGGGCTGAGCCGGAACAGCTGGCCCCGGACGGAACCCAATGAGGAACATGTGACGCAGGTGAGCTGACCTCCATGAATGAATCGATCACTGTTTGTCATTAGGGCAACGGTGTTTGAGTGTGTCACTATCAGTCGTATTAGAGGGGATATATCTGCATTTGTTTGTGACTTAGGTATATAGTATCATCTTCTCTGGCAGCAGAAAAAGTTTTCACCAAATGTACTTTCCCTTAAAAGACCTACAAACAAGAGATGTGGAGTTTACACTAACAAAAAAAGGAAGCTATATTCTGAATGCACTGTAGTCAAATCTTCCCAATGTGATTGAAGTTTTCTCTGCTTGAAGGATAAGTTTTGTTGGGTATATGATGATGTTTAGATTTTAGTGAGATTTGTATTGATTGTTTCTGTCTCATTTGTTTGTTTGTGTGTCAGCTGATGGACATGGGTTTTCCAAGGGAACATGCCGTAGAAGCTCTACAGCATTCCACATCCCTTGAGAGAGCTGCTGAATGGGCGCTGACCCATCCACCACGGCTTCCACAGGTCAGTCTGCGATGTGCTTGCACCGCATGCTGTGTTTATATCTCGAGCCTTGACCTCTGAACTTGTGCGTGGATTATTGCCCAACACTTCACTGCTGGCTGCATATGTGAACTTTCCAAGACATGTGAAAATTGCATTTTGATATTCATAGCCATAATTGTATCTTTATCAAAACAAGATGTTCATGTGTTGATGAGAGAAACGTGCCATAATGCTTTCTGTGTGAATGAAAAGACAGCTATTACAACTGCTGTCAGTTTTTGATGATTTTTCTCAGGGTTCTAGGATGATTGCCTCCTGGACAATTACCCAAGAACCTTCCCCTGACCCTAACCTTAATCCTAATCCTGAACCTAATTTTGACTCTAACCCTAACCCAAATTTTAACCCTAATCCTTACCTTTACTTAAACTTATCACAAAACCGGAATTTAGCTAGGGGTAATTGTCCTTGGCGGGTAATTGTCCTGATGTAGTTCTCAGCATTTGTCACTATGTTTCACTGTGCAAAGTTTCCCATTATTATGAGTGTCAGGTAGGTAAGACAAAACAATGGGCCAGCCCATTCAGAAAACTATTGGATGCAAATCAAAATGACTATAATCAGTCAGTTAGTACAACTTGGAGGTGGGGATGGTGGTTGGGGGGGGGGGGGGGGGGGGGGGGGGAGTTGGTGTATGATGAGTGAAGTCAAGAGTTAGTACAACTTGGAGGTGAGGATGGTGTTGGGTGGGGGGGATGGGAGTTGGGGTATGATGAGAGAAGCTTCAGAATGAGAGAATAGAGGAATTCAGGAGTGAATTTGATCTGTTTTCTCTTGACAGAGCTTTGGTGGGACTGGCCTGAGTGAGGAGGAGGAGATGATGCAAGCCATTGCCATGTCACTCGGGGAAGCCATCCAACCTCCTGTGGACCAACAGGTATCAATGACTTCAAGATAGTGATGTTGATGATGTAATAGGGTTTTCCCCCTATCAAGTTGACCCTTTGATTAGTTGAAAGATGTTTCCATTGCACTGCAGATGCAAAGCATGATAAATAGACACATGAACAGTCTGTCATCTCGTAAGCTCATCTTAGATATAGCTATCCATACATCAGTATAGTAGTGTGGTGTGGAAATCATATTGATATAATTCATGAGCAACTGGTGTACTGGGGTATGACGTTCTTGATGCTAAACATTATGTGAATTAAATATTCAAGGTTTGATTCATTTTCCAGATGTGTTTAAAGGTATTAAAGTCAGAAAAAAATGTAAACTGTTCTTGAAACTGACAAAAACTGGCTCACAGTGTTACATAAGTATACTTAGTATGTTGCATTTACAGAGGAATGGAAAAAGAGACTTAAAAAAAAAAAAAAAAAAAAAGTTACAGACCAGCAAGAGTTTCTCATATTGTACTGAAATGCAAACATTAATTGAAGAGCTTTTCAGTTTGTGTTGCTTAAGTGAGCAAAGTTTCAAAGGAAAAATTGTGGAGCTTGTCCTGTCTTCCCAAAGTTTATTTATGCAAGTTAATGACATAAGCAATAGAATAAAAAGAGAAATAGATTGAAAGGAGAGTGATATTGTTCCTGTTCGACCTTCTCACGGATGTACAGGAGGAGGAGAGAAAGAAGAAGGAAGAGGAAGAACGTAAGAAGAAGGAGGAAGAGGAGAGGAAGCTGAAGCAGATGGAGGAACAGGACAAGATACCGGAGGAGGCCCCTCTGGACAAGGCAATCCTCAACGACTTTGTGGACTCCATGCTTCCGGGATGCCTCAAGCTTCTCGACGACATCCCGGAGACGGTCTACAGGTGAGGGCTCTGACCCCGTAACCCACCCCACCCTGGTGCCAAAGAAGTTTCATAGTTTGCAAGGCTTGTCTGTAGGAACATTCCACTCTGCTGTTAAGTTTCACCGAATGTTTGATCACATTACTCTCACTTCTGTCAAAGATTGGTTTTAAACATAATTTTGCCAGAGGCTGAATTTACCTTTGTCAGTGTTATAGTGGAATGGCATGTCAATGTTTAGGTACACTGTAAGCACATGATGTACTTGTGGATTTACATATATTGCTCTGGAATTTTCAATTTTTGTCATTGGGATGATCCAGTTTAGATTGAAGCTTGAGTAATAAGAGTATTAGCATGGTATCATATCACATACAAAGGCATTTTTTTTAAAATATATATATATGGTGTGTTAGAGTAAGAAAGAAATCTGTGTTTGGCACTGGAACATTTTATCTACAAGTGAGCTTTCTTCTGCTGCTGTTGATTCTGTCCGGCATTTGAATGTTAAATGTATAGGTAAGGAAAGCAAGATGAAGTAGGTAATATATTGATATGAACTCTTTGTAAGTTGCTTTTTGGGAATTTATATGTTGCACTCTGTCTCTCTCTCCCACAGAGTATGTGACCTGCTGGTGGTAGCCAACAACAGGAATGGTGAGGAGTGGAGAGACAAGATGCTGGAAATGGTCATCAGTCAGGTAAGGCCAGTCACTTTTTGGTGTTCATTGTCCATTGGCGGTCATCTGGCCCAAGCTGTGGCCGTTCAAGTAGCTAAAGGATTTACATTTATCAAAATAAGACTTCCTATTACCAGTGGTATCTTGGACAAGGTTGCACTTGACATTCAAGTCTGTAGGTGCATTTCAGGTTTCTGTCAAAGTAATATGCATTCAGAGAAGGCTCCCAAGCTTGTGTGACCAGGATTTTCATTTTGTACATTTGCCGTGCTTTTCGAAGCGTCCTCTAATGTACCTAAATGATTTACTTAACCAAACTGAAGTTTGACCGCTAGTCTTGGGTGCAGCCATCTTTTGCAGATTTAGCTTATCTCCTCTGTTGCATGTTTCAGTTGAAAGGAACACCTTGTTCATGTTGCATCATTATTTGATGCTTAATGTTAACCTGAACAGATGGTTTTACAAGAAACAATACTGTATGGATGGAGTCCAATTTTTGTTTTTATATAAGATGACAAGTCGTGTTGCCCTTTCAGCAGTACTTCGTCCTTGTATTAAGTTAATACAAGGTGACTATTTGAATATAAAGCATTAGACCAGAAGGTAGAAGCTAAATTAATATGTATACAAATGAATATTGTTTTTCAGATTTCGGAGAATGCCGTGATGTTGTGCAATAACTTTGCCAGTATGCTGGTGGACCCGTCGGCAGTGACAGACACAAAAGTTATCGACAGCTTGTCGTGCTGCTTGGCCTCTAGGATCCACCTGCTCTGTCTTCTCTTTGAGGTAAGCTGGGGTTGTCAGAATTTCATCCAATTGAGTGTGGCTGGAACATGGGTCCCTCCTTTTGGAAGTGAATAAACATGTGTACTGTAACAAAGAGAGTGAGTGGTATTTGATTTGTTGTAAGAATTTGCTCACTCATGATAATTCATGCTGTGAAGAGTGCTGTGAAGCCTCATGCCCATACAGCCAAAGTGAATGATATGTTTAACATGGTCTGTCATGCATAGTAGTAATTATGTAACAATACCATAAAGCTTGCTCGAAGATAGGTGAGAGTGCAAACTGCATCTTCCAGATTTTATTTTAGTCTTGTTATTGTGACGTATGAGTTGTTTTCACAGTGGTAATAACAACTTTTGATGCTTTGCCCCATTACAGGAAATCAGGATGGCCTGTGCCCAAAGGGTGGAAGTGTCAAACATCCTACATACGTTGATCGAACTGCTGGACACAGCACAGCGGTGGATGGCCAAGATGAAACAAACCAAGACACCAAAGTAAGGACCAAGAGACCATCTGTCTCTCTCACCACCTTCAGAAACATACCATTCTCTTTTCTCTTTTACCCTGAATAATGACACATTTAACCATCCTTTACACAAACTACTTAATCCCTCCATATGATACATGAATACAATAATGTTAGCAGTTTCAGAGCCAAATTGTCACTGTTTGTTCATAGAACAAAATTAGTAAATGATGGGATTGTTCTTTTGTTTGCCCTGTTCTGTTTTAGTACATTATTCATTCCATTCATGACTTCTTTTGTGGTTGTATAGTACACGTGCATTCATGTTATTGGTAATTTGATTAAAAACTATGTTCTGACTTCTTTTCCCCTCTGTATTTTTCCTGTGGTCTCTCTAGATGGATGGGTCCTGCCATGCTGCTGATTGACCTATCAGAGAAGACTGTTCTGACCTGCAAAAGAAAGCTGGCTCAAAAGGTATCGTCATCAGGAAACGAAGCATATTGTCCCGAGATGACGAGACCTTGTATCTCAATTGGCATATATTAAAAAATCTCCCATCTCAATTTTTAATATCAAGAATGCTGATTTGAGTTTTAAGATTGAACAGTTATTGTCCCCGCCGAACGAGTTCGAGCAGGGGACTATGAAACGGGCTCCGTACGTGTGTGTGTCCGTGTGTCCGTCCGTCCGTCCGTGTGTCCGTCCGTGTGTGCGTCCGTGTGTGATCAAAACGTTCAAAATGCTACTCCTTCGTCATTTCTAACCCAATTTTGATTCTGTTTGCTTTATATGATAGCACTACATGGGAGCTTTGAAACTTCTATACAGAATTTCAATTGTGACCTTTGACCTTGACCTTTGACCTATATTGTACATTTTGCTTCAAAATGCTACTCCTTCGCCATTTCTAACCCGATTTTGATTCCGTTTGCTTTATATGATGGCACTAGGTGAGGGCTTCAAAACTTCTACACAGAATTTTGACCTTTGACTTCTTTGACCTTTGACCTTGATTTTTGACCTATATTGTACATTTTGCTACAAAATGCTACTCCTTTGCCATTTGTAACCCGATTTCAATTCCGTTTGCTTTAAGTGATGGCACTAGGTGAGGGCTTCAAAACTTCTACACAGAATTTTGACCTTTGACTTCTTTGACCTTTGACCTTGATTTTTGACCTATATTGCACATTGCCTACAAAATGCTACTCCTTCGCCATTTCTAACCCGATTTTGATTCCGTTTGCTTTATGTGATGGCACTAGGTGAGGGCTTCAAAACTTCTACACAGAATTTTGACCTTTGACTTCTTTGACCTTTGACCTTGATTTTTGACCTATATTGTACATTTTGCTACAAAATGCTACTCCTTTGCCATTTGTAACCCGATTTCAATTCCGTTTGCTTTAAGTGATGGCACTAGGTGAGGGCTTCAAAACTTCTACACAGAATTTTGACCTTTGACTTCTTTGACCTTTGACCTTGATTTTTGACCTATATTGCACATTGCCTACAAAATGCTACTCCTTCGCCATTTCTAACCCGATTTCGATTCCGTTTGCTTTATGTGATGGCACTAGGTGAGGGCTTCAAAACTTCTACATAGAATTTTGACCTTTGACTTCTTTGACCTTTGACCTTCATCTTTTTACCTATATTGTGCATTTTGCTACTAAATGCTACTTCCGGCGGGGACATATATTACGCACCGCGTAATTTCTACTTTTCCTTGTTGATAATGTAATCCGACACGATATTTATTTATTATATGACGTCAACATTGATGTGATTTTTTTTGAAAATGTTGTGCAAATTAAAAAGTTGGTCGCTGTCATGGAAATTCACGACTCTGAGATGCAAGGCCTTGTTAACACAGGGATGACATTTCCCTTTTCATTTTCATGAAATGAGACTTACTGTAAAATGGAAAAAGAACAGATAGTTTTTACTGGCATGAAGCAATATTCA
This sequence comes from Diadema antillarum, assembly GCF_040938485.1. Lineage (NCBI taxonomy): Eukaryota > Metazoa > Echinodermata > Echinoidea > Diadematoida > Diadematidae > Diadema > Diadema antillarum. Next base: position 1,245,938 of record NW_027270908.1, on the reverse strand, counting down.
CTAGCAAACAGTTTTTCAGGAATTTGACGTGGAGCTCAGTGTCTGTGAATTATGCATAGACTCGCTGTAAGCGTTCAAAAGCAATGTTTGCATGGTGTCAAGGACAGACTTTCTTTTTTGGTTGCAGCTCTGTGGTGAGCGTAGCGATATCGCTTCTCATAGTTGAGCAAACTACAATTTTCGCCGTGTCTTTCATCACAAAGAACTCCTAGGGCTACGATGACAACCTCAGAGAGGATCAAATGATGCCATTATAGTCTTGTATGACTTAGGAACAGTTAAGATATGCAATCTGCTATTGACCCCTGAATCTGAGATTATATATGCATATTTGAAATTCATGAGAATGCATTTTATGGGACACGTAGGTTAGAAACATCCATACATTTCAACACATTGCCATGCTATCTGTAAAATGTCATGAAACATTGAATATACTAGAGTAGTGGTGATTAACAATAATATTTTGATATCGTAAAATTGTTGAAGACATGAGACTACTCTTGCTCTCTCTCCTAATGAGTGATATGAATATTGCATGTACGTTATTGAGATGCTGTCCAAGTTTGATTCATAAGCTCAAGACTATTCATCTTTCATACTTACTTTCATGTAACCTCTGTAGGGGGCTTCGCACACGTGGAAGTGGTTTGACGATTCCACCGGCCGCTGGTGCACCTACAGCCGCAGCAACAACAAGACCATCGACGATGCCTACTGGGCCGGCAAGCCAAGCGTCCGCTTCACTGCAGCACGGAGGAGATACATTGTACACTTCAACACCATGATTCAGGTAAGCACTATGCCACCTCTCAAAGTTTTATGAATGCAAGATGTGTTTGAGCCTTTCTCTCTTTTTGTGTGTGGTTTTTTTTTTTTGTTGTTTTTTTGTTTGGGGGGGGGGGGTCATCCCCTCAATGGAGTGTGGTAATTCTCTTAAGTGTTTCTTACCATACTGGGATAGGCCAAGCTAGAGATATTGAATTGAATTGAATTGAATAACTGAAACTGCACTGGTCTTACACTCGAGACACAGTGAACAGTTCCAGCATGTTTATTTTCATATTTCGCTAAACTTGACATCGAGATACATAAAAAACAGAAAACAAACCAAGCAAGATACAAAATGTAATATAAATCGGGTCATGAATAGAAAGTGTGTCGGCATGCATAATGTACGTAAGACAATTCTCTATAACTTGTGAAATATGATGGAACCTCAAAAGCAAAGCTTGTAAACGCAGGTTTCATGAAAAAATACCAAAGTAAATTTGCTATTGCAGTTGCATAGTAAGAATTTTTCCCTTTTTTTTTTTTTTTTTGGGGGGGGGGAGGGGGTTGGAGAAAGTGAGCAAGTAAGAAGTGAGAGAAAAGAGAGAAAGAGAGACAGAAGATACAAAACAAAGAAAGAGTGAAGGGAGAGAGAGAAAGACACACAGACAGACGGACAGTCAAAGTAGGGACAGAAGTAATCAGCCAGACAATGAGTTAGTAAGAAGAGAGAAAGAAACATGTGACTGACTGACAGACAGACAGACAGACAGAAAGAAAGAAAGAAAGAAAGAAAGATAGAAAGAAAAAGGAGTGACAGAGAGGAGAGAGTGGTAGAGACAGATAGAAAGAGGGACAAATGGATAGACAAACACTAAGAGAAAGAGAAAAAAAATGATTTTAGAATTGTTGTCAACAGACTTGATATGGAAACATAGACAGTTACTAATTACTGTGCCATCGTGCTGTGCCGTACAATCCAGGTCAACGAAGAGACAATGAACAAGAGACCCATCATGCAAGCTCTGCCGACACCGAAGGCTGAAGAGGACAAGGGCGAGAAGAAAGAGGACGACGGGGAAAGGGAGGCCAAGAAACTCAAGACCAGTGAGAGTCTGGGGGCAGTGCCAAAGACAGATGGTAAGTTTATAGAGTTCTTCAACACTTTTTATGTATCCTGCCAATGGTGACATGACATTTGCTCCTACGACAGTTGTTCAGGGTATTATTTTCTCCAAGGATTTAGGGTTAGGGTTAGGGTTAGGGTTGTGATAGAGTTTTAGGTTTAGTTTGATATTTGGATTAGTTTTACAGTTATAATTGTGGGTAGAATTTATGTTTGATTTAGTTAGCAAGTATTTAATGGGAGCAATTGTCGTATTAGCGAATGTCATGGAACCCCTGCCAATATGCACAGGAGAAGTCCAGTGCAGTTGCAGCCCCTACTCTAGATGCTTTGTTTGTGTGTTTGTTTGTTTGTTTTTAAATGTGAGAAGTGTTTCTACCCATGCCCAAATTGGTAATCAACCATTCCTTCAATATTTATCTTGATGTGACAAAAGACATAGAGAAGACACCTTTGCAGCTATGCGTGATTTTAGAATGGAAAGAACAAGATTAATGTTAATCTATGTATTAATTTCTCCCCTTTTTCTCTTTTAAGAAGTAATCAATACAAGAGGATTTTTTTTTTTTTCAATTTGCACTAACATGCACTGTAAGTTCGTTTGTAGCATTGTTGATCACTGTATAGCTTCAACCTGTTATGTTTAACCAGTTGCCGGGACAAGTCAGGAAAGCAAGGACGATTCAGTTGCCAAAGAACCAGAAATTGTTGAAATTCAGGGACTTGGGGACAAGGAGATCCCCACTCTTATAAGGTGAGTAGATTGCACTTTTCCCTTCTCAATTTTCCCTTATGACAATACTTTGCATTTACCCATAAAATATAGAATATTCAAAGAGAATAAGAGAAGCTTGCTATCAGAGGGACAAAGAAAAAAGATAAGATGAGACATGGAAGAATTCTGTTGTGTCAAGTTGGAGGCAGTTTGATCACAATATTTAGAGAAACTATTTTTATAAAATCTTGTTTATTTCAATGGACCATGTGAGGGGAGGTACTGTGTGATAGGAAAGTGTATCATGTGAAAAAATGCATAATTTGATAACATCATGCATTACAATTAGACTGTGATATAGAAATGCAGGAAATAATTTTCCAATTCAAATTTGATTAGCAATTTCAGCTGATGAACAATATTTTTAATGTTATCCTGTACACTTCTATGGAAGAAAACTGCTACACAAAAGTTAGCTTGTGTAGCAATGTTGTAAAAATGCATAGCAAATTGCGATGTGATACCAGGAAAATTATTCCCTGAAATGTATAAGCTATACAATGAAATATGTAGGCCAAAGTTCAAGGAGCATGGAAAGAAAACTGTCAGCACTATGGGGGTGGGGGGAGAGGGGGGTATGGTACGGTGGGAATGATCAACTGATGAACGGTGAAGGAAATGGAACTAGTGTGCGAAATACATACAATTTTACATGAATGTGTGTATATGCTTTCAGGGCATGTGTTGGTCTGATTGGCGTACCGGTAGACCCAGACACAATGCACGCCGTCCTGCGGATTTGCCTGCGCTTCACCCGAGACCACAAGACGGCGCTGCTGTTCGCCGAGCTGGGCGGGCCGCGCCTCCTCCTGTCCCTCACCCAGGCCTCCTCCTTCAACAGCTTCCCCATCTTGGCCAACCTCCTCCTCAGGCACGTCTTCGAGGAGAAAGCCGTCCTCCAAAACACCATGGACAAGGTGAGTGGAACAACCAGCTTTAACCCTCTCTGTGCCAGGCGGTCAAAATGTGCACAAATTTCACAAACATACCTATGGGCAGGAAATGAACGTTGGCATGCAGAGGGTTACTAGTAATTAATGAGTTCGATTGACTTCTTAGAATGACAGAGCCAAGTGATGTTCTGGACTTGGATTGATAAAAATGTAAAAAATAAAAAAAAAAACATATTTGTCTCCTCAGATTCAGAGTGACTCAAAACATAATTGTCATGTGATCTCAGAAGGTTTTCGCCACTGAGAAATTTTGTCAGCTATTTCATGTAGACTTGATCCTTCCTGAAAATTAGTGTGTTAATGTTTTGATGTATATAACGTATGATGGGACAAAAAATATTGGTGTCTTGGAAATGGACGAGGGTAAACTGTATTTTGGGTGATTTCATTTGTCATGCGGGCAAAGGCAATCATGAACGGAAAAATTCTAGCCTAAAAGTAGAAATTTTTTTGCAGAGTTAATGATTAGTATTGACACTCCGATTGTTTTGGGATGTTCTCACACAGTTGATCTGTGCGGTGGCCAGCAAGGGCGTCGGCTGCAACACCTGTAACGTGACCCTGGGCAGCGTGGGCTGCCGCGAGATGAACTTTGTCCTGAGGAAGCTTGGACCCCTGGCCTGCAGGAACCAGGAGCTCTTCATCAACTCGGCCAAGAACAACCTCAAGATCGCGCTGCTTCCGGCCAAGAGAGGTGGGTATCTCGCCAGTCATCAATGCTCATGGGAACAAGTACACTTCCTTAAACAATTTAGTTGATCTCAAAATCTCTGTCTGCCACCTTTAATCAAAGTGTAGCATTGCAAGATTGAATTTTTAATGCAACATTTGACGTATGAATATGTCATCAAGATTAAGATTTAGAATTGTAATACTTTTGGTAATGCACTTCACATTTATGTGATGTGATAGGTTATCCTCTTTCATGCAGTGCAATAACAGAAACATCTCAATTACTGGCATGAATTTGGTAAATGCAGCATTTCAAGTAATGTTTAAAGCTAATTAATTTGTAAAGAGACTAGTTTTTGAAGAACCCCTGTGGAGTATCCACAAATTAAAGATTCTCTTTAGTCTTCAGGATTGAACAGAGGTGATTTCATATCAGAATGATATAGAATCCACATAATCAAAAGAAATTAAATAGACTAAGCAGTGGTGATCACTTCGAGACCAGAGTTTCCCATTTCAAACATATTCGACATCCCCTGTTGCATAGAGCCGTTGTATTACACTGACCAATCACTTACTGTCGACACTCCTGTTTCTCGTGTGCACCCACTTCGCAGGCGAGGAGGACGAATCGAGGTATACGGGGCCCAATGCCCTTCAGCTCCTGACGGCCTCTGCCCCCAAGACGTTCTCCCCGCCGGCCCTGAAGGGGCCCATGCTACAGGTCCTCTGTGAGCTTCTAGACGCACTGGTTGCTCCTGTGGAGGCCACACACAGCGGTGAGAGTCCATGACGGTGTCACTTGTTGTAGTATTCAGTTGATCAGTAGGGACTGAAATTGAAAGAGGCAGTGCTGGTCATACGTATTTACCTCCTTACCTTCTCACATATGCACTTAGATGTATGAGTTCTATCTATTTATTTATCTTTATCCATCTCATCACTCTATCTATCGAAATGTAGTGTGTATGTTACATACATTTCTACACACACTCATACTCACAGGCACTCCCACAAATAAACAGACTCACACAGTTGATGTTTATGTTGATGATAACTTTCTTTCCAAGAAGGTTTCGCTTTCGCTTAATATTATGTGTATATCTATATTTTGATTGTGTATACATTGGTGTATTATTTCATGGTATGTAAGAGAGAAAACAACCTTGGCAGAACTTGAGGTTTGTCAAATCCTAGCCAGCAAAGAATAGTCTGAATGGATATGACAAACAGGCGTGCTTTTAGAGCAAATCCCCTAAACAAGACAATAAAATCAATAATTCAGTAATTTAGTGTTCTATTTATTGGCTCATTTGTTTCATCTCAAAAACTTCTCTTCTCAGACGAAGCCAAAGCGAAGGTTCCAGAGAGCCAGCCTACTCCTGCTGCTGCTGCGGCAGCGACCCAAGTCCCCCCTGGCACCTCAGAGGGAGCCATGGCCTCTGAGCTCCAGACCTCGGAGGACATTGGCATGGGACTGAGGGAGATCGGAGACAGACTGCTGGGAATCTACAGCGGGTCCAGAGGCCCACCCAGGACAGCCGACAGACTCAACAGCGTGCCGGATGGTGCTGTGCAAGAAGACGACGTATGGCCTGCCACTTTCACGTTTTTTCATGTTTACAATTTTATAACATTCAAAATGGAAAACACACTGTAGCTGTGATTAAGGAAGGGGAAAGTTTGAATTTGCTCTCTCTTGGCTGAGGAAATGATGAAAGAAGCTGAATTGGCCAATCAGGGAGAAAGTGTGTGATACATAATGTTGTGCATTATTAAGAATATAATTGCTGTGGCTGATCACTGACCTTGATGATAATGATGATCCACAGCATTTGTATAGCGCGGTATATCTGTTGTAGAAACATTCAACGGTGCAGACTCCTCCAAGAGAGTTAGCAGTTCAATTGTTACGTGATAATATTGTTGGGAATGATGTCCTCTGGCAAGTTTACTTTTAGAAACTAGAATCTAGTTCTTGGTGTTGATTCCTGTCAGCTTTGGAGAATAACATCAGTTTGATGTCCAATGAATTCTTGTACATCTCCTTAGTGGATTCTTTGTAGTCAAAGTTGTATCTCCAGGTGTAGAAAAATTGGGGAGAAACGAGCAGAATTAATTCAAGCACTGCTTAAAAATGTTTCACTCCTCACTGTAGGCAACAGACCAGGCGTCATCCTCCAGTGGGGTGAGCAGCTCCCAGGGTTCCAGCAGTGCAAAGAAATCCTCGCCGGCCGCCGGAGCAGGATCGGCAACAGCGGCGTCGACGAAGGACGAGACGTCAAAGAACAAGCTGCTCATCCCCAAGTCGGCCATCCTGCGGCTCCTGGCCGAGCTGGTGATGTCCTACGCTGGCATCGCGCAGGCTGTGGCTCAGTACCACTACTCTGCTGGTCAAACCAAGCATATCAAAGAGGTTTGTACCACGACTTGAAAATTCTGACTTGGCGCTCGAAAGTAGAAGTGCGCATTTTGAAAAACATTGACTCACCATCTTAAGATATCGAGAGCTGCCCACAAGCATATTTTTACAATATTTAGAATGGGTTTTTGTTTTCTTCCAAAATATAACAACATTTTGTGGACAAATTTGTGAGTTGTTGCTGTTTTTTATCTGTTTCTTTGCTGCACAAGAAAGTGCCCTTGCTGCTTTTAAGTAGAAGTAAGGTTTCATCCTTGTGCCATATGAAAGAGTCACTGATGGATTAAATGAGCCTCATTTGGTCGTGACTGAGAGGCTGCTCCATCTGTGTCTAACACCATGTGTCCCGCCCTTCACGTGACACGAGACAGACACAAATGTCACAATACTATTACCGTGCTTAATCTTTATAAGGTTATTTTTATTTTCACAGAGAGAGTGTGTGTTATTTCTTCCGTGCTTTGTTTCATTGTAGGGAAGCACAACTCAGCACATGATTCAACTTTGGAATGTTTGTGTTGAGTGCAAAGGTTGTCATATCTCTATGCTGCATTATTTCTTAGGTGTTACAAGTATGTGTGAGATGTGAATGAATGTGCATAATGATACCTGTATTCTTTGTTACTTATTTTTATGCCTCCGCCACGAAGTGGTGCCGGAGGCATTATGTTTTCGGGTTGTCCGTCCGTCCGTCCTTCCATCCGTCCGTCCTTCCGTCCATCCGTCCTTCCGTCCGTCTGTCCTTCCGTACGTCCGTAATGAATTTTGTGGACAGGGTAACTATCAAAACCTTTTGAGGCATCCTAATGAAACTTGGCATGTATGTGTATTAGGGGGTGAAGTTGTGCCTATCAACTTTTGGGTGCACATGCTCAAGGTCAAAAGGTCAAGGTCAAATACATACAATTTTACTATTTCCACCATATCTATGCAATGCCTGAAGATATTTTCTTGAAACTTAGTGTATACATGTATTACCCAATCAAGATTCTTTGGTGAAAGTTTGGGTCATAAGGTCAAAGGTCAAAAGGTCAAGTAAAAATATTAAAACTTTTTTTCTGAACCTTGGAAATTGTTCAAGGTATCTTCATGGAACATAGTTTATATACATGTATTGACTGGCAATGATTATCTAGAGAATTTAGGATGTTAGGGGTCAAAGGTCAAGGGCAACACTTCAAAATATTACTATTTCCCTCATGTTTATGCAATGCCAGCAGGATTATTTTTTTTTACACTTGGTGTATACATGTATAACCTAATAGAGATTCTCTGGAAAGTTTTTCTTTTCTTTTGTTTTTGCCTCAAAGGTCAAAAAGTCAAAGATCAAGTGAAAGTGCTGAACTAATTTTTTCCTCCATATCTCAGAAGTGGCTCAAGTTACCTTGAAATGTACTACATATTTATGCATTCATGTTCTGCCTGACAGTGATTATCTTATGAATTTTGGGGTCAAAGTCCAGATGAAAATGGTAACAATTTACTATTCAATACAGAAATTGCACTTTTTCTTCATACCTTGAAAATTACTCAATGCATAAACGTATGAATGGGTCAAAGTCAAGTTAAAGTCCTTAAATCCCAAATACATGCTTTCCTATTCATCTTATGAAACCTAGGTCGTGGAAGGTGAACATTCAACACATTTGTGACAAACTTGTCATTTTAATATTTTGCCAATTTTGTGAAAATGTAATCACACATTGTCCACATATACTATCTAGACCTATTAGGAGAATCATGCATTATGGCGGAGGCATACCAGTCGCCATAGCGACATTTCTAGTTTATATATATTACTTACTGTGGTGTCATATGCGCCCCATTTTAACTTTGTTGTCATCCCAAAATGACCATCAGTGCAACTGAATGCGATTATAAAACCAAGTAGCACGAGATCTCAACTTGTGTGTTGGATATGCAGGATGGTCCGGCCCTGGCCTACATCTTGGACCAGCTCCTGCCTCAGTGCCAGAAGGGTGGAGACAAGGACTGCCCCGGTCTAGCCCAGGTCCTGCTCGCCAGCATAGCGGCCAGCAACCACAGCCCCGACGCCCAGATGTTCCTGGTCACGGAGATCAAGTCTGCCCTCGGCAGGACGTTGGCCATGCCAGAGAGCAGCGAGAAGCACTCAAGAATCCAGGCCCTAACAAGTAGGTTGATCAAGTGTTTGAAGATTTGATAGAAATTTGTTTTAGTTCCTTATGGTTCAACCACATTTCTGTTGCTTAGGTTTTGTCTAAGTTTCTAGTAGTTCTACATAATGGTGCACTTTATACTTCAAATGAAAATGGTCAAAATGTGTGGCGAACATATATCTGAAGTAAGAGTCATGAAATTTGTAGAGGCCTCAAAAGAGGCTATGGTATCAAATTTATCAATACTATTTGCTCATTAGTGAAGAGATTAAATTCAGGATAATGTTGTTTTCTCATGTCTGATGTGTTGAATGAATAGTTTAAACAGCTGGTGATTGATTCTACCTAGTATCACATTCACTGTTCATGCACGTCTTTAAGGAAAGACACAAAGTGATTAGATCGAAACAAACTTATTGGAGCATTTCATGAGAGAACATCAAAGATATATCAAAGGAAGGCTATAAGAGCGTCCATTCGTGACATATAAATGTATATATCAGAGCTGTATCCATGAAAGAGCTTTCTTACTCATTCATTCACTCAACCTCTTGCTTGTGTTTCTTGCCGAGCAGTGCTCATCAGCATCATGATTGAGGCATGCACCTTCTCCACGTCAGCCTACCAGTCGGCTGTCGTGAGCTCCTCCTACAAGAACCAGCTTGGCGGCATGAACAACATCACCCGGCTGCTGCTGCGCAAGGGTCTGGTGACCGACCTGGCCCGTGTCCCCCACAGCCTGGACCTGTCCAGCCCCAACATGGCCTCCACCGTCAACTCGGCCCTCAAGCCCCTAGAGACGCTCTCCCGCATCGTAAACCACCCGCACGTCCGGCTGCGCGGCCTCAGCAACATCCGCAATGTGACACAGTACATCAACCAGCGGTCCGCATCGGGCGCCGATAGTGCAGGTCAGTTTGATCATGGTCAAATGGGATTCTTCCTTCCGAATACCTGCCCTCCTCCCCAGCCCCTCTCCTAATAGGAAAGAAACTGAATGCATAGCATCAAATTTATGTTACCAATGCAAGCAATTGTCCTGAGCTTTGACTTTGTCAGAGTTCATCAGAATATTCCGTATGAAGTGATGTTTATCATCATTCTGGCACAATTCCACTAATTTTTTTTTTTCTCATCACTTTGCTCGACATTCTGTCATTGAAATGGAGAAGGTCATGATTTAGGAACTCTCTCATGTTGTGTTTGTCCCAGTAGTGATGTCACTGAGATCATGCAAACGTATGCACATATCTTTTGTGGCAACGATGGCACCTATGTTAGGTGTCACAGTGTGACGATGGAATGAATTTTGCTGCATTAAATGTGGTAAAACATAAATCACGATACCCTTACAACCCATGTGACACTCATTCCATCAGTCATCGCCTTGCCCAAAGAGGGCTGTCGTGGGGAAACAAAGATGTGTACCATAACCGGTTGTCACTGTCGAAGTGATGCAAGACCATCATTGTTGAGGTGCAATAGCCATGTATTCCATTTGTGCATCCAAAAGTCTTTCTTTGAGCCAAACTCATTACCGGTTCATGGAAATCTCAATAGTGCTCATACCCATCAACTACTGACCCCTGCACAAAGGATTGAGTGGTGATCAATTGACATGTGGACATTACTCCTGTGTGTGGCCTCTTTTGCAGTGCTGTGTGAAGTGCCCACAATATGTCTCTTAATTCAGGTTTCTTGTGTTAACTTCTCTTTCCAATACCCCCCCCCCCCAATCAGTTTGAACATGTAATTTGTTGTTTGAACACACTCTCTCACTATCTCGAGACATGTCTGAACAACAGAGATAATACTCTCCCTCCTTCCCTCTCACCCTCCCCCCCCCCCCAAGCAAAACATAGAATAGAGAACATTTGTTGGCTTCAAATGAAGTGAGATCGTTAGTGTGATTTACCCCATCATGAAGTAACGACCCCAATCTCTTAACTGATGGATAATCAAGTCACAATGTGCAGACATGCGCAGTGACATCGTAAATATGCTGTGGAATGCTCACTGTGAGGCAGCTCCACCTTGTGTTGACATCGTCAATAAAAAGTCCCAATCATAAATTCTCTTTGGAATATTTAATGGCCTTCAATTTGTCAATTTCCAGAAATCATATTTTTGGGTTTGATGCTGTATATCATTATAATTTGTACTATTCATTCACAATGTATGGTCAGGTAGAGTCGATAATTCTTTATGGTATGAGCCCTTTGTTGTTCATATATCATTTGCTTCTGTTAACTAATTTGCTAAATTTATGGCTGATTCTTGAATTGGTGCCATGTTTTAGAAGATTATAGTTTCTGTGCTCTTACAAATTGGCAGTTTTTATGTAAAAAAAAAAATGCTTCTGATTTAATGCACATTTGATAAACTTAACTAGATCCGTGTTATCTTTCTCAGTGAAATTCAGAGTTGCCATTGTAGTGATGTCAACATGATATTTTCTGCTGCAAAATTATCCCAGGGCTTGGTTAAAGCTATAATTCAGGAATCTGCTCCTCAGCAGATCTAAAGGGAGCTTGAATTGTTCAAAATAAATCCTTATACCCATGACCCCATCCCTGCTGGCACCACCACCACCATGATGTACAGTGTCATGTTGGCTTCTTTGTTGCTCAGGGGGCGCCGTGTTGCGTCGTAACATGGACGCATCGCCTTCCCAGCACACGGCTCAGGGCGGTGGTGGCCGTACGAGCACAGGTCAGACTCGTCAACTCTGATCAGCATTACATGTGCACTCTCGCAAAGGGCACCTGCATCTGTTTTAATAGCCATGGCATCGTGCAGTTGTCGCACAACTAACTATCCCGTCATCATTTTATGATTTCGCATCAATATCTTCATTTGACATCATCATGCAAAACGATAAGACCCCAAAACACATGAATGACAGTTGTGTCATGTTGAGCACTTTTTGATTTTTTTCTTTTTTGCACACCATCTTCTCCCCCAGACCTTGATTTCTTGTACCTCTGATCCCACGCATCCATGCATCCAGCTTAAAGTGTTGACTGTTATGCTTAGATGTCACTGCGGGAAGTTGTGCTTCTCTGTGGCTATGCAGGCTTAGTGGTTGTTTCTAGGCGTAGTGGTTGTTTCTTTTTGAGGTTAACCCTTTTAATAGTGGAAGCCCTTTCTTTTTTATTTCTTTTCTTCTTTTTTTCTGTCGTATTTGATGTTTTGGCTTGACGTACATTCCCTTCATCCGGCTGCAACAGCACAGTTAGTTACAATATGGATTGCAAAAGTAGTCTCTCGGTGAGCTACAGTATGATAGAGGTTATGTCGGTATAACCCTCTGTCCCTTTAGATGGCCTTGGTTTTAACATCAGTCATACAGTAACTACTTCACCTTCATTGTAGAGATCTTGACTCGTGTGCGTGTCAACATCCAAAAGCCTAACAAAATTAATTCAGAGAATTTCAGTGTCTGCTAAAAATATTTCATCCTGCATTCTGCTCTTTGGTTATTCCATATGTCATATTATAGTGTGCAAGTTCTGGAATTCAAAATGGGGGAAAAAGACTGATAGAAAATTAATCAATCAGGTCATGTCCATTCCAGTGGATAATGAGTATGCTGTAAACGTGGAATATGTCGCAATGTGGCACACGTTATGTGCTTATTAAACTGAAATAGCAAGAAAATTAAAAGCATGCAGACATTTTTTTGAGATTTTGATTTTTGCCATAAAAATTCCTCAAGAATTTTAACAAGGAAAGTTCATGTGAATTTTCCTTTTCAAAAGTGTCATCGCATGACGTTTCTGCATTTACAGTTTGTGTCTGCACTGCAAGTCCACTTCCCTTCAGATGACACATACTGACACAGAGAAAAAGAGGCACATGCAAATACAAGAAGTCTGCCTCAGTCTATTCCCTGTATATTCATTTGTGTATTATATTTCCTTTAGTTTTGTTTTGTGTTTCCTTTGCAGCTTGAGCATGATTGTGGTATCCTTCTCACTAGCAGAATAAGCTCTGTCAGATACGATGCCGTCCTTTTGTGCAGGCCAAATTTTTATTGTTTATGTTTTCGCCACGTTAGCGGGGCTGTGTGTTACTAGTGCAGACTTATTAGGATGCCTTTAAATTGAAACCTGCTTAAGGTTCTGTATGATAGTGAATGCACATTTTTTGTTGAATTTTTTGATTTGTGAATATTTCTGAGAGCTGAGTAGGAAGACTGTCCTGACAGTAGTTCCCCGCATGAGAATGATGCCATGTCGCAGGAACACTTGTGTCTGCCTCGCCCCAATTGCGTTGTGCGTCCATGATCATTGATAAAATGGAAGAAAATCACTGCCTGCAATTTTCCCATCCTTCATGTCACTGCATTCACCCGCTCCATGCTTCAGATGAGATACTGTGCCTCGATTCATGTGCACGAGTCAGTTTCAGTGTGTGCAAGCAAGCGATGTGGAAAGTGTTAGTGTTCACTACCTGTGGCATGATGTCCATTATTAGTGGTAAATAAAGATAAACATGGAAGTAACCATGTATTTTTTTGATGACTTCATTCATCTGAATGCATTATGATTTCTTCGGATATTGGGAGTAATCGCACCTCTCTCGTTTTTCGTGTCCACATTCAGAAAGAGAATCGAGCGCCAGCGCTCTGGGACTGACAGGAGACACGCAGGACTCAACAGATCTCGATGTAAGTATCAACATCAATTTCAGAACAACCGGGTAGTGTCAGAATATCACAGAGTACATAGACTCGCCAAAATGTGTCTTCCTCAACTACAACTCTAGGCGGAGCACGGTGCTAGAAATTTGTTCCTGAAGTGTGCAGATGAACCCTTCAATTTGATTATTAACTTTAGTTGGAGATACTAAACACATGATTTTCTTGTCTAGATGAAAGTACTATGTATATATCTAGGTGTGTGGGTTTGTCTGTCTGGCCGTTGAAATGTCTGCCATTATTTTTTTGTCACATTTTTACTTGTAGCGTGAAAGATTTGTGCATTGCATTGTTGGCTCTTTTGTGAGTCAGATGTACAAGTTGTCTTTTATGAAGCAAAGGATGTTTATAGAATAGACTAAGTACGTATGTATAATTAGTGGTTACCAGGATTTTCCCCCACCAAAAAAAAGAAACAAAAAACAAAAGCAAAACAAGACACAGACAGAAATTGGAGGAGACCGTTTCATTCTTTGTGTGACAGGAACCGTCTGACCTGGACTGCATAGTTGATGAGCTTCTAGACAGAACAAGCGGTGGGGCGGGTGTCCTCGGGGAGACCCTGATCGCCACTGGGCCAGAGCGGCTGGGATCACTGCGGTCTGCGTTTGTGGACCAAGCAGGTAACAGCTCTTGTCTTTACTCATCTAAACATTAAGATGCAGCTGTCAACATTTGCTTGACACCTGATTCACTGCATTACTGTGTGCGCCCTATATCAAACGAGTCTTAACTTTTCACTGATCAGGACTACCAAACTATTTTGTGAGTGGTTTAATTCGCGATCATGGAGTACAGAGATTAACAGAGCAATGTACATGTGCATGTTGCATTCATGTTGGGATCAGAGTTGATACTTATTGTGTTGTTGAATTACCAAATTGCACCGACCTGTGAAATTTGTGAAAATTAAAAGCCCGCAAAAATATATGGCATAATACAGTATCTAGCTGGTGGACACATACACTTGGTTATCTGCAAGATACAAGCATTGGTAAACATTTTGTTGGTAATGAAAAGTATTTGGAATTTGCTGATCGACAAAATTGCTCTTTTTTGCTTGTTCTTTTGTTTATAAGATCCAATACTGTAAGAAGATGCTTAAATTGAAATTTTTGATGAAAAGTTGCGAACACAAAATGCCATGTTTAGTGAGTAATGAAGAATTTGCTTTTTCTGGCAACTATTGCGTTCACTTGTTTGTTGGCATCAGTGACAGTCGAGAAATAACTACAAAATATGTCAAGATTAGAATTTTTGCCTTTTGCTTGTTTTAAATCATAATTGCTGGTGTGATGTCATTGGTTCTCTGGTTCAATGAGCTTGGCATGGTTTCCGTTTGCTGCAGGTGAGGCTTCCCAGGACGAGATGGTGATCACCATGACGGATGACGGGGAGGAGATGGAGCAGTCACTAGGAGACGCCGAGATGAGAAGCCAGCACAGCCACGAAGGTGTCCGAACAGGTTGGTAATAATGGAGCAAGTCGCAGATGGCCACTTCAACTTTAAAACAAAGAAACATGTTGCTGTTGTGGTCGTCGTCGTCATCATCACCATCGTCATCATCATCATCATCATCACCATCATCCCCATCATCACCATCATCACCATCATCATCATCATCATCACCATCATCACCATCGTCATCACCATCGTCATCACCATCATCACCATCATCACCATCATCACCATCATCATCATCATTATTACGATACATATAGATCCACTATGTAAATATTCGTTTGAAGTGAATGTTAGTGTGGATTTTTAGCTAGCCTGAGCCAAAGGCTCAAGTGAGCCATAGTGATTGCTCTTCGTCCGGCGTCCAGCATCTATCATGCGTCGTGCGTCGTCTGTTGTGTGTCGTGTGTAAACTTTTTACATGTTCATCTTCTTGACAACCCCATGACCGATTTTCACTAAACTTGGCAGGTATCATCCCTAGCGGGATAGGATCTCAATTTGTTCAAATGGGCACCATGTCCCACTTGGGGGGGCCCAAGTGGGCCCAAGCCTGCCAAAATTAAGGCATCTTGAAAAATCTTCTTCTCTGGAACCAGAAGTGATAGAGCTAAGTTAATACGATGATTTAGTACATTGATGGCTATAGTTTCAAGTTCATTCATGCCGGAATCAGGCTCCCCCCCCCCCCATCCCGACCCAGGGGAGGGGTCCTAATGGGGGTCTTAATTGTAAAATTTCATCTTCTTCTTTAAAACCCCATGACCAATTTTCACCAAAATTGAGGAATCTTTGAAAATTTTCTTTTCTCAAATTGTTAGCGATAAGCTGCAGTAGTGCCATGTGCAATTTAGATTAGTGACTGTGTGGAAAGTGAACTTGCGATACTCGGGTTCTTTTGTTCATTTGGGTCTTGATTTTCGAACGGTGTTTCAAGCAATTTTCATGTATTACAGAGAACCACCTTTTTATCCAACAGCAGACATTGATGCTGATGATGACAGTGTCCAGGATGAGGACTCAGCAGCTGAGAGTGACTCAGATGATGGCAATGAAGACAGACAAGTGAGTTTACAGTGTTCTTTCCCATGTATGACAAGTATCTAGGGTAGGTCAGGTTTCTCATGACATCGATGTCGATACGGGATAAAAATTTGGGTTCATTTGAGATTTGTGCCTCCTTTTGTTGTGTGTCTGATAGTAATCAGTTGTGCTCTTTATATCAAGCAATGTTTTCAGGTCATCTCATTGGTGAGTGCTGTTTCGCATTGAGTTTGCATTTTTCTGTGTTACTTGCAATTGCTGCTCGAGCATATATGACAAATGCTTCTGGACGAATATGCACTGGTGATAGATGTGCTGCATTAACTTAGAAAAAGAGAAAGTCGCAAAGAGAACATTTAGTGATTTAGCATTCAATTTTATGTGGTCTGCTCATCATTTACAAATTTATGTGAAGCACATCCAGTGACTGAATATCCTCTATGTTTGTTGGCAGGATGAGGGAGAGGAGGATGAGGAAGACGAGGAGGAAGAGGACGAGGAGGAGGAGGAGGAGGACGAAGAGGACCACGACGACGGCTCGGAGATGGACGCCGAGGATTACGACATCACCGAGGACTTGGACTACTTCCGGGTCGGGGACCGCGACGAGGACATGTGGATGGGGGAGACGGACGAAGACATGCTGATCCAGCTGGACCCTGTCTTCTCTGGTGAGGCACCGCCCTTCCAACATCCTTGGGAGGACAGCTTGAGGGAGGGGAAGGGGGGATGGCAGGGAAGAGGATTACACCTCAAGAGCTGCCAGGTCGTCCCAAAATCTGCAGTAGGCTTGATGAAAGATTAGATATCCCTTCATGTCCTGATGAGAGAATATAAAAGCCATTATAATTTTTGTGATTGTTGGCACCCATTGAAATGCACCTGAAACACAAGACTTGCACAAGATTTGCCGTTTCGAACTTCGCTGTTCCCTGTGTTGACAGCACCATAAGTAGAGCTGGTTAGTCTTTCAGTTGAAGACTTTCTGTGGTTGATGCCACTACTGCTCCCACTAAAACCTTGGGGCTGTTTCACAAGGCTCTAAAATGAATCTTAAGTTCAAGTTCATTCAAGCGTATGGCACAGTGTGCCTGGTTGATACCGTTTGCAGATTATCTCTAGTCACCTGGGGCGAACCTCAACTGATCTTATGAACAATTTTGAGATCATTAATCGGTTAACAACTGTTTATCTAAACCATTTGGGAACCATATCTTGCCCTCACCTCACCATGTTCTAGAATACTGAGTACATCTTGAATGTCTACATAGATGTATCCTTCCCAAATAGATTTGATCTGAATATGCTCCAACTTTAAGCTCATTGTTTGGCATGATTTAGTTCCTGTGTTAGTGAAACAGGGCCAAGGACTGTGAAAAGTACTGCCAGATCACTGATGCCACCGTTGTTTTACAGTGTTTTACCCACAGCAAGAAGAAGACAAGGTTGTGTAAAATAGAAAGGAAATAGGTGCTGATGACTCAAATATAAAACTGAGGAACAAGAGTTAGGGCTTACTGTGTATGCCATATATTAAAGGAGTCTAATTTGTGTGCGAATCAGGACTTACCGACAGTATCGCGATTTAATTCGCGTTTGTGGGATACTGAACAGAGAAATGTATTCATGCATGTCATATTCATGTCTTGTATGAGCGTTAATATTTGTGCATGTGTTTAAATACGCAAATCACACCAACTCACAAAATTATCGAAAGTAAAAACCTTGCAAAATATTTGGCGTATACAGTATCTGCAGACCCTGACATCAAGATAAGGAAGGCTGCCCTGGTGATTGTCATGAAGGAGGGCACGTATATTGCTCTTCCTCATTGATTATGAGGGTGCCTTTGGAATTGAGGTCTTCAAATTTGAGGTGCAGAGGGGCTTCTGTGTGACATTGAAAAGATAGAGAGGCAGGTGAAAATAAGCTTCCTAAAAAATTGAAATTATATGTGATAATTCTGGTGACTGTGTCTTGGCTACAGTAGGTTAATGTCCCTTTGCGTTGGTGTGCACTTGTGTGTGAAAGTGAAGGACTCCTACAAAGGAATAGAAATGCATGTGTGTTGTCTTCTTCTTCTTCTCTTGCCAGGTGTGCCTGCCTCCATCAGGACGTACCAGCTTCCTGTTGCCATCCATGATGACGCCAGGAATGCCAATGATGTGTCGGGTAATCCCCTCTTTTTAATTGTCTGATCATTTGCTCATCTAATTCTGAATCATTTCTTGTTGTACTTTACTGTTACATCTGTTTGTTGCGTGTATTGATTTGTTTAATTTCAATTTATGTGGGGGCATTTCATCAAGTGCTTTGTCAGATATGTTTTTTCTGACAGATTTGCTCTCAGCCAATCACATGCAAATATTTCAGTAGCTTATAACTGTTCGTCAGAACAACAACAAAAATATCTGACAAAATGCTTGATGAAATGCCCCCCCCCCCCAGGATTCAACAGCCATAATGTACACATCTGAGAATACACAGAAATATTCAGTGACAGGCACTCCTTAGAATCGTTCAGTTCTTGTTATTGGAGCTTCTGTTTATGACAGTACACTGAAATACACATGACAAGTATCCATGCAGTTAATCCACATTATACACATAAGCATTCCTAAATTGAAGGTATATATATTTGACAATGTGTTCAGGTTGCACCATTGAAAAACCTTGTGATAATGCCGATTTACTCAGGGCTTCTTGGTGGTGCTAAAGTAAACCAAAGCACAGCGCTAGTCTGTTTGCCTCCTCATTCCCGTGGTTCACAGATGCTGGGCATTTGGACATTAGCTTTTTAGAGTTATCTAATAAGCTCTAATCTAATAATAATTATCTAGTAAAGAATAGATTCTCTGTATGTGTTCGGTTCTCGTTTGAGACTGCATTTCGTGTGAGAGTATTGTAACAAACAAATGAGCATCAAGGATGTTGTGTTTTGCATAGCATGGGTTGATATTTTGGTAGCATTCTAAGCATGTGTGATCCAGCCAGTGTAGAGACAAGTTAAATCCTTCAGAGCATAGTGACAGAACAACTGTCACTCAAAGTGATGGAGAAAAAGTGACTGTAGTGTTTGGATCAAAGGAATTGATATGTTTTCTCATGTGTCATTAACGACTGTTGATGATCGAAAGCAGTGATAGTCCACCATTTTGTTTGCGATCCAAAATGTGTCATCACATACTCCTTTGCCATCCAGCCCCCAACATCCCGGTGCCGCCCAGCGTCATTTCGGCCAGCCATCCACTGCTGGTCAGGCACGGTGACCACACCAACCTGACCCACGGCGTGAGCCAGTCCAACCGCAACCAGCGGGCGAGCAGGCAGAGGGTCAACCGAGGCACCACCCAGACGGTGCACATTTACCACTCCGGTTCCTCGCGGCCGCCCAACGTGCAGAATGTCTTGAGGTAATCTGAACATGTGTCCCAGTCCGTCGGTGTTTTGATGGGCTTTGATATGTGTGTATTTGTCTGTTTGTGTGTGTTTGTGTGTGTGTATGTCATGGACAATATGAAGTTTAAGTTTGATATGATATGATGAGCATTACTGTAATTTGCATTCTCATTTTGAATAGTTGAGTGTACTGGTGCCTGTAAATGGATAGAACTTTTGTTTTGTTTTGTTAATCCAGAGTATACTGTCATTCATGACAGTAAAGAAGGTGAAGGAAAATCATTCAGTAAGACTTGCAATGTATAAATTGACATTTTGTACATCTCATTTTAATGTTGGATATACAATATTGTTTCTTTTCTGTTTGGTTGTTTTAAAAGTGTTGATGAATATTTGACACCCTTATGCAGCGATGTGTGAAATATGTAAACAAGAAGAAATATTGTTGATTTCTGTTTTTGGTGAAATTGCAACTGTCATTAAAGTTCATTTGTGTTTGGAATGTTTTCTGTTTGTTTGATAAGCAGTCCCTTTAAAAAGAGCTGTCCTTATCTTTTTATACCCTTCCACACGTGCTTGAATGCACACATCTAACACACACTGACAAACAAACACATGCCCTTCAACAATGGAATAACCCCACGGATACCCAACAAACAACCATACATATTTTCTCCATCACACTCGTGCACACACACTTAACACGCACACACATAATGGGGGCCCCCTAATGACCAGCAGGCAATACACTTCCTCCCTCCCTAGGCTGCTCGGCCTGTCATCGTCCACCGACATCGTCCAGCTCACCACCTCTAGCACCAGCCAGGGCAACCAGACGCGCGTCTACGTCGCCAACTCCGGTGACGACATCAACCAGAATCATCGGGAGGAGGTGTCAGACATCTTCGAGGAGGGGTACAGCCTGGGCTACTTCAGCGCCTCCAACTTCCTCTCCGTCGTCCCTCCCGTCTATCGGCGCTGGGACGAGGAGAGCAAGGTGCTGGATGGGCGCAGCATGCACGACTGCGTGCAAGGTAAAGAACTGGCTCAGTTTGACCATTGGGGGGTAGCAGTGGTCTAATTGAGCTAACATAATTCTTGTCTACAGTCCATCTTCTTTTATGTGGTCATGTTGGGACTGGCGGCCATCTGGTTAAGTGATATTGCTGAATGAGTGAGCTTTGCTCAAGCATGAAGACTTTTATGTAACAGTCCATATCCAAATAATAAAGAGATCTGGAAAAGTGATGACCAGATGAGATGAGGTTGGACTTGTTCTTCAATAGTTTTTGTGAACTGTTTCAGGAAATGTGGGCATTTTTTTATACTTGTAATATTGTAAAAGTGAATATTTTCGCATGAGTAATTTTTCGCGCTTGACTGGGTAAGACGAGTTTCACATGTTTTTAGTTCTGCTGAATCAAGACATCAAGTACTGGAACACATTGTAAACACAAATTTTTATGCGCTTTTATTTTCACGCTAGTTTCTGGTTGCGTGAAATGCCAAAAATTTCTACACTGCGAAAATTTCCACTTTTACAGTATGTGAAAAAGAATGTAGATGAAAATGTTAAAAAATGGTTTGCAAAATTCAGTTACTGCATATGTGATTTCTTTGGTTAAAAAGCATATCATTAGAGGGATAGAGAAATGGCACAGTGACTCACAGAAAGTTTGATTGACACTGTGAGACATTTGCTACAAGAAGAAAAAAAAAACATAATGATAAGATAATTTGCTGATTCCATACAAGTGAAGCCAAATTGGTAGCACCTCGATCCCCTCTCTGTTCCTCCCTCAGCGTTGAAGCCCGAGATCATTGAGGTTCTGGAGAAGCATCGGGACGAGGAGCTGGCAGAGCGCAAGGAGAAGAGGAAGAAACAGGCAGAGGAGGAGGCCAAGAAGAAGGCCGAGGAGGAGGCCAAGAAAGCAGAAGAAGAGACAAAGAAGACCAAGGACTCCGCCATGAAGACTCCAGAGGAGAGCAAGGAAAAGGAAGAAAACATGGAGGTCAGCTGTTTGGATTATGTTTTGGGGGACGTGCTGTGCAAAAGGACTGTGGCATTAAAGGGGATGGCTAGTAACTGATCAGTGGGAATCAGTGGGAATGCTGGGGGATGATTGTTCCAATCCTTGTGGGATTCATTTTAGAGTACATTATATATCTATTGTTGTGTGAAAATGATTTGCTTCAGAACGGTCTCATATTCAAGTAATGTGCAATTTAATGCCCCGTCACTGTACAGGCATGCCAACCTGGAAACATTAAACTGCACATTATTTGAATATGAGACCGTTCTGAAGCAAATAATTTTCACACAATAATAGATATATGGTGTACTCTAAAATGAATCCACAAGGATTGGAACAATCATCCCCCAGCATTCCCACTGATTCCCACTGATCAGTTACTAGTCTTCCCCTTTAATTGATAACTTGAGCAGTTTTATGCCTGTCCTGTACTTAATGATAAGAAGCAACTGCCACCAAAGCACAGTGTCCAGTGAGTTTTGCAGAAAATGTGGAATGATGATGAGATTTTCAAGGAAATATGAGTTAAGTTGGCTGCTAGTGAAATTCATGAAGATTTATATCCCATCGACAGAGATCTTTGCGTTAAAATGGTAGTTTTGTCTGTGTCTGACAGAAAAACAGCATGGTATGCAACTTATTGTGGGTTGAATCAACCTCATAGGAACACACAATGGGGCACACTGTGTTAATCTTTTTTTTTTTTTTTTTTTGGATAAACAGCCTCCTAGATCCAAAATAGAGAAGTGACCTTCATTTTCAATATGTCTATTTTATGTTTTGACGGGCAGGTTGGAGAGAGCAGTGAACAAGCTCAAGAAGCAGAAGGCGCCGAGAACCTGTCCACCACTGAGTCTTCTCAAGCGAGCAGCTCCGGAAGAGGTATGACTTCCCCCCCGTATTCGTAGTGGTCCCAGAACTGATGGTATCAAATATTTGAAAAGAATGCAGCATACTGTCCCTTGGGTGACAAGACCCCGCATCTCAATTGGCATACATTCAAAAACCTCCAAATTCATTGATGTTGAGTATCCAAAATACTGATTTGAGTTTAAAAAACATTCTAATTATCAATGTTATTTCCAAAATTTCCAAAATTTCATGCCACAAGAAAGGCTATCGGGTCCAGTTCACAGAAATATCTTGCCGTGAATATTTCTGGATGTACAGTACCTTTACAGAAGCCATTGTACTCTCTCGTCAATCTTTGTATTTTGTTTGTTTCTCCACACGGATGTAGACATGGGTCAACTTGTTGCTAGCGTGGCCGAGTCTGCCCTTGGCACCGCCATCTCCTCTGCACTCTCTGCAGCGACGCTCAGCAGCACCGCTTCAACTGCTGCGGCCACCACCACAAGCTCCACTACCACCACTGTCGCTGCAATGCCGTCTGCCACGCCGGCAGGCAGTCAGCAGGCTGAGGCTTTGTCATCCTATGCAAGTGGCGCAGTCTCAAGGTAACATCGTTATTTGGAGCAGCTCGGTAGCCATTGGCTAGTGTTGTGTAAATAGCTGGAAAGGTGTGTCGAACCTGACAAGTGTGAACACATCACAATCATAAAACAAATGCTTCACAAGACCATGAAGTGTGAAAGTGAAAAACCAAGTGCTTGCTGTTGCACCTATTTATCAGCAGAGTCCTGTTCACATACAAGAAAATAGCAGTTTTGAAAATCAATTTTTGCAATATCATTTTTTGCACCGTGGTGCGAAAAGAGTTAATTGCTGTGTGGGAACACATAAAAATCTTTAACTTTTGTGATACTAGAGAGGATGTGAAACTCTCAGTGATTTTGGAATGACGTTTGATGCAGTGAGATATGTGTAGCCTACAAGAATTTTCCTGATTTCATTTGCGGGAATAGTGGCTGCCCTGATATAGAATGCTATCAGATGGGTAGATGTGTGGATGATAACAAAACAAACTCCCATCTTTCCCCAGCTCGTCGCCCGCGGCTCCCGCTGAGCTGTCCCGCATGCCCCAGCTAGTGACCGTCACGGCATCGACCTCCGCTCCAACGTCCACTGTATCAGGTAAGCCTGACGATGAGATTGTTTTTCATCACTTCTTCCATCAGAAGGTTACCTCTTCCTACATCCTTAACGTCTTGTCTCCACTTCATTCAAACAGGAACTATATAGTTTTATTCATTGTAATGTTCAGTATATGAATATCCACGCAGTTGCCTCATTCCTCTAAATTCGTTTTTCTGTCTGTCAGCACTGTACCTTTTCGGGATATTGTCATTATTTGTCTGATGATGAAGATACTGATGATTTTGCCCTACAGCGACTTTATTGACAACAATGGAAGTCTGTGAGAAGTCATTAGTCTGTGCTACGTTTGTTTGATCATAGCATTCACCTATGCGAGGGCTGGCAGCATTGATGGAAGTTTGGATTGCATATCTGTTCGCCCTTATGTACTAGCTATTTTATCAAGGGCACACTCCTACCTTCTTTATCCTAGCATCTGGGTCATCAGTCCTTCCCCAATCCATGCGGGCCACACCCCAAAGTGATGCCTTCCCGTCCGTCACCGCCACCCTTACCACCAACACTGCCTCTGTGGCCACGGCCACCACGCGACTCACCACCATCGCCACCACCATGTCCACCACCACCACCCCTACCGTGGCCACCACTGCCCTGGCCACGGCGGCATCGGCCGCCGCCACCACCACCACCTCTTTCACCAGCCCCGCATCAGTGCCTCAGCCGTCGCAACAGACCTCCTCGTCGATCTTCGCCTCTCTCGACGAGTCTGACCCGATGGCTGCTCCCATAAGTAAGCCATATCAACCCCCTCTCACACATTTGTCCATTACTCCTCCCCATAAGTCTGCCAATTTTTCTCTCAGCTGACATCCTTTGACATGCACCTGTTGGAAGTTTCACTGGCTTTATCGTCTCACACAGGGACTGGCTTTCACTCTGTAGTCACAACTAGCTTTCACTCTGTAGTCATCAGTAAATTGTGTGTTCAAGTGTTTTATCTGTCATGAATATTTCATCATCATTGAGGTTACATTTATTCCCTCTCAAGTTGAAATTAACCTCTATTTTCAGTCTGTAGATGTCAATGAATGAAAAAGATGGTGAATGACTTCATGTCTGTGTGCTATCTCTTGCATGCCATAAGCTCTGTTGCCAAGATAGTACTTCTGTATAAGCTGTTATTTTCGCAAGGGTTTAATCTTCAGCTCTTTCGCACAAAGTTAACAACTCGCGAAAATGTCAGCCATGCGCTGGTGTAGTAGTGCACTTATGACAGCTTCCATGTCAATTCGCAACAGCAACATCTCATAAAAATGTCCATGACCTCATTCGCGAAAATATGTGTATGTGAAAATAACAGCTTATATGGTACTCAAGGGAGAAAGATTCCTTGGTGAATTCATAACATTTTTTTTTCTTCAGGTTTCAGTGCATGCCAGTCAGAAGCAGGCAGTTGAAAAGCAGTTTCTTTCAAAACCATAGGAATGGGAATTTTCGTAATTGAGTTTTCAAAAAGATGGTTGTGACATAATTGTGACCGTGGGATTGTGTTATATGTGATTTCACTTACCTTCTAATTGTTTGCATTCTTCTAATGCATTCTTTCTCTGTCTCATTCATTCTCTCCTTCTCTGACTCTCTCTCCAGCCACCATGGCTGCCCCACAGGGTACCTCCTCGCCTGTAGTCAGCATGAGCAGTGAAAGGTGAGCTGCACTGAGATATTGCTTTATTCATCTACCTTTTACCGTGGCAGAACTTTTGTCTGTGAGAGCCCCAGCATAGCATTATCCTAATTGTCATCACGAAGCTTTTGCTGGGATCCTGTTGTCTTGAAATAACCATCCCGGCATCAGTGAATTACTATGACTTTCTATTAAAAAACAGAGACAAATATGTGGGAAGAAATCAGCTGTAGTCTGCTCTTCATGCCTGAACCTGCATATACCTGTACATTCCAGGTCATGGGAGGAGCACAGTTGTGAAAAGGAAGTTCTTCAAACTTTTTTTATAAACATTCATGCCTCTAACTGCCAGTATGATTTTTTGAGAATAATGAAAGTACTGTAAACATCAATATTTTCGTGTGATTAATGTTTCGTGCTGAGCGACTCAAAAACATGTTTGCAGGTTCTTGAATTGGTGCTGCGCAGTTGTCAACCCATTCAAAATGTGCAGAGAAAATTGTGAAGAGACACTTTCACAGGTTTTAGAATTCACTCTAGCCTGAAGTAGGGCAAATTGCGCAAAAATCAATGTACCATGAAATTTCTGCATTTACAGTATGTTGTGATTTTTTTTTTTTCAATGAAATGTACTTTGTCAGTACTTTGAACTTCAGAGTTTAAGTTGTGGGTTGTTGGGAGGATGTTCATGTTTATATGCACTTATTCTCTATGATTATGAGAGAAAGGCACAGTTTTACACTAGTTCTCTGTTGGGTGTGTCTCAGCCTGTGTTCTTGTACAGCTGTACTTGAGCTTTGATATTACCTCAAGAGGGACTTGCTTAGGGAGCAGCAATATTCTGACAGATTGTGAAGTTTTCCAACAGCAGCCTGTGTCATGTTATCTTGATTGATTGATTGATGGATGATTGATTTGCATTTTTAATACAAACCTGTTTTGCATGGTAAGGGGAGAAATGAATATGAAATTTTCATGCATGAAAAATAAAAGCAATTGAATTATTGTCTCTCGCATCTTATAGGCCTGCCTCATCGTCCGGTAGACCAGATAGCGCTGTGACAGGTATGTATCTTCATCCCCTTATCTCTGCTAATGTGTTTATGGCTGATGTGATGGAGTTTATAGTCTCATTATTATGTTGCCTTTTACTGCTACCGAGCCAAAGCAAATTCGGGGAAATAATAGTTTATTTCTATGATTTCATTTACGTGGTGAACATTGCTGTATCTTTGGATGTCTGTTGAAATTTCTTGGTGTGATTATGTGGCTTTATGCACCCCATAAAGAGAAAACAATGGATGTTTGTTCAGTGTATGTGGACATTTATGTGCATATTTGTGACCGTGCACCACAAAACAAACAAAAAGTCGCATCCCTTGATTTTAAAGGAGTACTCAAAAAAGGTGAAATGGTTCAACCAAGTCAATCATGAGTTTTTCATATTTTCTTAAGGAGCTATCCTTCTTCTATACAGTATTCATCGCATAATCGGGACAAGTTGGGAGTAGCAAACACGGCCCCTTTAAGCGAGGTGCCCGATTTCGCGATGAGTACTCACCATACACTAACGGCATACGACATGTACATGTAGTGCACACACACACACACACACACACACACACACACACATGCATACTGACGTACTGTACATGTACATGAATACACAACACGCTACCCCTCGGCGCGACCCTCCAGCTCTCCCTGCATTCTCGCAATGATGTAGAGTAATCGCAACCGGGTTCGATTCTTCTGTCAAACACGCGTGTACACGTAATCAATGTCAGCTCATAGTCTAGATTCATAAAACGTTACGCATTCGCACATACATTGAACCCTTCTCATCTTTCACGCTCTCCCTCCCACTCTCTCCCCCATTTCACTGAATACGTAACTGTTCATAGCCCTCATTTCAATCACGTAACTTTTGCCCAGTCACAACTGAGGAAGATTGTGACGTACACACAGATCACAGTGTACAGCTGTATTGAAAGTTGAAACCAAAGACAGTAGATAACAAGATACGAAGGCGCGCGATAACAATGGACTTTGCCCTCAGAGTGTATGACTGAGATTAAACAACGCACACAGCCTGGGCTGTATGAGCGAGGCATGTTTTTTATTGGATGTGAGTCGAGTAGGAATTGCAAGCGAGCACATGGCTTTGCTTATGTAGGGGAGAAGAATGTTCGCGAAGGCATGTGCTTTGCAATGGCATGGATACTTATACACGGCGCTTTCGTGGCTATGCATGTACATGTACTGGATGGACGGAGGTCAAAACACACCAATCCGAAGCTTGCTTTGTAAGTTTGTTGTAAACGACAACTGATACGGAATCTTTGAAATATTGTTGTGGTATTTTGGTAGATTTTTTGTGTAAAATATTAACAAAATCAAAGATCGCTTGAAGAAAAATTGTCCCGTTTATCAGAGGTCCCCGCCCGATTATCCAGTGAAAATAACGTGCGTTGGAAATGTTTCTGGGAAGCGTATATCATTTAAGCGAGGATCCCGATTATCAGATGCCCGATTATGCGATGAATACTGTATTATTCTTCAGTTTGGTATCATAACATAAATGGTAAAGTGTGTTTTTAGCAGTTTTTCTACAACTCTTTTTTGGGAAAGAGTAGAATGAACAGGCTTGTCTTAGTGGCCACTTTTCATGTCTTAAAATCCTTTGCACACTCTTCACTTTCAAGTCTCATAACTTTTGAAAGGATGACGCTACTGCTTTGAAAGTTAGCATTAATCACGGACAGAATGTGCTAATAGAACATGCTCAATTTCAGCTTAATCTGATAATCCCTTTATTGTTGATGCTCCGGTTGTTTACATCCAGTGTTTTGTCCCTTTTATGGCACAGCTAGCACGGCTTGGTAAAGATTAAGCGCTTAAATAGACCGTGTACTTCAGAGCCTCTTTTCTCAGTGCACACTTTTCCAGATTGTTTGCTTTCTTTCCAGTATTTAGGTAGGTTAGGGGAGTCCATTTGAATTGAGCAATACATCATTTTAAAGCTTAGAGTCTGCTCTTTCAGAATCTGCCCTTAACTGAAAATCCATGTCTGGCGACTTTTTGTTGGTTTTGTGGTGCAGGGTCACATATGCAGGACTCGACGCTTAACTTTTTTTTTCTCTAGTGGCCTGTTACACCTACTGAAATCTTTAAATATGAAATTTAAGTTGCCCACAAAAGAAATGCTGTAGCCAGTAATAAACAGGAACATAATCATCCAGTTGAATCGTAAGTGCCCAATTGGACCATCAACAAATAGCCTTCTTGGATACTTGGTGGCCCTATGTAAATTTTTAGTGGTCCTGGGCCACAAGGCTCCTCTAATGTTGAGTCCTGTATATGGCCACATATGGCGCACATGGGGGGATTTCCTCTTTGCACAGCAGGGAGAGCTATGACCACATCTCTTCTGTGCATTTTTTATAATAAATCAATAGATAAATAATACATTACATTTGTAATGCACTTAATACAATGTTTCTAAGCGCAAAGGGAAAAGATGAAAGGAATAATGAAAAAGGAGGGATAACAGACAAGTCAAAATACAAGTAAGAATAACATGACATACATCAATGTACAACGTGTGTACCAGTAAATAAACACATACAATAATTGGGTTACACTCAGCGCATTAACTCAGGGAAGGAATCAATATGGAAAAGGGTGAGTTTTAAGAAGTGCCTTGAACGATTCTACCGATGGGGCTTGTTGTATATGAACGGGTAGATCATGTCCTTCCTCCTCTGCTGTGTCAGGTCTCCAGCTGCCGGAGGGTGTGGATCCGTCCTTCCTGGCCGCTCTCCCGGAGAACATCCGGCAGGAAGTCCTCCAGGAGCATCTTGGGATACGCAATCAGCCACCTCCGTCGGCCCCCTCCTCCAATCCGCCCTCCTCGCAGGCAGACCCCTCCACCAGCTCCCTCAGCCAGGTCAACCCAGAGTTCCTGGCTGCCCTCCCTCCCCACATACAAGAAGAGGTCAGTTTGTAGACATCACAAAGAGTCTTAATTGTGATGTCATATTATCCTGGCAAGTGCAAGGCATCACACAGCATGAAACTCTCCTTTTATTATTTCTCTTTTATTTTGTTTTTGTTTTTGCAAAAGTATGTTATTGCTTTCAGCAAGAAGTTGCTTTCAGCAAGAAGTAGCTTTGTCTGCCCTCGAGATGTAAAAGAGATGATGAATATACAAATCCCTACTGAACTGGCTAAAGGGTGCTTTGTGCTTGTTGCACTTCTCTGATACCATTGCAACCAGCATTGATGATGCTCAAAAATGTTGACCTAGTCATCAAATTTTTTAACTTTTTCATCCTTTGGAATGTTGTAAAATTTTGGTAATAATGATGTGGAGATTAACATTAATGAGTCAACTGCGTCTGCCAACAGGTGCTTGCCCAAGAGCGTGCAGAGCAGCAGCGGCGTACGCTAGCTGCAGCCACTGCCGCCTCAACCCCGTCAGCCTCCGTGGTGCCGGCGGAGCCCGTGGACCCCGCCGCCTTCATCCAGAACCTTCCCCCGGGACTGCGCCAGACGGTGCTCGCCGACATGGACGACAGCGTCCTGGCCGTGCTGCCCGCCGACATCGCGGCCGAGGCCCAGGCGCTGCGGCTGGACCGCGTGCTGCGCCACCGCCAACTCATGCAGGAGAGACTTCTGAGGGAGACCGGTATGCTGAGTGCTATCCTCCGCTATTCAGGTGCTTCACAGGAGGATGGAGTGGTAGCGCCCCCACTCTCGTGGGTCGTCACCCTATCATCCTCCTAATTTCATTCTCACTGAGAGACTTGAGAGTATATATAGATATTACCCAACACTTTTCACCAACCCTGCATCTCTAAATCCAGTCAGTATAAGTGACTTTTGTTCCTCTCCTTTTATGACTGTATCCTATATGTTTATCGGAGGATATTCATTTGGAATCTGCTCTTAGTAACAAGTTTTGTCATGTTATAATGTTCCAGATGTTTGCAAGCTAAGGCATGTCATTAGTCTTCCATGCATCTCACATCTTATTTAGGATTTGATGGTTGTGGTTTAATGTTGCTGCAATTCTTTATGTCTTACAGGTTTGCAAGGCAGACTTGGCCATGGAATGAACTACTACCGTTTGTCGGTGCCGCGGCAGACAGGGCAGTCATGGGGCTGGGGCAACAGCGGGTCAAACCGTAGCGGCGGGAGTCAATCCAGGCAGGGGGTCTCCAGCGCTGCCCCCCAGAACCAGGGCAGGCAGTTGGTGGACCTGGAGGCCCTGACGTGTCTCCTGGTGCTGCTCTTTGTCAACGAGCCCAAGCTGAACTTGGTGCGGCTTCTGAGGGTGCTGCGCAACCTGAGCTTCCACCAGCCCACCCGCCAGTGGATCCTCCAGGCACTGCTCAGCATCATGGAGCGCACCAAGTCCTGCAGGGCGCAGGCCGACGGCAAACACAGCATTGCCGAAGGTGACCCGCTGGCCTCCGTGCAGAGAATGGACTCTATGTCGGGCAAGGCGTACCAGCAGCCATCCTGGCTGTCGATCAGTATGGACGCAGCACTGGGATGCCGTGCCAGTGTCTTCAAGGTGCAGCGCTCGAGCAAAAAGAGCTCGGACAAGCAGGGGTCCCTCGTTTGCATCCACCCTCAGGTTGCCCCCATGGTGTGCAGGCACGTCCTGGATGCACTCCTAGCTCTGGCAAAAGAATTCCCATACCAGTTTATTCCAGTGTCCAGCAAGAAAGACTCCAAGAAAAATCCTCCAGGGAATCTGTTGAATCTAACGAGTGGTAGTAGTACGGGCAGCAGTAGCGATCGCAAAGCAGCAACTGGAGCAAGCCAAGAAACAGCTGATGACGGCAAGACTGTCGCTGGTCAGAGTGATGCGAAAGCAGGCAGCAAACTAGAACTTGACTTTTGGGACCTGCTGGTGCGGCTGGACAACACGAGCCAAGGCCGAAAAGGCAAGGTGACTTCCCGCGTGTCCACCGTCCCCGCAGCGAAAGAGGGCCAGGACCCAGACACAAGCAACTCGGCCCTGTCAAAGCTCATGGCCATGCTGTCGCACCCTGTGGTCAAACGAAGCACGGCCCTCACGGACAAGTTGCTTCACCTCCTGTCCATGGTGACCAGCTCCTTACCGGACGGAGAGAAAGACAAAGGCAGCAGCCAGCAGTCCAGGACAGGCCCTGGAGTAAGTCTACCCTGCCTTTTTTTTTTCAGATTATATGGAAGTTTGGGGTTTGGGTTTTTGTGTGCTTGTTTGATTTTAGATTGGCAAATGGTCCTACAGAAATGGTTCCATGTTGTGCATCCCAGCATTACCTGTTAAATCACCTGAAAGCGTATTCCCCTACCGCATCCATCTCCTACTTCTTGAGAAATTCCCACTAAACTTCTCCCAGCATGGTGTGTTATTATTTTGTGTGAAGTGAAGTGCTCGAGTTGACTTTGAAGTCAGAGAAATGTCCTGCTTGGAATTTAAACCTCACTTAAAAACACATTTGTATTGAATTCACTTCAAAATACTGGAAAGGTTTAGGAAACTTAACAATTCAATTCAATTCATTTTAATTCTATTTTATTGTCCATTTACAGAAATTTGTTTTGTTTGCATGCATACATATTACATCGGTACATACATAGAATGCATGCATACAGAGCAATAAACATAGATACACGTATGTAGATATGGTAGACATTGTCAGTAATATCGAAAAATGTATCATCAAACTGAATAAAGTTTGCACATCCGTTTTTGCCAGCACATATACTCCACGAAATCACACAATATGTGAAAAACAGATGTCACATCCGGATACCTCATCCAGGATACACTTCAGTGAGTTATTAATTAATGTATTTGTATTTGTATCTTGATTGAGAAATGTTTTGAGTTTGAAGTGTAGTTCTTCAATAATTTTGGCACCCTACCGCTCCATTACTCTGGAAAGGAAGTTTTGATGGTCAGCCTGAATGAAATGCTCTGTCCATTTACAGACGGCCATTGCTGCCATCCGTCAAGCCAACCAATCCATTTCCTCTGCCATGAGGGCTTCCTCGAACAGATCATCGGCTCTTGCCGTGGCAGCTCCCTCGTGTGGCGACCAGTCGAACAACAGGAGCCAGAGTGGCGGCGAGCCCAGCGAGTCACCAAACTCCGCCCCTGTCGGCAGTCCAATGGACACAGCATCACAAGGTATGTGTAGTGACTGAAGGTGATGCCCCTGGAGTAGTGACAGACATATGATAATGATAATGATAATGATGATGATGATAATAATGATGCTGATGCTGCTGCTGCTGCTGATGATATGATGATGATGATAATATTATTATAAATAATGGTGTGGGTGGGAACTGAAAAATCTCCCTAGACAAGAATCATATCTCAAGAATATAAACGTTGAGTAAAATTGGTAGCTGATAGAACAGTGTAACTGTGAGGAAAAATAAATGGTTCCATAATGGTATTCATGGGAATTTTTGTTTTAAATTAGATATTTGATACTTGTATTTTTGTTTTATCTGTCTTTTTGAAAATCCCACACCAGTGTATCATTACATTATAGTTTTATATATTGGTATAAAATGATCTGTGATATGTTATTTATACTGTGAACTCCCGATATAACGAAGTCCTCAGGACCGGCAGTTTCTTTTGTTATATCGAAATTTCGTAATAACCGAACAAATAAACAATAAAAATACATGGAGTCGATAATGTTGCGGCCTGTATTTTTACTTTGTTGTAACTGGAATTTTGTTATATCCGTGTTCGTTGTAACGGGAGTGCACTGTATTAGTACAATTAATCTCTAGGTGAGAGGAGGTCCCATGTTCAATCATGTCTATGTTGTCAGTATCTTGTGGAGGTTACGGTATAGAGCTGCGAGAGAACAACTCTGCAACAATATTTGTTTTATCTCTGTAGAGCTGCCAGACACCCAATCCGTTCCGGAGGAAGAGTCAACGAGCAAGGCAGAGCCTGCCGCACCTGAGAAAACCTTGATAGACGAAAACTTGCTGCAATTGGCTGTCGAGGTTTGTATCCTCTCGTATCGAGGATTTCTTGACCGTTTGTTTGTTGTTTGTTATTGTGTAGGAGGAGATGTCAACCCATTCTAAAAGTCCTGATCAATTCTAGGCAAATGTGGTTGGTATGTGGTATCAAAAGGCACGTGTCGGCACATACACTGCAGTATTGAGTTTAGAATTGAACAAAATGTGTTGATGGAGCATCCCTCTATCCACGTAGAGAGCTTAAGACAGTCAGCCAGATGGCAAAAAAAAGGGAAAAAAAGGGGGGGGGGGTTACTCTACCAGTCTGCTGTGACACTTCCATCCTGTAAAAGGTGGAATCCAATTACTTTTGCTGTCTAACCAAGGTCAGCATGGTAATTTTGCAGAGGAAATTCTTTGCAAAGGCATGTGTGTCAGATTGTAGCCATGATGTTCGCTGGAAGTCGGCTGTTTGCAGATCAAGCCATTAAAAAGTGTTATGTGTCTGATCCTATGACCCCTGACTCTGGGAGCTTGGTAGGCCCTGTGGAAAGCATAATGTGATTTAAGAATCACACAGGGAATGGCTCGATTGTAGAATGCTTATGCAACAATGTTGCTGTAATGTTACCAAAGGAAATAGGAATAAATGTTATTAACTGGCTTGACTTTCGAAGCTTTACGCGTTGAGACCTGATTACAAGGTCAAAAGAGAGAGAGAAAAAAAAAAATAAAGGGTTTCAACCAGCTAACCTTGTAGCCAGTTATTGTGTATCCTACATTTGGAAAGATTCTTAATCTGCAAATCACTTGTAGAGTTCACAACCACTAGGCTCCCCCTCCCCCCTGTGAATGTTGGTTGCCCTCGATTCACACCCCTGCCTCTCCCTTGCAGGTCTTGACGGCACACACTTGCTCCGAGGACGGTCTGGAGGATGCCACCACCATGCTGATGCAGCTGTCTCGGGGACACGGCAGCACGCGGGAGGCAGTTCTTAGACTCCTACTGCAAGGGGCCCAAGAGCTGGGACAGACCCTGTGCAGGTGAGGCCGTCATGGGGACTGAGCATTTGCCTTTGGCAGCCCCCAAACTGGAAGAACTTTCCATTTCAATAGATGTCAGGAAATCTCCAGCCATATCATCATTGAAATTAAGACTTACAGCACATAACTCTTCACTATTTACACGTACATGCACTTTATAATTTGATACATTCTTTATCATCAGTCACAGCTTTGCGCTTGGGTAGACGTGTGTAGATGTGAGCTCAAGCCTCTTAGAATTTGTGTGTAACATTTTTGTGGTGGTTGTGTTATACTGCCTTCTACAGATACCAGGGAATGCTCAAAATGCAACCGTTGCAAATTGTTACTGCACAGCACCCAGTACTGCTTAGTCTTCGTGCATCTGACTATGGACATTCCAGACATCCATCTGCACTCTAGATATAAAATTAGAAATTCAATGATTTCATTAGTATTGTGTTAAAGTGGTTAAATTTGTGATTGAGAAACAGTGTTATGTGTAAAAAGAAAAGGGAATGCTTTGTTGTTTAAGAAGCATAGTTAGTAATTCCCCACTTGGGGGAGAAGGCAAGATTTAGGTTTGCTGATTTGGAAGAAATCAGTTGACTCTGGAAATTCCTGAAATAAAGGCACCCTGAAATATATCTGTGTGTGCTCTGTGCACTCTATGATATATGTGCTGTGTGCAGTTGCCCCCCCCCCCCCCCAAAAAAAAAAAAAAAAAAAAAGAATTGCAGCTACAGTATCAATTTGTTTGCATTTACAGTGTTTTTTTTTCATGTTTTGTTATCTCATCTAAATAAAGACTATTGATGTAATCCTTTAGGTTTGATTGGAAAAAAGCCAAACACAGATGATGTGACAGGATTTACAACACTCAATAGTATGTCAGAAAGCGTAAAGACACCATTTTGAATAATTGCCTCAGACTTTCAGTTCATGCATTTCTGTCACTGGTAATTTTGTTGTGCATGGACATTTGGATTCTCCTGACATTGTATACTGAATTTTGCTTTAAAATGTCATTTGTTTTCCTCAATGGCAGAGACATCGTGAAGCTGCTGGGGCAAGTACAGGAGTACAGGTCTCGCCAGCAGCAAGCCGACACCTCCTCGGACGACTCCGACGACAGCCCCGTGACCGAGGCCTCCACATCCGGCCAGATGCCAAAGCAGGGCGCGGTGGCGGACCGCTACAACCCGGCGGCCAACATCGTCATCACCGCCCCGGCCACGGGCACCAAGCGGTCCGGCTTCGAGCTGCGGCTCCAGTCCATGGGGCTCTTCACGGGCAAGACGTCCAACCAGAACTTCCTCCTGCGCATGTTGAAGGTCATCATACAGCTGCGGGAGGTGGCCAAGAAAGCCAAGCGGGTGGCTGACATCCAGAGACGTGAGTATTCCTAAAACCCAAATCTGTGATGGTCTTTATTTCTACATGTCACTCAAAGTTTAAGTGCACATAATGACTTTCTACAATAGAGGCCCAAACCCTGTTCTTGTGTATGTTGACATGTGGCTTTATTGAGTTGTTTCAGCTGGACGTTGATATTTTGTGAGTTGGATGTACACACTTTAGTTGTTATATCTATTCTATTATCTGCTCTATATTTTTAAGACTTTTTCAGATATCTGTTTCAGAGACTCCAACTCTCCCGCTTTCGACGGGAGATCTCCCGCCGAAAGCCCATTTTTGCAAAATCTCCCATTCTCCCGCCTGAGATTTAATTTCTCCCGCCCTGGCTCTGTGTCTCCCGTTGGAAAGGATTTCTTAATTATTGCCATCGTATATTGAAAAATAAGCTGTAGATAGCACGAGAGAGCATCTAGAACCCTAGAGCTTGGACCCCGGCCGCAAGGAACTTTGCACTTTGCGCTCGTGATGTGTGCTTCGCGCACATCAACTTGGAGTCTCCCGTTTGCTAGGGATTTCAGGCGGGAGAATCTCCAGATCAGAAGGTGCTTTGGGTTGGAGTGCTTTGGGTTGGAGTCTCTGCTGTTTTGAAGTCTGCGCCGAGGCACATACTGAGGAGGATGTTTCATTTTGAGTAGTATTATGACTTGAAACAACCCTTTCAGTATCATTTTTGTTGTAATTGCTTTCAGCAGGATTTGCTTTGTTGGAGTTGGTGGCATTGTGTAACCTTTCTTAGAGGCTAGCATTTTCAGTGAATTCAAATCTATGGAATGGTGCTTTCTCGTGATTGTGAAATGAAATGTTCACATGACGTAATTGGCCATCCATTCAAGCAGGTTTAATGTGTTGTGTGATGACATTGAACATGGTTTTCACAAGTCGGTCCACCATTTCCCCTCGTTTTGCAGTGGGAGGACCGAACATAGCCGCAGCAGTGGCTGCCCTGGAGACCAACGCCAGCGAGCTGATGCAGATGATGAGCCGACGCAGCACGGTGTCCGCCAGCAGCCGACAGACAGATCGGCAGAACAGCCAGACATCGCAGGGGGTGAGTGGAGTGACTGCATCAATTGCACACATCTGTTTGTAATGCAACCTGCATATGGACTGAAATGTTCTGTAGTACCGTGCATAGTGTGGTATCCCTGAATGTACAAAATTTATTTCTGACTTGGAGGAGATGTTGGATCATCACACATGAAATCAAAAAGGTGAAAACTTGTTGCTGGTTTGTGCAATACCAGATGAAAATCACCAAGCTCACATTATATAAATAGTTTGTGCCTGTGTGGGGTTTAATTCTTGAGATATCGTTTCAGTGAGTAACAAGTGGAGTGACATTAAGTCATTGGTGATTTATATCATTTTCACAGATTTACCATATGGAAATAAAATTGAAATTATGTATTCTATGTTCAAGTTTTACAGTTGCAAGTAATGGACATAGGGGAATGCACAAGTAGGCTCTGCTTATGAATAAAGCTTTTGGAGATTATAAATGTTATTATATGTCAAATGCCACCTAGCTGAAATGAAGCTTGTTACTGAAATGTGTCATGTGGCATGCTGGAAAACAATCCAGTACAAGTGACACTGGGTAGCTATGATTCTACATGAGCAAGTTGGCAAATCAACGTTTTGACTCTGATAACAATGCAATCCACTGTGGTCTTGTAGGCATCTGGTGCTGAGAGCAGTTCAGCCACCACCACCCCTTCTGGTACGGCCAATACCACCCCAGTGTCAGAGCAGCTCCCCTCCACCGTGCCAACTGGTGCCGCCCAGCCACCAGGGGTGGCCGACACCACGCCATCTGGGGGTGCCCTCAGTGGGCCCACGGAAACCCCCATGGAGGTGGACCAGAGTGTCCAGCCGCCAGAAGGGACTCTTTCTCCCCAGCTGGAGCGGCAGGCATCGACCAGTGGTCAGGCCAGTCAAAAGCAGGAGGTTGGTCTCTCTTTAACCCTCTGCATGTCAAAATTATTTTCCTGTCCATAGATTTGCCTGTGATGTTTGTGCACATTTGACTAATTGGCACAGAAAGGGTTAATGAGCTGTTTCACACTATTCTATCACTGATTGATTGTCTTCTTGGTAGGATTTACATGCCAGCAGACCCTGTAGCTACTTCAGACTTCTGAGATGAGGAAACATATGTTTTCACTAATGACTCAAGGAAGAAAAACAAAATAACCTCATCTTTCCACTCTGGCATTCATGTTCTCTGCACCTAAACATCAAATATGATAGCGGGCTTTGGTGTCTGGCCAAGTGGCATGTATGCTATGGTCTGAATTGTGCAGATGAAGTAAGAAAGTTGTTTGCACACCACCCTGCCCCCTTACCCCAATAAAAATATGTAGAGGTTTAATAAACAATAGTGAGAAGAGAAGCAATGGGACGAAAAGTTGTACAGATAGACAGATATAACATTCCTTTGTGTGATCAGGTGTGTTAAGCAGTTTTGGATATGGAATATAGGAATGCGTGTTGATGCCATACACTATGTGGTGTCAGGCAGCAGCTTTGCTTCTGCGTCAGAATCGTGATTAAAAAAAAAAAGATAGGGAAAAAATGTATCTAATCTGCATCATTATCCCTATAGGAGGAGGAAGATGGTCCACGCCTCAGTGATCTCCTGGGGCTGGAGGATCTGTGGGAGACCCTGAGCACCTGCCTGACGGAGCTATCCCTCACACCTGACCCCCATGCAGTCCTGGTCCTGCAGCCGGCAGTGGAGGCCTTCTTCCTCGTGCACGCCTCCGACAAGGATGCCACCAAGGCAGGGGCGGAGTCTTCCTCCCATCCCGCCGCGGCTTCCGCCGCCTCCTCGTCCTCCTCCTCCTCCTCACACCCCGCCAGGGAGGGGCTGACGACCAGCGCCTCGGATACTGGCCCCATCTCCCCGGTGCCCAGCACTCCAGCTTCTGGCATCATCCCGCCCGGGTTCTTCACCCGGGAGAGCTCAGTCACGTCCATCGTCACCCCGAACATGCCAAACGACACGCAGAAGTTCCTCCGATTTGCAGGTAGGGAGATCACTCGTTGAACTCTTGAAGAATGGTAGGGCATGATATCCATTCCAAATCCTTTTGTTTTGTTTTGTTTTGTTTTGGTCTTTTTTTGCTTCTTAATTATTGATCACATGATTTTTTTTTTCATGGCAACAGGGGAATTAGAAGAGTTTCTAATGATTTATGCTATGACTGCCGAGTCATTGCTTTTTCACCATGTCATCTTCATTTAGATTTATCATTGTTTGCTGTGACTGACACTGCCGTTATAACAGACACGAAATTTCGTCACGGTGAATTTATAAATGCAGACCCAACATTATTATCTATATATCTTTATAAACTTGACTATTTGGCTTGAAGGAATTTTTGACGTAAGGAAAGAAAATGGCCAGTCCCAAGGACTTTGTTAAAACAGGAGTCGCTTGTAATAACCTCTGTGGGTACCTTTAGTCAAAGTGGATTTAATACCTATCTTCCATTGTTTCTCTGTCACTCATGTTGTGCTTTTGCATGTAGAAAAACACCGCAATGTGCTGAACCAGATCCTTCGACAGTCCACCGTCCATCTCTCGGAGGGGCCCTTCTCCGTGCTGGTCAACCACGTCCGCATCCTGGACTTTGACGTCAAGCGCCGCTACTTCCGGCAGGAGCTGGAGCGGGCGGACGAGGGCGTGCGCCGCGAGGACATGGCCATCCACGTGAGGCGGGAGCACGTGTTTGAGGACTCATACCGCGAGCTCCACCGGCGCACCCCCGAGCAGTGGAAGAACCGCTTCTACGTGGTCTTCGAAGGGGAGGAGGGGCAGGATGCTGGTGGTCTCCTCAGGGAGTGGTATCTCATCATCTCCAAGTGAGTGTCATGTCTACTTAAACTAAGTTTCTCTGTTTTTCTCAATGTATTGAGAAAAAATGGTGCAGAGCTCATCTTGAGAGCAATGTCTGACTGAAGTACTGTAAAAGCTGTTATATTTGCATACAGATGTTTTGGCAAATGAGAAGGTCACAGACATTTTTGTGAGATGATGTTTTCATGATTTGACATCAAGGCTATTATACATGTAAGTGCATGGGGGGTTCTTTATTCAGCCATTATATCCTAGCTAATGGAGTTGTAGAGCACTCACGTGACTCTTGGTACTTTCTAACCATTTGTCCTCAAACGTATAATGTATCCATTGTGTTGTAGTAATTAAATGAAAATTTGTCGTATAATTGTTTGACAATAAACCAAATTCTTGAAGCTTTTCCCCAGACTGATATGTCAAAACTAAGGCATGCAAGCAAAGAAGAACTGCTGTTGGAAAGACTATCATCCTTTCAATTTGTTTGTAAAACTTCATGTTTCATGGAAAATTTTGCTTTGCCAGAATTTCTATATTACTGTTGTGTTTCCTTTTTAAGTTGTTGAAATAAATTGGAATTGGAATTGACACTTCAGTTGATTTGTAACATTTGGCACCAACAGAGAAATCTTCAACCCAATGTACGCCCTGTTCCGCACCTCCCCGGGTGATCGCGTGACCTACATTCCGAACCCATCCTCCCACTGCAACTCCAACCACCTCAGCTACTTCAAGTTTGTGGGCCGCATCATCGCCAAGGCCATCTACGACAACAAGCTCCTGGAGTGCTACTTCTCGAGGTCGTTCTACAAGCACATCCTCGGAAAGTCTGTCAAGTGAGTTTCTCTACCCTGTGCTCGCCATTGAACCATTTGGAAGTTTCCACTTTTGTTGATTATTTAAAAAGGGATGGTGCAGTAATGGTTGTGATGGGGCATCAGGTTTCCAACTTTTTTTGTGAAATAGTGATAGACCTTGCAGAGCACTGCCTGAGCATGCGGACTTGTTTAACTACTGCATATGTCATATATTAAGCGAATCTAATTTTTCGCAAATCTACCGACTACCTAATAATGTTGTAAGTTGTTAAATTTGCAATCACAAAATATAGCAATGGACGGAGAAATTAGTATTATATACTCATCATTTCAGGAAGAAGTGCATTCATCCATTCACACATTAGGCACACCAAGACTTATGTTTTCCAATCTGTATTTTCGTGCTAGTTTTCGGTTGCGCGAAAAGCACGAAAATTTCCTCTTTTACAGTAATGGACGGAGAAATTAGTATTATATACTCATCATTTCAGGAAGAAGTGCATTCATCCATTCACACATTAGGCACACCAAGACTTATGTTTTCCAATCTGTATTTTCGTGCTAGTTTTCGGTTGCGCGAAAAGCACGTATTCAGTTTGGACATTACGTGTGCTTTCCACAGAGAATCTTCACCTGCCCAGCAGAAGGGCCCTAAGGCTTTTGTGCTAAAAGAAAATCACACCAAACCCCCCCCCCCCAAAAAAAAAAAAAATGGTTACATCAAATGAAAGAGGTTTTAAACTCTGCCGAATTATGTCAAAAACCAAAATGCGAGATGGGGGTTGAAATTTGATACTAGGGCCTTTCTGCGGGGCAGACAACGATTAATGGGAGTAGGAGATTAAAGGCCCTTTTGATTTACTTGAGAGGATAAACTTTGTGAGTGACGAATCTGTCGTTCTCTTTCTGATCCCCAGATACACGGACATGGAGAGTGAAGACTATGCCTTCTATCAGGGACTCGTGTTTCTCCTGGAGCATGATGTCTCTGACCTAGGCTACGACCTGTCCTTCAGCACTGAGGTATGTGGCTGCAGCAAGCAGGGGCCTCAGGAAGTGATATTAACCCATCCCCGTCAGCTCCCACAAAAAAACGTGGTTTTTATTATTTATGACCAAAAGAGGGCGTCCTAGGACCTCAGGCTTGGCCAGGAGCTGTAGAATAATTTTAGCCAATCACAGAGATCCTTACTGGGACTCAGAAAAATAATTTATGCAAAGAAACATATTTTAGAATGTCTCTTATTGGCCAAAACACCTGCCAGGGGTTCGAGCCTGCTGAGAAACTAATCAATATTCATGTTTACAGCGCGCATGTATCTTTGTTGCCCCAGCAACTGCAGTGATTTCTTACGCGCGGTATCGTGATATCGATCTCCTCATAGAGTGCTTGACGATATCTCCTTGTGTGTGTACGTGTACCACTGCTATGCTGGGGCACGGGGGTGTGTGTGTTGAATTCCATTTACGTTAGTGAGTGTGGGTAACTTCTCTAGGTTTCCCGTCCATTTCTCTCTCTCTTTTCTCTCTTTTGCTTTCGTATCATTCTATATCTTTCATTCTCAGAGTACAATCGTACTTCTGAGAGTGTTTTGTTCATTTTTTCTAAGTGATTATCTCGTTTGCAACAATTTAGAGGTGAGTTTTTGTCCTAGTGTTTGTTGGTTTTTTGATTGAACACGATGTAGCTTATCTACGTATGTGCGAAAACATGTAGTTTGTGTGGCACCCACTCGTTACTTTTCCGTGTAAGCATTTTTGCCGTAGTGTCTTCATCGTTCGTCTTCCAAGCATCGTGTTTTCACCCTAGTTTTCGTCGTAGTTTTTTACCTCGATTTTTTTTTGGGTGCAAGATGTTCTGTGTATTTTTTTCTACGGTAATATGCCATCGTTGATGATCTTCGTATATTCATTACTAGTTTTTCACCTCCGTTTCATTTTTGTGTACAACTAGAATCTAATGTCTAACGTGGCGTAGTTACAACTATGTTTAGAGGGACCCCGTTTAGAGCTAGTTAGCTAGGTCTGCGATGTCTGTATCGTTTGCTGATATGTCTTGTGAGCTGAGAGTGACTATGATGGGAGTGATATTCAGGGTTTTGCTGTGGTTGAGGTGATGGCAAGATGTAATTTATTTTGTGTAACCATGTATGACATTGATGATGGCGAGTATAACTACGACACGAGTAGCCTAGCCTAGGCCAATGACGAGAGTGACACTGAAGAAACGGGGGCTGATGCTCGCTCGTCCAATCGTGCACGGGAGTGGTCTAGAGACCTGCATTACAGTTGTGTATTTATATTTTTTTTTTCCTTTTTCTTATTCACTCGGGTATTGTGCTACCAAAATTCGTGTCTCTGAAGAAACTCAACCAAAAGCTTGACAACAAGTTTGCATCAGGTCTATTCTGTAGTACTAGCACTAGGTTCTAGATCTAAATCATAATGGCGATGCTAGTTTAGTTTTCATTTAGAACTCGATGAAATCCATTTTCTTTGCTCATTTTTCAACTGATAAATTATTTAGAACTGTACTTAAATTCTGATGTACTGCATTCACCATTGTAATAAAAAAGAGCCTGCTGATCAGGTGTTTCATTGTATCCTTTTCATTTCCTCCCTATCCTTTTGGTTTCCTTCCTGTCACTTTCTTCTTTGACCCTGGATGGAAAAAAAAATCCCATCTTGCCATGTAAAGACAGAATACATAACCATCATGAAATATCATGACATTGAAATAATACTAAGAAATATTCAAGTGACCAAAATACTTGTTTGTGAAAATAAATAACAAATGAAAGGTGATTTCTTTATGGAGCAGTTCTTTCAAATGTCAAACAGCTTCGATAATGAAGCAAGTGAAATCTGAAAACTATCCTGGCAACAAGTTGAAGTTGATAGGGAATTCTGACAAAAACTGTCACACCATTTGATGTTTGAATTTGTCTTTTTATTGGATGAGGTTATACAACTAAGTGCCGCCGATAAAATAACAATCCTCTCAATTTGAACAAGAGTACACTAGTACGACTCAGTAAACAGCTGATTATTTATGCATCGTATCCATGGGCAACTGCGGGGTAACTGCAAGAAGGCGCAGGAAATTAGACTTGAGTCAAGAACGACTATTTATTATTATTTTTTTTATTCAAACTATTTTTTTTCTTGGACTGAAAAAAAAACCCAAAATATTTCATATTACGCTTCTAAAATATAAAATGAATATATGAAGTCTTTTTATCGTGATTTTATGAAGAATTAGAATTATTGAAAAAAATATTGATACTAGACGGGCTGAAGAAGGAAGTCTAATTTCACCCCAAGAATTTGCAACACACCGCATCTCAGGTGCATTCCTAGCGTTCTTGCCGCACTCTCACGATCACCTAGCTAGGCCATGTGCACAAGCCAGTCACATGTTCACAGTACACACGTTGTTAGCCAGTTCACCGATCTCATTCCTGATCTCGTGCGTGTAGAAAATTCTCTCAAAACTAAGCCAGACATGATTTTGGAACATACATTACAATGTCAAGACCTTTTCAGTGGACTTTGAATTCGCTATTTGTCTGTTTTAGCTCTTGAATGTAC
Organism: Diadema antillarum; assembly: GCF_040938485.1. NCBI lineage: Eukaryota > Metazoa > Echinodermata > Echinoidea > Diadematoida > Diadematidae > Diadema > Diadema antillarum. Next base: position 1,202,054 of record NW_027270908.1, on the reverse strand, counting down.
GACTTCGAACGTCCGATTTGTTTTCTACTACACCACGTGGAGTTCGTATTTTTTCAGCCCCATGCTTCTCCACACACGTCACACTAGCACTGTGTACCTGTACACACACAAGCCATCGCGATCGAAGTTTGAGCGATAGCGATAACATGTGCGGAGCAGACATGCGGATTTCAGCACAGGGTAAATGAGTAGTTGAACGTATCACGATTGTAAAACAAATCTTTTTTTATGTCTCTGCAAATTTGAATTAGGCTATCTCAGCATAGATAGATTATGATACATTACAAAATAGATTAGCCATAGCAAGAACTTGCTTACATGAGAGTTATTAGATAACGTTGCAAAATAAAAACCCCGTCATTGAATGGAATGTTCCAGAGCTATCTCGGGGGGCTCGAGGACATTATGGACACGTCGATTCGCAAGTGGGTAAGATGTGAATACAGATGGCTTGAAATGAAGAGGATTTATCGATGAAATACACAGAAACAATATTTTTTCATAATTCCTGCACAATTTATTATTTCTTTTCATAAAATTCACATAAACTAGTGCTGTATTGAGTCAACTAAGTGCATATTAGCACGAGTGTACACGCATCATCCCTCCTGCCTAGTGGGAATGACACAGGCAGTTTTTTCGATGACGTATGAATGCTCTTTGCGTGTAGATCGCGCCGTAGCGAAGATCGCGCCCAAGTTCATGGCCAACTTACTAGGCAGGCCCGATATTACAGATTACACAGAGGCCCGTACGTGGATGGGTTAAGGCTGTCAAAAAATTAGCTGCCCAACCTCCCCCCCCCCCCCCCCTACCCCCAACTCCTGCTGACATATTGCCCAAACAAGCCTGGAATGAATGGGATCTTGGGTTCCTGTTGGGCTGTCAGAGCTAATTTGTCAACACATTTAGACCCTTGTGATTTTTATAGAATTGTGAAGTGTATTGACCCAGGGAAAATGTTATTGTTCAGTCTCCCATTTCTTTTAATGTACATGCTGTACACTCATTCTTTTGCAACATTTGATGTAATTTGTTGTGCTGTAAGATGTTGATAGTTGTTTGATTGGAAAAGGGGTGGGACAAAATCTTGCAGAAGTGAATGATAGTTCTCTTCCCAAATCCTCTACTTTATTTCAGTTTCATTATTGGAAATGTTGACGTGTTGCAACGTTTGTGGAGGAAATAGTCATAGATTTGACACAGTAGAGGGGGAGAAGGTAAATACAGTGAATAGAAAGAAGATTCGGAATAGAGAATTTAAGCGTGTCGTTGAACCTGTGTCAAGTGTCCTCCCTTTGATGAGACCCATTGCCGCTCTCGCCCGACAGATCGAAGAGTTTGGAGTGACGGAGGCGCGGGACCTCAAGTTCAACGGCAGCAACATCATGGTGACGGAGGAGAACAAGCACGAGTACGTGCACCTGGTGTGCCAGATGAAGATGACGGGCGCGATCCGCAAGCAGATCGACAGCTTCCTGGAGGGCTTCTACGACATCATCCCCAAGAAGCTCATCGGCATCTTCAACGAGCAGGAGATGGAGCTCCTCATCGCTGGCCTTCCGACCATCGACGTCGACGACCTCAAGGCCAACACGGAGTACCACAAGTACCAGAGCAACTCGCTACAGGTAAACAGAGAGGAGAGGAAAAGGGGATGTGGGCTTATAATCGTTTATCTGCCCTTATGTCCGCCAACAGGGCTAGAAATTAAACTGGCTTTCTCCCCAACTGTTCTTTGCATGTTTATATTTACTTCATTCATGCAAACACCGTATTTTGCATTTTAAAGGGGAATAAATTCTGTACTGTCGTAATGTGTTTTTTTCTCTCTCTTTTTCATTGCAGTCTATGCTCAAAAGTTTCCTTACGAAAATTGCAATAAGAGCATAAGGAAATTATTTCAGTAAGCTTGATTTCGGATTATATTTCACAGTTTTGAGGTGCTTAGGCGAGGCATTACAAAGTCTGAGATGTATTCAAGTAAATTGGATCAAGTAACAGGATGAAGTTTTTGTATAAGTTGAGAAGATAAGGAACTCTGAAAAAAAAAA